>NC_086017.1:20188636-20491666 GCF_029281585.2 Gorilla gorilla gorilla
AGGGACACCACACTTCGGGTTCTCCTGAGTGCAATGCCCTTGCTATTGGGTGTGTCCTTTGTAGGGACCCTGGAATCCACGTCTGTGGATTTGTTACAGGAGATCCTGGCTCCTGCAGGGCAAGAGGTTTCTAAGGCAGGGCAGCCCCTACACCTGTCCCTTGGGGGACCAGAGGGAAGAGCTCATCGTGGCTGGCTGGACAGCTCGAGGACTGCCCCCATGGCAGAGCAATGCCTGCTGGCAACCTGTGGGTTCTGTGTCCTTCTGGGCCGACCCACGCCACATGTGGTCTACACTGTTTCTCATGGGCAATCCTCTTATGAGGATCGAGGAAGGAAATCCCCATGGGCATTGTGTGGAAACTGAGACTCAAAGAGGTGAAGTGACTTATTCCAGGTCACCCTGGTGGCTGGCCTCCCAGCTTCATCCCCTCTCCCTGAGCTCGCTGGCCCTGGGGCCTACCTCTGGCCGCACCGGGTCCTCGATGCCCACCACGCAGATGCAGGTGAGTTCGTTGAGGATGTCATTCTCATTGTCCCAGTCCGGCTCCGGGCTGCTGGGGAAGTCGCGGTAGGCCACGCAGATAGTGCGGAGCCCATCGCAAGCCATGGGTTCGATCACCTTCTTTACCATCTCGTCCCGGTCGCGGGGCCGGAAGACACGAGGCTCTCCCGCCCCATTGAGGATTTTGCAGCACCTGGGGGAGGATGGAAGGGAGATGGGGAGCCCAAGGAATGCTCCTTCTGAAAGGCTTAGAGACCACCTCCCCACCCTCCTGATGCCCAGCTAGCTGTGGCTGGTCATCCAGTGCCCATCTAGTTCATCCCCCAGGCAGGGTGAAATCAGACATCCTTCCTGCAATTTTTGCCCAGGCCACTCAGCAAGCGGAGCCCCACTTTGGTGTATTATATACTCACAAGATTCATCTGAAATAACACTCCCACAGCTGAAATGGTTTACAAAGCACATAAAACTCAGGCTAGTAGTTCTTGACCCTGCCTGCACAGTAGAATTGCTTGGAGGAGCCTTTAATAAATATCCATGTGTGAGCCTTGCCCCAGAGGTTCCAGTTCAATTTGTCTGGGGTGAATCCAGGAATCAATGTTTTTTTAAACACTCCTCAGAGTGATTCCAATGTGTAGCCAGGGTTGAGAACCACTGGGGGCTAGACTAATCGCCTCAATGTACAAGTGGGGAAACTGAGGCCAGAGAGGGGAAGGGATTTGCTTAGTTCACCAGGCTTATTTCCAGCACTCCTCTGGAGTCAGAGGAGTGTGGCTAATAATGAAAATAGCTACCGTCAACCAACACTATGCTAAAGGAAATGAAATAAGAGAGATCTAAGTGTGATAATGAGTAGAACTTCCCGATGAAGCAGCGGCTTAGGGAGGAGAAGGGGGAGGACTCTGGCTATAGAAATGTTTAAGAGGATATAGTGGAAAACACAGTGGCCAAGGGGCATGCAAGTGAAGATGAGTCTTGCTGGGTGACCTTGGGCAGGGCCCTCTGTGGCTCTGGGTGCTACACGGCCACTCCAGCCGGGCAGGCTGCTGAGCCTGGCCTGGATGGTGGCCAGTGCTATATGACCCTGACATCCCCAGCTCCCTGCACCAGGGCACAGCCCTCAGCCCCGGTGCCCTGCCCAGCGCTTACTTCTTGAGCACGATCTCAGAAGCCCCCTTGCTGTACATGCGGAAGCTCTCGTCGGGCAGCTTGATGACAGTGCTCATGGACTTGCGCACGGAGTTGAAGGTGTACACTTTGTACAACTTCTCCTCTGGCATCTGGCTGCGCACGGGCTCGTAGTCCTGCTTCAGGTCCAGCACGAAGCCCAGCAGGCCGCACTCCGTCTTGTTGCCCACCTGCCGAGGCAGGGCGCCCTCCTTCTCTGGGGGCTGCAGAGAGAGGAAGGAGCGGCTGGCACCTGGTGGGGCCTGTGTCGGGAGCCTCTGCCCTGGCTGCCACTGAGGCTCTGGGACTGCCACTAGGTGGTCTCTGGGCTGGGGGCTGAGCCCTCAGGGAGCCCTTGGCCCATCCCCTGCACCCTCAGGGCTCTGCATCCCAGGTCCAGTCCTGACTCCGGGTGAAAGGAGTGAAGCAAGATTAGCTTTTAAAAAAATTATGAATTATTTCAAACATGAAAAAGAGAATGATGTAACAAAGTTACGTGCCTATCATCCAGCTTTGTAGCATCTTAACATGACGCTGTACTTGCCTCAGATTTTTCTATTTTAAGAAGTAAAACATTACAGATAAAGTTGAATCCCCTCCGCAAACCTCTCCCCATCTGCATAATTCACTCCTTGTCCCAGAAACAACTTCTGTCTTAAATTTAGCATTAATCATTACCATGTGTGTATTTAACTGTTAATTCTGAGATAATTGTAATTCACATGCAATAAGAAACAATACAGAGATGCCGTATACCCTTCATCCAGTTTCCCCCAATGTTATCACCATAGTATTAACACAAGTACCACAACTGAGATGGAGATGCTGACACAAGGGAGCCGAACTTGTTGAGATTTCACCAGCTTTACATGAGCTTGTGTGTGTGTGTGCGTGTGTATTGTCTATGCAATGGCACCACATGTGAGTTAATGTGGCCACCACCACTGTCAAGATTCAGGACAGTTCATCACAAGGGTCCTTGTACTACCCTTTTTTTAAAGCTATGGTCACCTCTCTCTTCCCCCAACTCCTTGGCCATGGCAACCACTAATCTGTTCCCCGTTTCCAAGCTTTCATCATTTCCAGCCTGTTATATAAATGGAATCATACAGTCTGTAACTTTCGGAGCTTGGCTTCTTTGCTGAGCAGAATCCCCCTGAGATCCAAGCAAGCTGCTGTATGTGCTGATAATCTGTTCCTTTTGATTGCTGAGTGGTATTTCATGGGACAGACAGACTGTCCCTCATGAGTTCAATTAGGTTGAACCAATGGAAACTGCTATTTTTGAATGTCAAAAATGGTCAAATATAGGCAAGTTCATGCAGTTTAACCTAATGAGACTCCTGACCTCAAGTAATCCACCTGCCTTGGCCTCCCAAAGTGCTGGGATTACAGGTGTAAGCCACCGTGCCCGGCTGTAACTGCGCCCGGTTGTAACACTGTTTCTGAGATTCATTCATGTTTATGGCTCTAGCGTGTTTCTTTTTAACTGCTCTACAGATGCCATGATGTGAATATGCTGCAAAGACTTATCCCTTCCCTGAGTGCCTCCCTTATTTCCTTCTCCCCTTCACACATTAGACACACAGTCTTTGGCACCTGCTTCATGCTGGCCCTGTGCCTGCCGCAGGGCCGTGTGAACACCATTAGCTCCTGTCCTGGAGACTCCCAGAACACCAGCTGCATCTCCCCAGCACCTGTCACTTCCTCACATGGCTGCCCGAACACGGGCTGTTTCATGCCTCTGTGCCTTCACCTCTGCTGCTCCTCCCAGGTGGGTCCCTCTCCCTTCCCTGCCAGGCAAACTTCCTCTTGTCCTTTAAGGACCAGCTCAAATATCTCCTTGTTTTTGAAAACTGCCATGTGGGTCTTTCTTCCCCTGTGTAAACAAGCTGAATTCTATTTCCCTCTGGGTTCTCAGGGTCAGTGCAAAGCCCAGCACACAGCAGGTGCTTATTAACTGTTTGCTAGATGGCTTAATGCAGGCCAGAGTGGTGGGGGAGACTGGTTAATGGTAAGGACGAGATGCCTCCATATGGGCACTGATGTGGGATTCACAGGAGGCTGTGAAAATGCAGATTTGCAGGTGGCTCCCATGTGCACCCCCCGACCCCAATGCACACACCCACTCATGCCACTTAATAACATTGAGACGGGTGACTCAGGTGGAGCTGGCTTCAGGGGTGGTGAAAGACACCAGAGATAAACCCAAACTCTAGAGAGATTCTGAAGACGAAATAGCTATGAACACGCCTGTGTCCCCCTGAAGTACCAGATGAACCTCTCACAAGGAGCCCTCTGCATCCTCGTCCTCAGTCTCCCTCATATTACCCAAAACAGCAGCCCAGACAGGAAGAAGGTGGACTCAGGAAGATGTCAGCATGGACTGGCTGTGCAGGGACAGGGAGGACCCTCTGTCAGCAACTGGATATATCCCTGGCCTATTCTTCCCTCTTCTGCAGCTAGGGCTCAGGCCCAAAGAGCAGACCTGATTCACATGGGGGGAGTACAGGCATTGACATGCAGTGGTCCTGAGACCTGGGGATGCATAGGAAAAAAAGAGCCTTTGAACCTAAACCAGGTCCTCAGTTTCCCCATCTGTAAGATGGAGAGGCTGGAGCACATGCTTTCTAGCTCAGAGAAATATCAACCCTCTCCTTAAAGTGGATGTGGTGAGGGAGGGTAGAGTGAGGAAGAACTGCAGGTCCCTCGGTGGTTGGTACGGGGGCCGTGGATAGGGAGCAAGGCTCAGAGCACCTCCCCGGCTCCCATGGCCATACTGACCTAAGGCATCCTGTGCCTTGAAAAATGCCCCACTCCCAAGCTCTTTGATAGGTTTTACTAAGAAGCAGAGGAATATTTGACACAGCTTCCCATGTCTGAAGTTTGGGAAAATAAGTTCTAAGATTTTCCCTTTCTCTCTGCAGTATGCTGTTATTGTGTGCTCTCTCTCTCTCTATATATATATCTCACACACATATATATATATATTTGCAATTTTATAATTAACTTTCTGTTGATTTCCAGAGTTTTATGTATTTTTCATAACAGTTTTTTCTCCCTCTACTAATGAAAGAAAATGACGACACAGAGGACTTAAATAAAAATGCCTAATTGCTTATTTGCCCAAGAGAGCTGAGCAGTCATGCCTGCAAAACACCCAGGATTTTATTACCCTCTGTGAAATATTTTAATTTTCCTCTAAAAGGATTTCAAACAATCCGTGGTTGCAAATGGCAGAGCTGCCTCCTCCGTAATTCAATTTGTTTCCATGAACTTGAGCTCTGAAATCGCCTACATGCATTACTAAGAATCAGGGACCCTCCCCTTTTCTCTTTTGGCTTTTTGAGATCCTGACAAACCCAGAAGTTTTGCTCCTGCTGTAAAATTTCCACGAGCCTTTTTATCTCCAGGGCTCCAACTCTGTAAGGGAGTTAAGGCATTGGTATTGTTCCTGTTTTGAGGGACGGAGAACAGGCCCTGGGGAGAAAAGGGACTTGCTCCTAGTCAGGGACCTGCAGAGGGTCAGGCCTGGGACTGCCCCAAAGCCCCTGATTCCAGTTCCAGCTTGGTCCAGCACATTTCTCGGCATGGTGTTGGGCCTTTAGGGAATGCTGGGTGCAGCCATGGTCGTACCTTTGAGAGGACAATTCGTGCTCTTGTTTTGGGATGCTGGGAAGTGAATGGAGCTAAGATCAATGAATGATGACTTGAAGAGCTACAAGTTATGGATAACAATTGAAAAAATGGGATTAAGAAAAACCATAGCATATATCACCCATTAAGATGGCTACTATTAAAAAAAAAAAGAAACAAAAAATAATGTTGGTGAGGATGTGGAGAAACAGGAACTCCTGTGCACTATTGGTGGGAATCTAATATGGTACAGCCACTATGGAAAACAGTATGGTAGTTCCTCAAAAAATTAAACATGAAATTACTATATGATCCAGAAAGTCTGATTCTGGGGAATATGCCCCAAATAATTGAAAACAGGTACTCAAAGAAATATTTGTATACTCATGTTCAAAGCAGCATTAATTACAAAGTCTAAGAGTTGGACACAACCAACGTGTCCATCGACAGGTGGATGGATAAACAAAATGTGATTTATCCATACAATGGACTATTATTCAACCTTAAAAAGGAGGGAAATTCTGATACATGCTACCACATGAAGGAATCTTGAGGACATTATGCTAAGTGAAATAAACCAGTCACAAAAGGACAGAAACTGTATGACTCAACTTTTATGAGTTACTGGAGCTGTCAGATTTACAGACAGAAAGTAGAATGGTGGGTGCCAGACATGGGAGGAGACGGGAATGGAAACTTACCATTTAATGGGTACGGAGTTTTAGTTTTGCAACCTGAAAAGAGTTCTGGAGATGAGTTGTACAACGATGTGAATGTACTTAATACTACTGTATACTTGAAAATGGTCAAGTTTGTAAATTTTATGGTATATATATTGTATGCAAATTTTTAAAATAAAAAATAACTTAAAAAGCTCCTAAACAGGCCGGGTGTGGTGGCTCACATCTGTCATCCCAGCACTTTGGGAAGCTGAGGTGGGAGGATCACTTGAGGTTGGGAGTTTGAGACCAGTCTGGCCAAGATGTCAAAACCCCGTCTCTACTAAAAATACAAAAATTAGCCAGGAGTGGTGGCAGGCCCCTGTAATCCCAGTTACTCGAGAAGCTGAGGCAGGAGAATCACACAAACCTGGGAGGCGGAGGTTGCAGTGAGCCGAAATTGTGCCACTGCACTCCAGCCTGGGCGTCAGAGCAAGACTCCATCTTGGGGGAAAAAAAAATAATAATAATAAAAATAAAAAAATAAAAAAGCTCCCAAACGAACCCCATAGCATGGTAAACGGCAGTAACTGCAATGTGATGATTTTTCTAAGAGGCCATTAGAAAACAACTTTATGCTAATTGGCTGTCTCTGGTGACCTAGCCAGTATCCTTTAAGGACAGGCATCAGCAATGACGTCTCCCCTGATGCCTGGAGGCCCAACCTCAACAGCTGTAGCCATGCCCGTTTCCCCAAATGCCTGCTCTGCGCTCACCACTCTGCTGAGTTCTTGACATGCATCACCTTATCATAGGCTCACAGCTGCCTACAAGGCAGGGGCTGTTCTTCCTCTCATTTTATAGTCATGCACAACTGAGGCCGGGAGAGGCAAGGCTGCATGGCAAGGAAGGGTCTACTTGGCTAGGAGCCGAAGCAGGGGCTCTGGGCCCTGAGCCCACAGAGCACCTCTCCCAGAAGCCTGCCTCTCTCCCTGGCAGAGACCACTGGCTCAGAGTCACCAGGGCAGGGCAGTTTGCCTCATTCATGTCCACATCCCCACCCCACCAATGCCATAGGGCCTCCAGTGAACATTTGTCCAGTGAATCAATGAATAATTTTGTGTTTGTGTGTGGGGTGCTGCCAACAGTACCCCAGGTGGCATGAAATTTTGGCAGAACTTGGTTCCCAGAATCATCCTGTAAAGGCCTGGCTTTTGAGGAGAGTGAGGTGGCTGTGCAGGGCCAGTGAGCCCTGGGGTCTTCCCCAGAGTGGGGGAGGGCAGGAGGTGGGTGCGGGTGTCCGGGACGACAGAAGCCCCCTGGAATGCAGAGGTGCTGCACTCCGGGAGAGTAGACCCCAGGAGCCTTCCCCAGCTCACCAGTGCAGAGTGTGTGTGTGTGTGTGTGTGTGTGTGTGTATGTGTGTGTGATAAATGGGGTGTGTGTCTGTGGTGTGTGTATATGTGTAGTGTACTTGGTATGTGTGTGGTGTGTGTGTGTGTATATGATGTGTTTGGTCTGTGTGTCTGTGGTATGTTTGGTGTGTGTGTGGTGCATGGTATGCGTTTGTGTGGCATGTGTGTTGTGCGCTGTATGTGTATGGTATGTACTGTGTATAGTGTATGTGTTGTATGTGCTGTGTGTGTGTTGCATGTGCACAGTAGGTGGTGTACATGTGTTGTGTGTTTGATGTGTGTGATATGTGGTGTATATGTGTTGTGCAGTGTGTGTGATGAGTGGTGTGTATGGTGTATGTTGTATGTGTGTGGTGAGTGTTGTGTTTGTGTGTGATGAGTGGTGTGTGTGGTGTGTGTTGTATGTGCATGACATGTGTGGTCTGTGTGTTGTATGTGTGGTGAGTGGTAAGTGTGATGTGTTTGTGATGTGTATTGTGTGTGGTGAGTGGTGTGTGTATGCTGTGTGTGGTGTGTTGTGTGTGGTGTTTTTTTGTGTGGTAATGTGGTATATGTGTGTTGTGTGTGATGAGTGGTGTATGTATTTTGTGTATGTAGTGTGTGTTATGTGCATGGTAGGTGCTGTATGTGTGTTATGTGTGTGATAAGTGATGTGTGTCATGAGTGGTGTATGTGTGCTGCCATGTGTTGTATGTGTGGTGTGTGTGATGTGTTGTCTGTTTTGTGAGTGTTGTGTGTTGTTATACGTGTGGTGTATGTGGTGTGTGTAGTGAGTGGTATGTGTGGTGTATGTTGTATGTGCATGGTAGGTGGTGTATGTGTGTGGTGTGTTGTATGTGTTATATGTGTGGTAAGTGTTGTGTGTGTGTTGTATGTGTGTGGTAGGTGGTAGGTGGTATATGTGTGTTGTGTGTTTGTGTGATGTGTGTGTTGTGTGTGTGGTAGGTGGTATGTGTGCTGTGTGTTTGCATGATGGGTGTGGTGAGTGGTGTCTTGTGTTGTGTGTGCATGATGGGTGGTGTATGTGTGGTCTGTGTGATGAGTAGTGTGTTTTGTGTATGTGGTGTGTGTTGTATGTGTGTCGTAGGTGTTGTGTGTGTGTTGTGTGTTGTATGTGTGTGGTAGGTGGTATATGTGTGTTGTGTGTTTGTGTGATGTGTGTGTTGTGTGTTGTGTGTGTGGTAGGTGGTGTATGCGTGTTGTGTGTTGTGTGTGTGGTAGGTGGTGTATGTGTGTTGTGTGTTTGCGTGATGTGTGTGGTGAGTGGTGTGTATTGTGTGCTGGATGTGCATGATGGGTGGTGTGTGTGGTGTGTGTGGGGTGTGGTGTGTGTGTGGTGTGTGTGGTGTGTGTGGTAGGTGGTATGTGTGCTGTGTGTTTGCGTGATGTGTGTGGTGAGTGGTGTGTATTGTGTGCTGGATGTGCATGATGGGTGGTGTGTGTGTGGTGTGTGTGTGGTGTGTGGTGTGTGTGGTGTGTGTGGTAGGTGGTATGTGTGCTGTGTGTTTGCGTGATGTGTGTGGTGAGTGGTGTGTATTGTGTGCTGGATGTGCATGATGGGTGGTGTGTGTGGTGTGTGTGGTGTGTGTGGTGTGTGTGGATGTGTCACTGTGTGCATATCAGGGTGAAAGGACTAACAGCTCTGTTAAAAACTGAAATTCCCCATCTGGAGTGATTTCCTTTAAACTCTTCTTCCAGAGACGAGACGGTGTTCGCAAAAAAAACCAAAAGCAAAACCCTTGTTGAATTCGACACCCAGGCCCCTGCTGTTTCACATACCCCACGGCCCACCTCCCGACCTCAGTGCCCTGCTAAGTCCCTTCCAGTATCTTCCACGCCTTCTGACCCTCTTGGCTTGGCAGGAGCCCAGTCTCAGGGTATGGCCTGGCTTAGGGGGACTTTGAGGCTCACTCGAATATTAGATCGAGCCCTGGGTTTGGTCTCAGGAGATCTGAATTCAAGGGCTGTCTCTGCTTCCCCCATTCCCCTTTCTCCTCGGCCCTCCCTACTATCTGCTAGGTTTTAAGATTTATGGGAAATACAGCACAGCCAACCCTCCTCCCTTCTGGGGTTATTGGCCTCGTGGCCACCTCCATGTAGAATGGGGTGTGCTGGGGACCTGGGGCTTCACCAGGCGAAGCTTGGCTTATCTATTCAGGAAAACCATCCTGCAGGGGGAATCCTTCCTTCAGAACCACTTCGGGGGCTCCAGGGAGATTTGTTTTTCTCTCAATAGCTTATGTTTCAGAAATACGCCATAAACTCCCAACAGTTCAGCTCCGCAAGTGCCCATCCTCAGTTTAATAGTTCAAATGTCAACTGTAGTATCAACCTCCTCTAAAAGAGGTCTAGTGAAGTAGAAAATTTAAGTCCGCTCGGGTGGTTCCAGTACACAGAACAGACATGGGCAGAACAGGGGGATGTTTTCCCAAGGAAGCGTGTTGCCTCCAGAGTTGAGGAATAGAGCTATTTCCATCTGAAAGCTCAGCTGTGGCTCGGAGGAGCAGCAGGACAGCCAGAGCTGCTAGTGGAAGTCTTGACGTACAAAGCACCGCAGACCACAAAGGGAATCTGAGGGTGCGCCAGGGTTTCTGAGGCAGGGAAGCAATTTCTGACTAAAAGATGATTCACACAGCTTCCCTCAGAGGGCAAGTTTAGTTACTGATGATTAGAAATAAGAATGGAAAGAAAAAAGGCTCTGCCATTCTCAGAAAGGATGGGGCACAGGGTGGGGCTGGGCCCCTGAGAGGCCTCCCAGCCTGTAGCCTCAGCCCTCACACCACCCTCCTCCACCCGTGCCTGGGGTGGTTCTTCTGAGCGCTGGGAGGAGAAAGCCCATTAGGGGCTTATTTGCTACCACTGGCTCCCCCCAGTTCTCCCAGCCTCACCTCTTGTCATTCTGGCCCTGCAGAAATGCCCAGGCCACAAATCACCATGTTTCCTAAGTGAGCTACACATCTTAAGATCTCTGGGCCTTTGCAGGGTCGTGCCCCCTGCCTGGAATACTCTTGCCCCCTGCCTGCTTGGTGAATTCCTCCAGAATTCTCCGGGCCCAGCTCTGCCACTTGGTGGTGAGGAGCGACCCTGGTAGGTTCCCTTCTGTTTCTGCAGCGCGGTTTTCCTAGCTGCGAGATGGGAATGGTCCTATTTGGCCAGCTGATCTGAAGGGGATGTTGAGGGTCAAGAAGGACAGTGGCTGGCATAGCAAACTACAGAGGGGAAAGCTCAGAAAGAGCAGCAGAGGGAAACAGAGTAATGACTTCCGTGGATGAGCACCTGCCTGCTCTGTGTCAAGCACTGTGCAGGGTGCTGTACACACCTCAGCTCATCTAAGCTTCACAACAGCCCTCGGACAAACAGCCTCATGGCAGAGGTGTGGCTCTGCCCTGAGTGGCAGGGACCTGGGCCTGGGCTTGGGATTGTACAGATCTGGGTTCCAATCCTGGCTTGGCCTCAGATCTGCTCGGGTACTCTCGGCATGTGGCTTACCTGCTCCAACTGCAGGGTCCTTATCTATGCATTGGGGTGTGGTGTCACCCACTCTGTGGATTGTCATACAAAGCAAGGTAGGGAAAGCACTCAGCATTGAGCCTAGCTAAGTAAATGTTAGCAATAATGATATGCTCACTTTATAGACTGAAAAACAGAGGCTCAGAGAGGTTAAGTAACTGGCTCAGGATCACACAGGTGATGAGTGTTGGGGCTGGGATATGAACCTGGTCTGTCGGACTTTAGAGCCAAACCTCTTAACCATTGCTTCCTGAGCTAGGTATTGGAACACCTGGATTCTAACATCACTAACCCATGGGGTGACTTGGGACAAATCCCTTCCCATTTCTCAGAGTAAACTGAGGGGGCTGAACTAGGTGGCCTGTACGGTTTGTGAATCTTGTAGACCTTGCAATCTATCCTTGCAAATACTCTTTTTTTTCAGTAAAAGACATCGGCTAATTGGGAGGTCTATGGATCAATGCTGCCTGGATGGCTGAGGGTAGTTGTGGAAGAGACCAGCTCAACAAGCTGGAGGTAGTGAGAGAGCACTGGTATGGGCCATGGGACTGGATCCAAGGCCAACTCCTGCCTCTTGCTGCCATACAAGAACAAAAAAGTAGAAGGTAGAGACATCAGTCCTGCCTTAAGACTCCTATAAATTCATAGTCACCCATCCACCCATCCACATATTCATCCATCCATTCGTCCATTCATCCATCCATTCATCCACCATTCCATTCCGTCAAGCAATCAACACATCTACCCATCCCATCCCATCCATCCATCCATCCACCTACCAGCCAATATATCCATGCATCCACTCATCCATCCGCCAATGAACACACCCATCCATCCATTTACCAACCATCACATCCACCCATCCATCCATCTATTCATCCATCCACCCATCCATCCACCTAACTGCCATCCATCTATCCATCCACCCATCCACCCATCTATTCATCCACCCGCTCATCCATACACCCATCCATGCATTCATCCATCAATCCATCCATCCACTCATTCATCCATCCACCCATCCATCTACCTACCCACCACTCATCCATCCATCCCCCCTTCTCCCTACCTATCCCTCATCTCATTGATTGCTCATCTACACATTTATTCATCAGTCCATTCACTTACATCACCCATCCACCCAGCACTTCCCAAAAGTCTATCCGAGGGGGATAAGAGAAGACTCAGCTGTCTCCTGCTCTTAAAAAGCCCACAGTCTGGCATCAGACAGCAAGAAGACACAGAGGAACTGGCCTCCTTGTGGAGGGGGAAATACAGCATATGGGAGCCCAGCCCTGCCCAGGGTCTTATTTTCCCAGTCTAGGCTCATTTCCCAATTAAAGCTGATGGGTAGTGAAGCTGGTGGACATTGCATGTCCTTCCTGCCCTGTCTCCTCTTATATGGTTTCAGAATGTCCTGCAATCTAGATTTCCTGTCCTGGTTTGGAGGGTGGCCGGATGTCTGCCCTGAGCAGAGCAGCTTGGGCCTCTTCTCAGTCTTCATCTGAACCTAGAAAGGGGAGCCCCTGAGAGGCTTTTTGCCCCATATGGCTGGCAGGCCCTGGCTGTGAATCTCACCCTCTGGACCCCAGACCTTTCTTCCCAAGCAGACCGTAGGCTAGAGGTGCTGCAGGGTTGGTATCTATGACCAAAAACCTAGTCTGGACATCTGACTCAGCAGCTAGCTTTGGGGTAGCCATGGGTCAGCTTTGCTGCTAATTGGCTGAATGGTTTTGGGCAATAGCCTTTCCCTCTCTAGCCCTGATGTCTCTGCTCTCTTTATTTGTTAACCTCTGCATTGCTACAAATGGAATCCCCTTTCAGTGGGTGATTTTATTGCTGAATAACAACAATACTAGTCATACTGAGTGCTGTGTGCTGAGCACTTTCCATTAACTAACTCACTTTATCCTCACAACAATCCAAGATTATCCCCCTCCCCTAGGAAACTCAGGCACCGAGAGGTTAAATAATTTGGTTATATTCATACAGCTGGTGAGGGATTTGAACGAAGGCAGTCTGGCTCCAGAGGCCAAGTTTTAACCACTACCCAGTCACACAGAGGCTCTGCTGTCCTTCCCACATCGATGGCTGTCAGCTCCCAGCAAAGAGAATAATGTGGCCAGCGAACTTACAAGAAAGACCCAGAAAGACAGGCGCAGGTATCTACGATGTCACGGTTCCAGGCACAGAGGGGACTCTGGTGTCTGAGAGGTAAGGGACCTGGCCTGGGTTACAAACCAAGGACCCCAGTTCCCAGGTCCCTGACCTCTCTCCAGCCTCAGCAGCTGCACCTCCTCAGATGGACCGACTGACCCCTGTCCTTTATGCCACCTGAAAAGACTCAATCCACCAACATCTGGAAATGACATTTCAGCTTTGCCTCCAGTGCTAAAAAGCACTGCTTAATTGAGACTCATCACTGTGGAGAGGTTTCCTCAGCCTTCCTGGCAGATCCCAAGAATTCTTTTTGACTATAATTGCATTACACACATGTCAATCCAAGCCCACCCCACAGGGCTGTGCCCACATGGCTGAAGCCCATTCTGGGAATCGCCCTGTTCCCCTCTCTGCCAGGTCTGCAGGAGGAGATCATTATCAGCATCCCAGTTATTTTAGGAAGTCCTGGGGAGCAGAATAAAGCATCGCTGATCTCCCTTGATTCCCAAATTGGGTGGGGTGGGGGAAGAAGACAAAAACATCGTCATGTTTGGCATCACCCCCAGGGTTCTCTATCACTGTCTGCATGGGTCCTCTGACCTACTTTCCCCGTTGTCAGTTCTGCCTCCCTTAGCCTGCTGCTCCAGGATGATGCGGGTGGCTGCTCAGCTGCTGTGGAGGGTGCAGGAGCCACCTCCTCCTCCTTCCCCTACCAGCTCTTGGCTCTTTGCTGCTGACTCACGCTCTCTTCCCCATTTTGATAAAGCTGCTAGCAGCTCCTACAAACCCAACCTGACTGAGAAGGTTGCAGCTGGCTCAGGGGCAGAAGGAGGAGGAGGTCAGGGCTCAGCACATCGGGAGGGTAAACAAAAAAGCTTAGCTGATCACCCAGATGCTCGCAAGGCAGAAACGCTCTACATCTGGGAGCTGATGGACATCTGGATGGATGAACTTTGGGTTTCTCTTCATCTAGTGCTGGGGAAACCTGTGCTTCTAAACCAGATAGGGTTTACAGCATGGTGAGTCTAGGCAGCTTAGCTGAGACAGTAAGTTGAGAGTTTTTCTTATCAAAATGAACAATATTACTACTATTAGCAACAACAACATCATCAGTGGTAGACTGTGAAAATGGCCACAATTATTCTCCTTTCTGAATCCATGTCCTTACAGCACCTCTCATCAAGAGGTGAAGTTTATTTTACCACTGTGTGAATCTGGGCTGGCCTCCTAACTTACACTGGCCAAGAGAATGCAGCAAAAAGTGACAACGTGGCGGTTCAGGCCTCAAGAGAACTTGCACACTTCTGTTCTCTCTTAAAGGCCTGTTGTCGCCATGTGAACAAGCCCAGGCTAGCCTGCTGGAGGAGGTGAGACCACACAGGGCAGGGATGAGCCAGCCCAGCTGAGGCCATGTCAAGTCAGCCTACAGTTCTGCCAAGATCAGCAGAGATGTCCATGTGAACCCCTGCAGATGCAGGAGGAAGCCTAGCTGAGACCAGAAGAACCATCCAGCTGAACCCAGCTTGAATTGCTGACTCACAGGACTTTGAGTGAAATACACAGGTTTGTTTCAAGCCACTAAGTTTTGGAGTAGTTTGTTATGCAGCAAAAGCATACTAATGAATGTTTGTGTGTGTGTGGGCAGGGGGAGTGGGGGTTCAATGACAGGATTTAAAAAGCATAATTAACAATAAAGGTTTCTTTGTCACACAAACATTATAGCAATATTAATAGTATATTAAGTCAAACAGAAACATGTTGCTTACTATCTGACCATACCAAAATATATTAGCAGGATTTGAGATTATGAATCACATTGCTCAACCTGCCCAGTACCTCTGTACCATAACATGGATGTTGCTCCAGGTGGTGGATGTGCCTGGTATCCACTTACCAGAATCTTGGTGGTGTAGGCGCTGTTGATGGCGATGGCATTGACCAGCAGCTCCATGGTCTTGGTGTTGATGGAGCTGGGGTCGGGGATCTCTTTATAGTGGACGTCGCCGACATAGGCCTGTACCACTGTCATGCGATTGGTGGTCAGCGTGCCTGTCTTGTCTGAGCAGATGGCTGTGGCATTGCCCATGGTCTCACAGGCATCCAGGTGGCGTACCAGGTTGTTGTCCTTCATCATTTTCTGGGAGAAGGGGCAGGTGAGAGGGCAACAGTGAGGAGAGGGGCTGGGGAGCATGGGGTGCCTGGAGGCACTGGGTAAACATGCAGTAAATAAGGCAGAGCCACCACAGCCTGCCCCTTTGCTTCCTGCACTTGTAAAGGATCTTGGTTGCTGCTGCTTCCTATACCTGGGCTTCTTTTGTCTGTGCGTGGCCCTTTCCTTTCTCTTTTAGTATCTGAACCATTTAAAAGACTCAATTAATTGAATTTATTAATTTGGATTATAGAAGTAATCTACATTCTTTATGGGAAAAAGGGGGAAAGATAAATAAGGTTGGTTCCCTCTCTGAGTACTTTAAGTATTTTTCTCTTATAGACTAACATAAGTAACTATTCCTTCTTTGGTCATGAATTTTCTCAAATGTATTATCTTTCACTGGTGCCTGGCTTTCATTCTCATTTTCATTTTACCAAAAGTAAATAAATTAGGATACAGGAAAATATCTGGAAAAATATCAAAGTATTAATGTCATTATTGCTAAGTGATAGAATTACAGATTTTTGTCTTTTCTATGACTAACATATATCACTTACATAATAAAAACCACACATTTCTTTAAAAAAATACACAAAAGGGAAAAAGAAAACATATCAACTATTAGCTACCATCCAGAACTAGGTACATCTTGTATATCAACATCCATTTTTTTTGAAATTTATAACAAAAATGGAATATTCCTATACACAATATTTTCTTCTATCTGCCTTCTTTTCTCTCTGGCCCAACTCCACACTCATACCTTCTTCTAGGCTCTCAAACAAGTAATGCAAATGAAGTAATTCTCAAGGAAATACTGTTCTTCATGCAGGCCCTCCTGACATAGTAGCTGAATCAGATGGAGTTCTAGGCTGTGCCTAGGAATTTGGTTTCCTTTATTTTTGCTCCTCATTATAACTCTTTATAACCAGGGTAAAAAAGAATAATAATTTTAATAGAGCTTTATGTTCCTAAAAATGAATATTAGTAGGATTATATTCTCTTGCAGTTTCTCCTACTATAACTTGTGATAATAGTAATAATAAACGCATGTTGAATGATCAACAGCAACTTGAATTTGCAACACGTTACAGTTTGCAAAGCCTTGTTGCGAATTACTTATTGTCCGATGTTTTAAGAATTCTGTGGCACAGGAAAAGATTCTGGTAATCCATTTTGGCAACTGAAGAAATCTACGCAAAGTGACCTGACCAGGATCACACACCCGGAGGGGTTTAAAGCTGGGATTTGAACCTACCTCCATTTAACCTCACAGCCTGGACCTTTCTATTGGGCCTCAGCCCACCTGCACTCTCTGAAGAGGGTTTGTCTGTTGGGCTCAAGAATCTTTAAGTCCGTACTATCCAATATGGTAGTCACATGTATTGTGACTACACGTATAGGGTACTGAGCACTTGAAATGTGGCTATTCTGAAGTGAAATGTGCTGTGAGTGCAAAATACACACCAGATTTAGAGGATATTATGAAAAAATGTAAAAGTAGTAGTTCATTTATAATTTTTATAGTGATCACACATTGGATTGATAATAATTTGGATAATAATGTTGGATTTGACATACTGGGTTAAGTAAATTATATTATTAAAATTAACTTCACTGGTTTCTTTTTACTTTTCTAAAATAATGTAGCTACTAGGAGTTTTTTCTTCTTTTTTAAAAAATTATTTTATTTTGTAGAGATGGGGTCTCACTATTTGCCCAAGCTGATCTTGAACTTCTGGGCTCAAGCGATCCTCTTGCCTCGGCCTCTGAAAGTGCTGGGGATTACAGGCATGAGTCACCACGTCTGGCTGCTACTAGGAAACTGAAAATTGCACACGTGGCTCACATTCTGTCTCTTTTTGGGCAGTGCTGATCTAAGTGGTCAGTCATCTCTGTGCTCTTGATGGTGGCTCCCAGGTCCAGGCTCAGAGAGGGCACAGTCTGCCTCTCCTGTGTTGGGGTGCTCTCCTAAGTTTATCAAGTGACTGTAAAAGTACCTAACTTCAACACTACCTAAGATGAGCGAAGGTAGCGGGTGCCAGAGATACGAACTGCAGAAGGCGCAGAGGCCTAAAATCATCTGTATATGATTCTCCCAAACCAGCTCTGTGCAACTTTCAAGGACATCCCCAGGCTCAGTGAAGTGGCTGTGGAGGCCCCCTACTCATGGCTCTATAACAGTCACCCTCTGCTGGCCCTGGGTCCCAAAGTAGCCTCTTGTTGTGGCCTGTTTGGGCTTTGGTTTGTGGGGATGGCGTTTCTTCAAGAACCTTAAAACAGGAAGACGATAAGGGCCGTATTTGTTACACAGAACTGCCACTTTCTGGCATCTGTCTAGAGATCTCTTTTCTGTATGAAATTACATCGGAGAGCCCAGCCCAAATTCCAGCTTGGAAACTGATGCTCACCATGCCCTCTGGAGGCTCTGCCAATTTCTCAGAGTGAATGCCTCGTTTATAAACATGGCCACGCCTCCACCCTCGCAGGGACATTCTGGCATGGGGCACTGGGAAACAGAAGCCCTACGCCCGGCCCTTTGAGGTGGAGAAAACATGGGGCAAAGGGAAGAAAATGAGACCCGGGTGTGAGAACCTGGGGGTGACCCAGTAGGGTCAGACTCGCAGCGACTGGGCACTGCAGACAGTTATGGCCTGGGTGCAGGTGGAGGTGCAGCTCTGCCATCAGGGTAGCGCTTAGAAAGGTCCCAGACCAAGCTTCCCCGGAAAACATTCATGACCCCAGCTCTTCATTTAACTGCTTTAAAATTTCTTATATTTTTAGCCTCTTTCCCAAGGGGAGGAGGCTTCTATGAAATCAGACTTCCTTTTTGTTTTTGGCTTACCCCTCACACTTCAGGGAGCCACCTCTGTGATGAGTTTTACAAGCGCTACAGTTGCCCGCGGGGCCTACGACTGAGACCGCCAGACTTCTGCGTAAATTTGGTGGGGTAAGGATGAATTTGGCTTGCACGGTGATGTCTTTATTATTTTTTAAAAATTTTTGAGTTGATTATCAATGTCTAAAAATCACGAGAGTCTACATTAAGTCCAGATTTCTGGCTTCTCTTGGAAAAAGGTGACAATGTGGCAATGCTGGGCCTGCACCCCTGCAAGGCGGCATGTGGCTGGGATGAATAACAGCTGCCTCTTCAGCCAGGGTATGGCTCTCTGGTTTGCTACAGGCCCCTGGACTCTATGAAAGCGTCAGAGTTTTGGGGTCCTGCATACATTCTTCTTCCAAGCTCCTAGGGGGTCTATGGGGCTTCTTCATTCATCTCCCAACCCCAGCACCAGCCCCAGTGATTCCCCCAGGCCCTCAGCTGCAGCTGCATCAGCCGGCTGGTCCTGCTCTCCTCCCCTCTCACCTTCACCGAATAGGCCAACGAGATGGTGACGGCCAGAGGGAGCCCCTCGGGCACGGCGACCACCAGCACCGTCACGCCAATGATGAAGAACTTGACAAAGTACTGCACGTAGACGGGCGTGCACTCAGGCAGCCACGGCTTCTTGTTGACCACGAAGGTGTCCACAGTGAAGTAGAGCACCAGGATGATCACCGTAATGGCTGACATCACCAAGCCTGCAATGTGAGGGACACATGCTCGGGGGGTTCCAGGAAGTGGAGGCTGGGGGTGGTGTGGACCAAATCTTTGGCTGAAAGAGCTCCGGGTCAGGCTGACCCCAGCTCACCTCCCAGCTCTGCCACTCCTTGCTTTATGACCTGTGGCAAGTTCTTGAGACCTTGATCCTCACCGAGCCTCAGTCTCCTGCTCTGTACAATGGGGATGCATACTTCCTCCCCAGGATTTTGTAAGGCTCAAATGTGGTAATAGTGCATGCAAAGTGCCCAGCATAGTGCTCGACAATAGTATGTGCTCGACACATAGTAGGTGCTCAAGAGATGTGTGCCGAGTGACTGTGTGAATAAATGAGGAATGGTTTGCATTGAGCTTTCACACAATAATGATGTGAAGTTGGTATCATTTATTTATTCATTTATTCGACAAATACCTTTTGAGCACCTATGACACGCCAGGCACATCTTAGTTCCTAGTTTGGGAACTAGCGACACAGCAGTAAAGAAGACAAGAGTTCCTGCCCTTGAGGAGCAGACATTCTAGAGGAGGAGGAAGACAAGAAACAAAAAAACGAATACATGAACAAGACAGTTTCAGATATGGCGACACATGTGAAGAAAAAGGCCAGGATGATGTGATAGAAAGTGACATGGGGGACAGGGGTAGGGAGTGGTTACTTTAGCTAGGGTGGCCAGGGAAGGCTTCTTGGAGGAGGTGTTATTTGAGCAGACACCAGTCGCATGGTGACCTAGGGAAGAACATTCCATGTAGAGGAAACAGCAGGTGGCTTTTTTTTGGATGAGGAAACTGAGGCTCAGATAGGGGAAGTGACTTGCTTGCAGCCACAGGCAAGAGAAATGCTGTAACGGTAGGAACGCAGTTGGGGACCCATCCTGATCCCCTGGGGCTTCCTCTTTAGTTTAGCATGCCCATCCCCCATCTGCTACAGGTGCTACTGTAGGTGCTGCGGAGACTGCTCACACCCGCAGACTCTGACAGAGGAGGAGCCTGCTAAGGTGACTGGGTCCCCTTGTTGGGAAGTGCCTGGGAATGCACTCCCATCTTAACCTGATGGCCAACATCCAGTGGCTGATGTGTTAGTCCCAAAGCCCAGCCATCTGCTTTGAGGTAGGACAGACCCTAGAGTTCTGGGCAGCCATGGACTTTATCCTGAGGACAGTGGGAGTCACAGAGGAGGTTTCAGCAGAGGTGGGCAGGGATGGATTTGGGTTGCTCCAGAGCTCCCATGGGATCGGGAGAGGCTGGGAGTTCTCTGGAAATCTCAGCTGCCCCCGGCTTCTTCCCTAGCGTGGTCCTGTGCCCCTTGCAGGTCTCACCTGAGAGCACCCTGTCAACAGATCCCCTGCCTACCCATCTCAGGGAATTCAGCCAAAGAGAGAGGCAGAGATGGGCTGTGAACCCAGGAGTGCCTGACTGTGAACTCCATTCTCGGCAGGGCCGAGGTGCAGGAGGGAGAGGAGTGAGGACTTTGAAGGCCATGGGGTTGTTCTCATCGCTTAGTTCCCGGCCCTGTCAGTGCCATGTTTCCATGGAGTCTTCTGCCTGTGGCGGTGGCGATGGCGGGATAGAGGATAGAGGAAATCCCTGGGCCCATAGCTCTCCACCCCCACCTCCAGCTGCGGAGCCTCAGAGCCGGCTCCATCCCTGTCTGACAGTCGGAGGGGCTGGAAGCCAAGCTCCCAGCAGCCGGGAGCTGTCACCAGGCCCCCAAGTTTAAATATAGACAGCCAAGCCTGTAATCTGCTTCCCTTCCCCATGCCGTGGTGTCTATAATTAGAGCTGGGGAGACAGCCACAAAGGATCGAGCAGCCAGGTGGGAAGGCCTTGGCATTTGCTACCTCCTTACCCGGGAGGGGAAGCCTAGGCCATGCCAGAGGGTCGGGGGCTCACTTTGCAGCTGGGCCAGCAGGGCTGTCACCAGCCATCACCTGCAGTTACCACTTTAGTTGGGAGGCCCAGTTTGTTGTGCGGGGGCTCAGACCATGGGTTTCTCCCTGGGCTCTTGGCACTGTCCTTCAACCTCTTCAGTTTTTCCTCTGCACTGTGGCCAGGGTGGTCATGATAAAGCCCAAACCCATTCTTGTCTTCCTCTGCTCAAGTCTCTTCCATGGCTCCCACTGTCCTCAGGATAAAGTCTGTGTTGCTTGGAAATTCAGGCCCTGCACCCTCTCCAGCTGCTGCACCTGCCAAGTGCTAATGCTTTGTATGCAGTCTCCTTTAACTCCCACAGCAGTCTGTGAAGTGGGCACAACTATTATCCTCATTTTACAGATGAGGATACAGAGGCTCAGAGCTAGAAGTTACTTTCCCAAGTTCTCACAGCCATTGCCGGACAAGAAGGCAGGCCGTCTGCTACCAGAGCCTTGGATTTGCTCGAGCTTCACTCTTCTGTATCACTGGGTGCTAATGGAGTGCCTTCTGTACACAGGACTCAAACTGGGTGCCGTGGTAGAGAAAGGTGGGCTTCAGGCACTCATTCAAGCCCCCCACTTTGCAGATGAGGTAACTGAGGCCGAGCATGGGGCAGGGCTCTGCCTGGGGTCCCCCTGTGAGCCCTGTCCCCTGCCTCCCACCTGCTGCACTCACCCGCCTTCCCGATCTGCACAGCCAGCTTGGTGAGCTTGCCCTGCAGCACGGACTTCTCCTTCTTGTGCATGCTGGCCTTCTTCCTGTCGTCAGCATCGCCGCCCTCGGCACTCTTGAGGGGCTGCATCTCCATGGCGGCTGCCCCGTCCTGCTGTTTGGCTGCAGGGGGCAGATCACGCACGTGCATACACACAGACACATAGACACACATGCAGGTCAGCCCACAGGGTGGAGACGCTGGCACCCACCCCTGCCTGCCCAGGGTAGGTGCTGACTGCCTGGACTGAGCCCCGCATGGCTGGTACAGAAGTCCTGTGATGGGGGCCTGCCTCTTCCAGCCGGAGCTATGGATCCCAGTGGCACTCACTGCCTCAGACCTGGAATCTGGGACACAGCAGGGACTGATGCTGTTACCCTGGATCCCCCTCTCGGCCTGAACAAGCCCGTGAGTCCTACCCCAGGTGGTCCCTTGTCCTTTCCCACATTCAGACAAGACAGACAGGCTTGGGCTCTACCCAGCTGGTCCTTGGGAACTGTTGTGGGATATTAAGTAGCCACTAGACAGGAGGGACAAAAAAGGAGGCTTAGAACGTAAAAGAGGGCAGCCATGGGAGCCAAGTCACTATCCCAGTTGGCGTGGCCTCTTCATGCAGGATGGACGGGAGGGCCCGTGATCCTTTTGGACAGAGACTGAGCCAAACTCCCTACCCCTCAACCTCTAAGGATCTCAAAGTCTTCAGCTGAATGGGGCGCAGAGTTCAAAGGCTAGGGAGATGCTGGCCCGTGGGTATCCCCCTCCTCACCGGTGGACACCTCTTTATTTGGCCTGGTACCATGCAAATCACAGCTACACCCCCAAGGTCGTCAGACACCTGTAGGAGTGGATGTGTCTGCCTCTGGCCCTTGCCAGTCTCTGTCTCTGGTGTGACTGTCAGAGCCGGTGGGGAGGGGCCTCAGGGACGACAAACGCCGGTTAAAACAAAAGGGTTACCTTTGCTCTGGCTGGCGTCCACATTGCCATCCTGCATTTTACCTACACGACAAAGAATTTTAACAGACAACAGAGAACAGACAACACATGGTCGGTCATCACGAAGACGCAACAGGCCACAGACATTAATGTCACAGATGAAGGGAGGGCCGTGCTGACTGCATCCCTCTGTGTGGGGATGCGGGTTGGGGAGGGCCCTGAAGCAGGAGCAGGCCTGGCCGCACCTTAGCTGTGGGGCCTGCCAGCCGGGCAACTCTTGATTCTCTAGGGGACTCAGGAGGGAGGTTTCTGCTGGAATACTTTTGGCCTTGAGCGTGTTACAGATCAAAGGGCAGTATCAGAGGGTGCAGGGGACTAGAGTCTGCTGGAGGAGGCAGCAGAGAAGCACTCAGGCCCCCACACCAAGCTTTTTGTGACTGATTTGGTGTTTTCTGGGTTGAGAGAAGGCAAAGGGAAACTTGTTCAGTTACATCCTTTTCATTTTCCCATAAAAGAAAACATGCAGACGAGAGAGGGGAGAGGGGGAGAGGGGGAGAGAGAGAGAGAGAGAGAGAAAGAGAGAGAGAGAGAGAGAGAGAGAGAGGAGACAGTGTTTCTAGAATGGAGAGGAGTTTGGACAAGGCACTGAGGTCAATGTGTTCCTTAGTTTTGGCCTTCAAGAGGGATGATCTTTCTCCTTCACACTCTGAAGAGTGTGAAGCCACCCAAGGATGACCCCTTGCCCAGTGCCCCTGAGAGTGACCAGAACAAAGAGTGATCAGGGGTCCCCATGGTGGTATACGAGGGACCTCAAGTGTGGCCGGGTTCTTGGTGAAGTGCTCTGGTCCCCAATGGGGGTGCTGACCCCTTGGTAGGGGTATGGCTCAGGCTACAGCAGCAGGCTAAGTAGTGTCCGTGGGCACCCCCTTCCATACCAGGGCCTGGTGCTGCATCTGGCTGCCCCCCACCGACTCATCAGAGCTGCCTGGGAGGCCCCCACTCCAGCCTTGGCCAGGAGCTTGTGGGCTGGTGTGCAATGTGGGCAATGGAGGCCTCTGTCTCTTGCCTAGCACACCTGCCTTCGCCAGCACCCTCCCATCTACTGGGCCTGCATGCTCACCCAGAGCTCTGCCTGCTCTGCCAACAGGCCTCGCCCCCTTGGGAGGGGTCTGAGAAGGTTGGCCACCCTTGGATGATGGCTGCAATGGTGATTCTCACAGCTCACATTCCAGGACAGTCCACCATGTGCTGGGCACACACATAAGCTCTGAGATTCCATCTAATCCTCACCACAGCCTCACCTATGAAGGGTGTGCTTGTATTATACCCATTTATGGATGAGAAACTGAGGCTCAGAGAGGGAGATGAGCTGCTTGGGTCTCAATGGGTAAATGGAGAGCTGGCCCCAAAGTGCGTGCCTACTTCTGTCCTGCCATTGCTTCTCCAGAAGCTGCCGTCAGGGAGACCATGGACACCCCTCAGCCCCTCTGAGCCCAGGGGAAGGAAGTTGAGGTGGCACTGCTGGGACAGGGTTCCTGAAGTCTTCATTTCACCACCAACTAGCTGCTGGCTTTATATCTCCCGATCTCATCAAGCTTCCACTTTCATAAAACAGGATGAGACATTCACCTCCCAGAGTGCTCCAGTTACCTTCATAATAATCACTTGCATGGTTCAGCCTTTTGCAGTTTCAAAGGGCTTTTGCAAGTGTCATCTCTTGTCAGTCTTCCCAGTATCCCTGGAAGGTGGGGCAGGAGGGATTTTCATCACTCTCATTTTATAGATGGGGAAACTGAGGCCAAGGGAAGTTCAGAGGCAGCCTGCATTTAGGAGCATCCTCGGAATAACCCCATGGCTGCAGGATTAGTTCATCACTGTCACTGTGCCCACTTTCTGGGTGACTCAGAGGGGAGAAGTGGCTTCCCCGAACCTCGCCCAGCACTGTCTGTTCAAGGGTAAGTGCAGAACTGTCCCCATGGCCTCCCATGGCAAAGGATCAGTTGCCCATCCTGGGCTTTAAAGTGAAAGACCCCCTGTGTCTCTACTGTAAAATTCTTTCTACTGGATTAAAAAACACCAGAGAAAAAAGCTTTTTAGAGTAAGCAGGAATGAATAACAACAATTATTTTTATTTTCTTAAATAATTTTACTGACTGGGCTCAGGGGCACCAGGGGACTCCACTTCAATAGTTGGTTTTAGAAGGCTCAAAGGGGCCTTTATTTGCATTGCATATTATCAGATGCAATAGCCGGTGTGTGCACTCATTAAGCCCAGCTAGCAATTTCCTCTTTTATTTCCAGGGTGAACACGTGATCAGAAAAATAATCACCAATGCATATGCTGGAGGAAGGGAAGGATGTTCTGGGAGTGCTCAGGCACAGATGGCCTGGTTTCTCAGAAGCGAGGGACTTATTTGGGGCTCTCCTGGCCAAACTGGTGCTCGCCTGGCCCTGAACTATGGTGGAACAGCCAGCTTTGGCCCCATGTGGGATCTGGAGATGGGCTGTATTTCAGGAGAGCTAGGAATGGGGTCCAAGACTGAGCCCTCAGGTGGGGTCTCAGAGGCCCTTCTCTGTATCTGGAATCAGATGCACCTTTTCCAAATGGGTCTATTCTCTCTGTGCATCACAAAGGGCATGGGTGTGAAGTGCATGGATTGGGAGGATTCCTGGTAAGCTGACCTGATACACAAGCTCTGGGGAGAGAGACCACTACCTGGGAGACTTGGGAAATACCACTTCTCTTCCCTGTGCCTCCATTTTCTCCTCTGTGAAATGGGCTGATATCAACTAAGGTGATGTTTATGAAAGGCACTGGAAAATCACTGTGTAAACGTTGGGAGTTAGTAGTAATGTGTTATTATTATTGTTGCCCAGGCTGGAGTGCAGTGGCGTGATCTTGGTTCACTGCAACGTTGAACTCCTGGGCTCAAGCAATCCTCCTACTTCAGCTTCCTGAGTTGCTGGGAATATAGATGTGCGCCACTATACCCAGCTAATTAAATTTTTTTTTTTTTTGTAGAGATGTGGTCTCACTATGATGTCTAGGCTGGTCTCAAACTCTTGACCTCAAGTGATTCTCCTGCTTCGGCCTCCCAAAGTGTTGGGATTATAGGCACGAAGCACTGTGCCCAGCCCATGATGTATAATTTTTTTTTCTTTTTTGAGACAGAGTCTCACTCTGTCTCCTAGGCTGGAGTGCAGTGGCGTGATCTCAGCTCACTGCAACCTCCACTTCCTGGGTTCAAGCAATTCTCCTGCCTCATCCTCCTAAGTAGCTGGGATTACAGGTGCCCACTACCATGATCGGCTAATTTTTTTTTTTTTTTTGTATTTTCAGTAGAGACAGAGTTTCACCATGTTGCCCAGGCTGGTCTCCAACTCCTGACCTCAAGCAATCCACCTGCCTCGGCCTCCGAAAGTGCTAGGATTTCAGGCATGAGTCATTGCGCCTGGCCTCATGATGTATAATTAACTGTGATTATAACCATGATTACAGGTCATGTATTACATAGTGACACACTAGTAATGTAAAAGAAAAATAACTAAATAATAATGGCAATCATAATGCTTCCAAGATGAATGGACCATGCCCATTTTTCAGTTGGGGGCTTGGGGGAGCAGGGTCAAAGGGAAAAATTATCACCCTAATTTTTTTTTTTCCATATCCAAGTCATTGTGATCTGGCTCAGAGGAAGGAGGGGAAAGAACACTTAATTCTCTCTCAGTCGGCGAGGTTCCACCTTGTGCCTCTCCACCTGTAATGTGCTCTCACCTGGAGTCTGGAAAGCCTGTTAAAATGCAGATTCTCCTTCAGCTGGTCTGGGGTGGGGTCTGAGATTCTGCATTTCTTTTTTTTTTAATTTTTTAATTTTAATTTTAATTTTATTATTATTATACTTTAAGTTTTAGGGTACATGTGCACCCTAAAACTTAAAGTATAATAATAATAAAATAAAAAACTGAGATTCTGCATTTCTAAGGAGCTCCCAGGTGATGTGCAGGCTTTGGGTCCTGTGATCACATTTTGAATAGCAATGGCTTAGAGCATTATTTCCCAGAGTATATTATGGGGCAGACCAATTCCACAGGATTCAGCCAGGAAAGGTCTTGCAGTCAAATCAGCCTAGGAAACTCTGTGTGACTCTGTAACTCTCCGCTACACACCAGCATATTCAAGGCTCTGAGCAGTCCTGTAACCAGGACTAATTCTGTAACCAGGAAGAGATCAATTCAATCCAGTGGTTCTCAAACATCTTTGACCACAGAATCCTTTTCTTGGGGTAAAGACCTCTTAACATCCTTGTGAAACTTACAAGACACACTCCACTGGGAAATCCTGGATCAGGAGGAGAAGCACACACTTTAGAGCCAGCCAGGTCTGGGTTCTGGGTTCAAATCCCAGCTCTGCTACTTTCTAGCTCTGTGACCTTAGGCTAGTGTCTTGGTCTCCTTGAGCCTCAGTCTCCTCATCTCTAAAGTGGGGACAATAAAACCTGTATCATGGGGGTGTCATGAGGATTAAATGAAATGGTGAATATGAAATGCTTTCAGCAGTGCCTGGTATACAGTAGGTGGTCAAGAAACGAACGTTTCCTACAGTTTCTCTTGGGATATTTGGGGTTTTCTGCTGCAGTTTGGAAGTAAAGCTGCCCTTTTTTCTGAGACTGGCCAGCCTGGATGGGGTCTGTATGTTCACAAAGCTCAGCAGGCTCACTGCTGGGGTGAAGTGGGTGCCCCCTCTAGGTTCCTTCTCTCTCAGCCATGGGTTTGCCCACATGGGTTCTCCTTGTCACCCTCAGCCACCCCTCCCTGAGGCATGACACCCTACTCCCCAAGCTGTCGTCCTTCCTCCTCCTGTGCCTAAAATAGACCCACACCAGAATTAGTCCTTCTTGGCAAGGCACTGCTCGCAGAAGTGCCTTACTCAGCCCTGACACCTACTAGGTGCTTCCATCTTTGGTCACTTTGAATGCAGGTGCCTTGGGGAGAGGTCTAGGGCAGGGGATGGGAGGCTGCGGGGAACAAGTCTCCATGTTTTGCAGGAGTGGTGAGAAGTGAATGATATGATATAATGGATGAGAAACCCACAGCCCAGTGCCTGGTATGCAGAGACGGTGGGAAAAAGATTTTCCCCTGCCCTCAGCTCCTCTGGGGCAATGTTTTCATGATGGAGCCCTAATGGCTCTCAACTGTTCAGGAGTAGCCTGGGGGACTATTATGTCACCTTATTTGGGGATAGGGGTGGTATCTGAGTAAACAAAAGCCTTGTCTGTTGCTCTGAAGCCAGAAGGGGATAGAAATCCAAAATCTTCTAAAGGCTTTGGGGCAAGTGAATGGAATTCCTCCTTGCCTGTGTGTAAGGAGATTAAGATGCAGACCCCAGTACACAGTGGCAGCCCCTCTCTCCCACCCTCCACCCCTGTGACCCAGGACAAATGCTCCAGCACAGGCAACAGCAAGAAACACCAGTCCACATCCGAAGGACAGAACCAGGCCCGAGCCCAAGCGAACCCCCTGCCCGTTGGCTCCGTGAAAGAGAAGAGGAAAAACTATTTACTGGTGGCTCAGCCATGCTACAGGACAGGGCCAAGTAGCTGAATCCCGGCCTGGGTCCCCTTGCCTCGAGGAAATTTTAGAGTCGAGGACTAGAGCCTTTGCTGGGGACCCAGATGCCAGCTTCAGCCCAAGCCCTGATCCCAGGCCTTCTTCCCAAAGCCAGGGCCAGGAATACACTTAGGAGAGGGCCACGCCAGGTGGGACGCTCCTTCTTGGGAGCCAATCTGAAGCCAAAGTCTTGTCTCTTGTGTGGGCTCCATGGGGAGTCAAGGGCCCAACAGAAGCCAGCACGTTTTTGGCAGCTGTGAGGCTGACAGGTTGCAGAGCTGACTCCCCCGGCTGTGGCTCCTGTCTTAAGCGCCTGCCCCATGTGAGAAGGTGACTGTCCCAGCGGCCCATGCACATCCGAGATCTGTGCAGTCCAGAACAAGGAAAGAAAGCCCAGAGTTGGGGTGGGGGTGAGAGACGCCCATCCAACCACGACCAGGAGCTTGCCGTGGGAGACATACCATTGACTAGGCTGGCATTCGCACTATCTGCAGCATTTGAAGCTGCCGCACCGTCTGCTGCTGCAGGGGGGTGGGAGGGATGGAAAATGCAGTGTCACAATGGAGAAAAGCAACAACGACAAAGACATGAACCAACTTGCGGGGAGATAACATGACTCTATTCTTAAAAAAAAAATTATCCTTTGGAAACCAAGAAACTCAAATTTGGGGTGGGGGTGAAATGTTCCATAGAGATGCCGCAGAGGTTGAGGGGAGAAACTCAGACATGGAGGGTCTTTTGAATAAAGCATGGTGGATGACCAGGGTGGTTAGCTGGGATGGTGCTGGTCTGTGCTGAGGTCTGGACCCTGCTGGTCCAACCAGTCAAGAGAGTCCCCTGGAAGAGAGGGCTCCATGAAATGAGGAGATCTGGCTGCCCATTGGGGGCCAGGAGTGGAAAAATATTCACTGGGCAGTGCAGCGTGGGCACGGACCACTCAGAATGAGTATTCTCCACGACCACCATCTCTGTGCATCAGGGTGTTCTGGCAGAACATTTGCTAATGGTGATGACTTTGACTTAACTGGATTCATGCCCTTGATTCAGGCCATTGCCTCCTTCCTTAACCGGCATTCCAGAGACTGCTTTGGGAACTCTCATGTGAGATGCCCCCCAAATTTAAAAGGTGACATCAAGCATGTTGCATTTTGTATATGGGATGGAAAAGGCACTAGTGAATTTTTCTTAATTTAGAAATTAAAAGTGATATGAGATGGCTAAATTCACACCTTTTGCTCTTTCTTGGGGGTGGGGAATAGTGTTCTATGGGCAGGAAGAGGCCCCACTGGGTGAAGCACACTGTTGCGTGAGGGCATGGGCTCCCTGGGGGTGCTGGTGGGGAGAGCAGGGCCTGAGGGGAGGGTCCTATGATGGTGAGCAAGCTTTGCATGCTGGTACGCAGGGCTAAGGGTGGTGTAGAGATGGGGGTGGTACCACTTGGCATTGGCTGGTAGGGTGAGGCACTGTAAGGGCAAGAGGGTGGAGTGGGGTGTTGGCTTGTCCCACAGGGCTGGCATCACATGAGGGCACAAAGGAGGGTCTGGGGGGTGGAGCCACCCGCAGGCATGTGGCCTCCTCCAGCTGTGTGCTGGTGGTCTAGGGGCAGGGCCCAATGACCAAAGCCTGCTGCTATTTCTAAAAGCCCATCTACCCTGAGGGTGTCTTACTGTACCTGGTAGCTGAAGGCCATCCCCCTTCTTCACACCTGTGTGATGATTTTTGAGACATGTTAATGAAGGAGAAGCACACAGCCTCATCTGCCCATGCGCGCACACACACACACAAACACACATGTGCATTCACACATGGCCATACACCTAGGGTCATCCTGAAATGGGGACATGTGGTGGGCTCTAAGCAATGTTCCTAGTGGAGGTGATGGGATGGGAGGGCAAAGGGGGCCCAGCTGAGGCCATGCTGCTCATGGTGGCCTGAGATGCTGGACTGCTCCCCCAGGCTTCCTCTGCCACATCCCTTCCACACTCCCCATCTTCTTTCTACATGAGGCTATTTTTCTGACATCTCCATCTCACAGGAGTGCAGGTGCATGCTCAGCGAAGGACCCTGAACTGTGCTTCTGGGGCAGTTGACAGTTGTCTTCCTACTGCCATTTAAAAACCACAGATCTGGCCCTACTAGCATTTTAAAAACCACAGATCTGGCCCATAGAAGAGTCTGGGGGTGTCTTCCCCTCACTCAAGCCTCAGTGAGGGGAAGACAACGAGTACAGGCTGCTGCATCCTGCCTACCTGCTCAGATCTGCCTAACTGCTGTCATTGTGGAATAGGGCTCAGCCATCCTACCACAGATTCAAACTCAGCATGTGCACACTCTCCTTATGTCCTCGGGGACTCTTAGTCAGGACTCTTTCCTCAGTTTCAGCCTCAGCACCCCTTTACTCTCTCCAGCCTTCTAATTTCCCAGAACACAGCTCAGCCCCATTGTCCTGCTGGAGGGGCCACCATAATCTTAGGGGACCCCCTAGAAAATGGGTTTTGCCTTCAGGAACAAGTAATCTTCAGTCTCGACCTAAGCTCTGTGCCTGATTGGCCTCTGAGAGCTGGAGGGAGCAGGGCTGCCCCTAAAACTCAGTGGGGGAGGCATCTGTCCTCTCATTTCCCTTCTGGGGTTCTAGAAGTTCTGAATATCACAGATCCTCCCCTTGTGCTTGAGGAAGGAGAAAAAAGACTGAAAATGTGAAAGGGGGGCTATCTTTGAGATCAAGTGCGGTGACAGGTAAGGAGTCAGCTGTGCTGGGACCAGAAGCCTGGGCCTTTGGATTTGGGCCTGGCCTGAAGAGACTTGAGCTTTTTGTGTGAGCATCTTTCCCTCTGTTCTGAGAGACAGTTTTAGCCTGGGTGGTCAGCCCGCTGCACTGAGGAGAGCCCAGTGAATAAGGAATCTTATTTTCAAGGAGGAGGAAGAACCAGAACTCAGACAAGATGGTAGGTCTGGGAGCACTGGAGAGTAAACTCATAATGGTTGATTTGGAGCCATGCATCTGGCTGCCTTTCCCAGGATCTCCTCTGCCCATGTCTTGGATGAATCTATGCTGGGTGGATTTTCAGTTCTGCTCAGTGGAGTTGACAATATTGGAAGGAATATGCTTGGGTGGGGATTTCTACTCAATACTGGAGTGATCATGGGACCAATTGATGCTGGCTGTTTCCACCACTTGAGGCTGGAGACTCAACAACATGGTCAGCATCCTTGGCCTGGCCCGGAGGGGAAGGAGGGGCCTCCATGACATGATTGGACAAGACAGAGACTGGGACAAGACCTGGAGATGGAACAGACAGAGCCTACCTGGCCCATGCAGGCCTTAAGGATGCAGGAGGTGGCTGTCAGCACAGGGTGCAGACATAGAAGGCACTCAATAACTATTTTGTTGAGTGAACAAATAAACAAAAAAAAATGTGGCCTTAAGAGCTCCTCTCCTGGTCTGCAAGGGGATTAGGCTTACCTTTTTTGTCTTTCTTCTCTTCCTCTTCACCACCAGCCCCCAGGAGGGTAAAGATGATGCCAGTCTGAGAGTTCACACCCACAGCAGTCACCAACATCCGTCCTGAGCCCTCCATCACGTGGGTCCCTGGGAAAGGGGACAAAAGCCAAGTTACCATTGCACGGTTGAAGCCCTCTCCCCAAAAGAGTGAAAAAATGTGGTCTCAGTCAGCTCCTGGCTCTTTGCCTGCAGAGGTCATGGGGCATCACCTATGGTTAAGATTCACACTGTGTGTGTGGTGGGCTCTTTCAAGATGCTTTCACCTCAGGACAGTGCTGGGGTGGAAACACTGCTACCTATCAGTTCTCAGGTACCCCAAACATCTCCAGGCCCACCACCTACTACCTGCCCTGGAGGGTCACTTCCTCCTTCTGTCTCCTTCTCCCCACTCCTCTACCACCCTTACAGATGTAGACATCAAACTCCAGGAGTGTTATCAGTGTCCATGATGCCACTACACACATTACAAAAATCGCAGATTTTTTCATATCACTTTACAGCTATTGCAGCATTGTTGGTGCTCATCTCTATTTTATAAATAAAGTGGTTATGCAACTGCTTGCTAGATCTTGTTATTCAGTGTTCTAATAAAGCACACTCATTACTATACCCCCTTTTTTTTTCTACTTTATGCCAATATAATTGGTTTCCTTTGTGACCTCAGTGGGATCTTGTGGGACCTCATGCATTTCATTTTATGCATTTCAAGGCTTTATTTGGAGTAGGTGTGGCACATGATGACACCACACTACTCCAAGGGTCTATGCTGCAAGAAAGGTTAAGAACCACTTTCCTAGAACTTTCGATTTCTCAAACTGGGTTCCAAAGGACCCTGAAATTCTTTCCAGGGGCTGGAAGGTTGGCTATGGTGGGTGAAGGAGGCCTTTGGTCAGGATGGCTCTACTTTTATTTGTTTTATTTTTGGGGCTTCAGTGTCAGCTATCGTTTCATGAGAGAGCCTTGTTGCTGCTTGCAGGCAGCCTCTCCACCATGCAGGCTCAGAGAGCAACTTGTCCAACAGCAAGCAAGGGCTTCAGAGGGAGGATAAGCTGCAGAGAGGGGAGAAATGTGGTCTATACACTCAATGGAATATTATTCAGCCTTAAAGAGAAAGAAACTTGAACACAGGCTACAACATGGATGAATCTTGAGGATACTGCAGTAAGTAAGTGAGCCAGCCAGCCACAAAAGGACCATAAATACTATATGATTCCACCTGCATGAGGTCCCCAGAGTCATCAGCTTCAGAGATAGAAAGTAGAATGGTGGGTGCCGGGGCTGGGGAAGGGAAATGAAAGTTAGTGTTTAATGGGTGCAGAGCTTCAGTTTGGGAAGATGAAAAGAGTTCTGTGGATGGATGGTGGTGATGGTTGCACAAAAACGTGAAAGTGCTTAATGCCATTGAACTGTACACTTACAAGTGGTTAAAATGGTAAATTCTATGTTATGTGTATTTTACTATTAATATAATTTTAAAAATTAGAAAAAAAAAGCCCCCTGAAGCCATGGCCTCACTGGGGAAGCAAAGGTCACCCCACGAGGACAGCTGGGACCCAGTCTGGGAAGTAGACAGCAGCTATGCCCACCCAGTTCTAGCAGCGAGGGAATGCGGCACTGCTGGTCCTTTGTCCTTTGATTGGTGCTAGAAGAATCTGGATGCTGGAAGGTTGGCTCTCCAGGCACACATTTTTTTTTTCCTGTTTTTATTTTTTTGCTACTCTGGGTAGAAAGCTGTATACCATACAGGACACACTACCATCTCAGATGGGGGAGTAAGAATTCCACCCTGGCCTGGCTGGACAGTGTCACAGAGGCCTTGACAGCCATGACAGTGACTCTCCGACATGCCATGCCTTGCTTCTGGAACTCACTTCTGCTTTTCAGAGTTCTCCTTTCTGTCCCCTCGAGACTAGGTGCCACTTCTTCCTGTTTTCAGCATAACTTATCTCTCACTGTGTTTTGGTTTGCTTCAGATTTGAAGTCTATGTCAGGAAACTCATTAGAATTGTATCTAAAATAAGGGTTGAGGGGTTCTGAGTCAGACCTAAAGAGCTTTCCTTAAGCAAGGAATCTGTTTTCACTTTTTAAGTGGCATCACCCACCTTGTCCCTTTCCTTGTAGGATCTGAGTGATATCCCGATGTTGTGTGTGTGTGTGCCTGTGTGTGTGTGCATGCATGCTTTTCTGTGTGTGTGTGTGTGTGCGTGCAACAATCTAGCTTCTTGGTCTCTAGGGTCTCAGGATCTCAAAGTGCTTTACAGAGAGACAGACACTCTCCAATGATTCCTTTCAGGCACGTAAATGCCAGCCTCTCCATGCACAGATGCAGAAACCAAGTCATGAAGGCTCACAGAGGGGGTGTGCAGAACCCAGATTCTCAGATGGCAAGCTCTTTGGCCATTCCCAGGACAGTAGGACAGTGCTTTTTTTTCCCCCTTGGCAGGGCACAGTGGGGACCACAGAATGAGCTCAGACATTGGCTCTAGGCTGAGCAGCCCAGGCCTGGTGACTTCTCATCACAGGCAGACCCTGGAGCACCCCACCCTGCTCTGTCACCCTGCTGAGGGCCAGTAACAGGGCCTTGTTCATTATAATAACTTGCTGACAAGATGCCTCCGTGGGCACCAGCTCGGCTTGTTAGGGTGCTAGGAGGAGGGGTTGTTACATATCAGCATTAGACAGATAAGAAACTGGGGTCTCATGGTGGGTATCACTGGAGACTCTTCAAAGGAGAGGAAGGAACACTACGCTGCATTCATAGGGCACAGAAAGCAGTAACAGCCACCCAAGCTGACCTCTGTAGAACACCTACTGTGTGCAGGGCACATGCTGCCCTCCACGCTCAATGATCTCATCTAGTCCCCAAACTGGAGGAAACTGAGGCTCAGAGTGGAGGGGTGGCCTGCCGAGTCACTCTGCAGGTGAGGGGCAGAGCCTGGACTTGAACTCTCTGCTGTTCCTGAGCCTGTTGTCTTTGTTACCTTCCACTTAGCCTCCAGGGGCAAGGCCCTCACATTCTGCTCTGAGACACATCAGTAGAAAGGTTCATTGGAAATGAAGGCATTGGTTCTCTGGCTTAGGTGGCAACCAAGAGGCTGCTCCCCACCTCCCAACCCAAGACAGGATGGAAAAAGATGCAGGGGGCCAATTTCCACCCAAGATAATCAGACTCCCAAATCACCTTCTAATCTAATCACTCCCATCGCAGCAGGGAGCTGGCAGCTCTACACCCACATCCGGAGGCAGGGAGGTGGCAGGACGCCAGGGAGGGGCTTAGGCATACTGCGCTCCCCACCCAGCCCTGGAGATGCCCCAGGGTGTCCTCCAGAGCCGAGCAATAGCCAGGGCAGGGGAGACGGGGCATCTACAATCCCCAGTCCTCCCTCCCTCTGTCCTCCGGTATCCCAAGCCTCTGCTCTTACCTGTCTCCCTCCAGCTCCAATCCCCTCTTCGAGGGTTTGGAGGGCTCCCTGAGGTCCAAACCACTCAGTCAGTGTCCCCTGGATGAGACCTCAGCCTTCTTGGGCCCTGGACACTGAGTCCTGTCTCGTGGCCTCTGCCTTTGGAGGGTGCACAGTTCACTGGGCCTTGGTGTCCACCTCCCTGGCCTTTGCTCACAGTGATCACCTGAATGCCATTCCCTCACCTCTTGCTCAAAACCTCCTCCACAGGATGAATGCCCTTCTCCTTGGGTAGCCCTCCTGACTCCCACTAGGGGACTTCATCTGTCTCCTCTGAATCACCTGAAGTCTCCTCTGGGGGTGCTTCCAGGCCTGGCTCCTCAACCTGACCATAAGCCCCTTAAAGGCAGTGTCTGAGTGGGAGTGTCCTCTGGGCCTCCCCTGCACAGCCTGGTTTGGAGCTGCAACTCCAGCACAATTTTTTGTACTATTTTGAACTTTCCAGGGTGGGTATGTATTACATTTATAATTGGGAATACCAATGCCCCTAATAAATCATCTTTATGTTTTGCAGAGGGTCCCATTCATCCCAGCTGTGCCCCCTCCTCCCACACCTCACTGGGCTGTGCCCTGTCCTCTCCCAGGCCCTCCTGCCAGGGGAAGACTCCAAAGGACTGGGGCATTCCCTAGACCGTTCCCCTTCAGCTCCACGAGTCCCCTGCAGAGGGCAATGCTTAACAGCATGGCAGAAGCAATTAATGGCAGAGCAACAGACATCCAAGTCAAAGTGCAGTGGCCTAAACCTCTCAAAGGACGACCACAGGGGCAGAGGTGGGAACCTCTTGCGGATGGAGGCCCTGATAGGGCCTTGTGGGACCTCACTGTCCACAGTCCCTTGGGCAGCACTCTGTAGCCCCCACCTCCTCTAACTGCCCACAGAGCCCTTCAGAATACAAGCACAGGGAGGGGTAGAGAGAGAGCCCTGGACCCAGAAGAGGGCATCTGGGACCTGGTGTCTAATTCTGATTGCTATGTGACCTTGGGGCCAGCCCCTCTCCTCTCTGGACCTCAGTTTTGTCATCTGTAGAGTGGGGAGGGAGCTGGCTTAGGCCCCATATCTCAGCAATAGTGTCTTGACACTGTTCCAGGGAGACCAGCCTAGGGCATGTCCTGGGTAGGGTGGACAGCTACATCTCGGGAAGAAGAGGGTGTGGAGAGGCCGGCAGAGGCCCGTGTGGACAGAATGACCAGATGGCGCCCCCTTCCCCCAGCTCCACAGTCCTTTACTTGACGGACAGACATGGTGGGGTGTCAACTCCATGCCAGGCTCTCGGGCCTGAGAGAGGGCCCCCTGTGGTCCCTGCCCTCCAGGAGCTCACAGTCTAGCTGGGGTCAAGGAGAGCAGATAGGCACACAGATCCAGAGCAATGCAAGACAAAACCAAGCCAAGGACATGGCAGGCCGGAGGGGACACAGCCAGGCAAAGGTTGGAGGTGGTCCAGTGTGATGGTAGCGGGCGGGCCGGGCCAAAGCTCAGCGCCCACGAAGGGAGAAGGTGCCTGAGTGGAGGGTGACAGAGCGGAGTCTTTGCTTGGTGTTCAATAGGAAGCCGCTGAGAGTATTTTTGGGTGGAGGGGGAGGAAGGAAGAGAATATCTTTTGAGCATTCATGATGTGCCAAGTTCCATCTGAGCCACTTTTCGCTCAGCTGTCACAGTCTGTGAGGTGGTCAGCCTCACCCCATTTCACAGATAGGGCAGCAGCTCAGGGGGTCATCTCTGCATTCAGCCCAGGAAGGCAGAGCTGGGATGGGAGCTGGTCTGTGGCTCCAATCTTGTGCTTTTTCCACCTTGTGGACAAAGTTGGTGGGAGAGCTGTCTGGGGCAGCCCCGAGGAGAGAAAGGGGGGCCAGAGCGTGGTGGGGAGCTGCCAGCTATCCCTTGAGTGGGAGGAAATGGGAGCCCAGGCTCAGGGAACACTGTGGTTTCCGTGGATGGTACTGTCTGTCCTGTCCTGCCCAAGCTTCTGTCCCTGTCCTGGTCCTGTGGAGGGGATGTTCCTTGGTCTCTGACCTGGCAGCAGAGAGTGGCCAGGACCTTCCCAGCTGCAGGCTCAAAGCCCATCCTGGCCTTGGGCCTGTCTTGAACAGTAGGAGGTGGCTTTCCCTTGCCCTGAGCTGGTCCAGATGGTGGCAGTCTCGGAGTCAAAGCCTTCTGCGGTGGCTTGTGGGGTATGCTGAGCCATAGGTAGCAGAACTGGGAAGCCTCCTTTTACAAAATGGGGTTTCTGAGCCCAGATAAGGCGAATCACTGAAGTTGCAGAGGGTGTAGGACAGTAGGGGCTGGACCTAGGGTTCCTTGATCTCTTGGGTGTGACCTTTTAGGCCTCTCCCTGGATAGGGAGGGGGAGAGGTCATGTCTTCTAAAAGGGTTCCTTCAGTGGGGAGAGGCTGTGAAGAAGGGATGGAGGCTATTTCCGGGGGCTATTATCTGCCTCCAGGCACAAGCACTAAACAAAGCCAATATGACTCCCAGCCCAGACACAGTCCTTCCATTATTATTGTTATTAATGCAGTTAATAACACACGCTCACAGATCACAAGGCAGTAGGCAAAGTGTCCCCCTCACAACAGCCCTGTGAGGTAGGTTTTGGCACAAGTTCAATCCCCAGCCCCTCCACCCACCACTTTCTGGCTCAGAGAGCTTGAGTGATGGCCCAGGGTCACACAGCTGTGAGTGGTGGAGCCGGGACTTGAACCCGTGCTCTATCCACTACACCCCGCTGCCTCTCATGGAGAAGAGGCAGGGTAGTGTAATGGAGAGAGTGCGGGCCGAGTAGCAGACTGGGCCTTCTGCAGTCACGGTGTCGTCCTAGGCTCCCTGGAGGCGGTGGCAGTGGTGGCAGGTCCGGCTCTCCCATGCCTGGCCTTCTGCTTGGTGGGGTGGGCAGCAGGCACTGGGATGTGGGCAGAGTCCCAAGAGGGTTTACCGATGTCCTGCATGACCTCATGCTGTTAGTGCTCTGGCTGGCAGGGGGAAGGGAGGAGGGTGTGTCGGGGTCTCGCAGGGGTTGAGCCATTGGGCCTGCTGGAGCCAGGCCTTGCTGTGTTTTGAAGACAGCCCTGCCATCCTGGCCCCCTGGCTCCAGCCCCTTCCACTGCCACATTGATGGCATCTAGTCTAGTCCTGCATTTCCCAGTGGAAGTTACTACAAGGAGGCAGGCTCCTGCATGGGGGCTACAGGAAGAGCCCAGAGCTGGGGTACGGCTCCCGCCCTGCCTCTGCCCTCTGTGGGGCCTTACACTTCTGTTCTGGGTCTCAGTTTCCCCAGCTGCAAATTGGGATAGGACCAGGGTCCTCTAGGGATCACTGAATCCCCTGAAATGCTGCAAGATCAGCAGTCTGGGCATCTGTTCCTTATAAGAGGGGTCACTGCTTTAGTGGAACTCTCACGGAAGTTCATGACCTAGGAGGGTTTAAAAAACACTGGCTTTCCATGAAGACAATGAAAAGATGAGGCGCTGCTCCATGCAGGAGACCAAAGAGGCAGGACATCCAAGTGGCATGCAGGACCCCACATGGATCCTGGCCTGGAGAACGCTGCAGGCACAACTGGCAGAATGTGAATATGGATGGCACAGCAGGTAACAGTACCGAATCAATGTCAAGTTTCCTGAATTGATGGCTGTGTTGTGGTTATGCATGAGAATACCCTTGCTCTTGGGAGACACACCTGCAGTGTCTAGCAGGAGAAGGCCATCACATCTGCATGATGAGGAGGAGAGTGAGATTTGTCAGAGAACAAAAACGGCAAAAGGTTAGCAACAGCCGAATCAGAGTGAAGGGCATGCCCGTATTCTTTGTGCCATCCTTGCAACTTTTCTGAAAGTTTGAAATTATCTTAAAATACAAAGCTAAAAAATAGGCCTAGGTCAGAGTTTGCACTCTAGGTCCCACCCATATGTGGCTTGACCCATAGGGACCTTAAAATATGGGAATTTCTTGCCAATACTTAAACATTGAGAGCTGGTACAGGGAAATCTGGATTTCTCGCTCCTCTTGCAAAGAGAACACTGAGGTCAGATTGGGCTGGCGCTTCTGCAGGCAGCAACAGGAAGCAGCTGTGGTTTGGGTTTGGCACCTGTGCTCTCCCTACCTGGCCCTGCAGACATATAAGTTTGCAATTTCTGAATATTTTTACTCTGTCCCGTTTGAAGATACACCAGACATGGGCTTGTGTCTGCCTGTCCGTCCCTGGAGGGTAGGAAGGTAGGGGAAACCTGCCTGGTTTTGGTGATCTCCTTGGTGCCCTGAGTGTTGAGGTCATTTGAGTCTTTCTGAAGGCTGGTCTGCCCTCACTTGTCAGATGGGGAAACTGAGGTTCTGAGGGGCAGAGGCCACAGTGGGAGCTGTTGGAGGGCTGGAACCTGGGCATTCTGCCTCCAAATGCCACGTTCCTTCCACACCATACAGCACCTCACAACCGCAGGGTTTGTTTGCAAAGGACAGTCACACGTGTGCATGCCTGTGGTCCCCACAACAGCCCTGTGGGGCAGGCAGTGGAGGCCTCACCAGCTTCCCCATTGCACTGACACAGACACAGAGGCTCAGAGAGGTGAAGGGACCTGTCCAGGGTCACAGGCCAAGCATGGTTGGACCAACTGACCAGAACGGAGTGTTTCCTGCCCTCTTCTAAGCTGAAACAGTGCATGAGATGACAATAGGGCTTTCTCAACCACCATAAGGACACCACAAATGCCCCCAGCCTGGTCTCTCTGTGTTGTTCCTCAAGGATCATCAGACTGGAAGGCCCAGCAAGGCCTCCCCACTGATGTAAAGGGCCCATGGTGTCTGGTTGTGCACAAAAATGAGCATCCAAATGGCTGTTATGCAGGGAGTTCAGAACACTGGGGAAGAAACTAATCAGGGAACACCCCCTGGGGGAGGCAGACTGCTGCAGGCTGAAGGTAGGGAGGAGTTGGATGATGAAGAGGAATGGGGTAGCCCAGAGAGGTGGGAAAGGGGAGACATTTGAGATGAAGGATGAGAGGGCGAAATGGACATTTCTGGAGGTTCCAGATTTCAACACAACCTCATGAGCTGGGGCTATAATCAAAAAGGGGGAGAAGCTTGTTGGGGGTCCCTGGCTAAGGAGTAGAGTTGGGATTGGAACCCAGTCTGTTTCACCCCCAAGTCTAGGCCTCACCCAAGGAATGGGGAAGGGAACCAACTCATGTTGAGCCTCCCTGTGCAGCACTGTGCTAGGGGATCCACTTACATCATATCATGAATGACATTCCTATTGTCCTCCCAGGGAAATGGGCTCAGAGAAGGGAAGCCATGTGCCTGAGGCCACACAGCAAGTTCGCTTGAGAGCTCAGGTCCTGTTCAGCTCAGCCTGACACTCTGCTCAGCTTCTCCCCACTGACTCTGGAGGACGGAGCCTAAGGTCTGCAGGGCCCAGGGGTGAGCTGGGCACAACCTCCTGAGAGCTTCCAGTTCAGAGCTCCCGGCTGCTCAGACCTGCGTGGGCAAGAGGATTGTTGCAGAAATGACACTACATGGTAGTGTCATCTGCATGTGGCCAAGGACAGCAGGGCCTATAAAAGTGAGACCAGTGAGATCCGGTTGGGTGGTGGGATGGTCGACAAATTTTGTTCTTCATTTTATTTGAGATGGTTTGTGCAGCGCAAAACTCAAACACCATGACGAGGCTGTGTCTGTTTGGGTCAAGCACAAAGTGGAGTGTCACAGGCTAAAAGTGGGTCCCAGGTGGTCAGGGGGTGACTGCCACAGGGCAGCGGTGGTCAGGGTAGCCTTCATGGAGGAGGTGAGGCTTGAGCGGATGGAAAAAAGTTAAGTGGGCAAAGAGGAAGAAATAAGACTGGGAAGAGAGGACAGCCTCAGCAGAGACAGATTGAAGGGAGCAAGACAAGGTGGATCAGTAGATGGTGGAGGCAGAGTGGGAGACAGGGCATGGTGAATGTACTCTCAGGGCTGGGAGGGGCGCTGAATGCGGTGCCCATTCTGTAGGTCACTCTCCAACATCCCCACCTGCAGCCTGTCTACATCCTGCTCATAGACAGTCGGTGACAGGGAACTCACTATCTTACAGGCAGCCTCTTTTGTCTGATAATGGTCCCAACTGCTACAGAATTCTCTTTCCAATTATACTGCTTTCTATGGAGCCAGCTATGCCCCTTTATCAGTTTCTCCCTATGAGTTTGAGCTGAGCCACACTCCCTTGCCCTGCTGACTCCCACGCAATTGCATTTCTGATGCCAGGGCTTCAGGCTTGCCAAGGAGCTTCACTTTCTTCCATCTGGTTCATCCTGTGTCCTGTGATCATCTTTCTGGATCCTGACACTTGCTTTCTTTTTGCCACTCCCTTGTGCTTGTGGGCTCTGAGAGACTGATGGGAACACTTTGCACATTGCAACAGGATAGAGCTCCAGGGAAGGCCACTAGAAACCGTCCACCAGATTACCAGCGACCCAAGAACCAGCACGAACCCACTGAGATCTCCAGGTTCCCGCATGCCCCTCTCCTTCCTGCCCACGAGGACATCCTGGAGACCTTGGCTGATGTCTCCTGACATCTAGACGCCCCAGGCCTCTTCCATCAACCCAGGCTTCCAGCCAGATGGAGACCAAGGCCGCGGGTTCAACTTGGGCTCAGAGGGCCTGTAGTGGCTTTTTGCAGTCACCCCTTTCTCATCTCAGTGCTCACAGGCCACCATTCCAAGATGACTGGGAATCCTGCCAAAACCAATGCTGACCCCAGCAGCCCAGGCTTCACGGGACTCACTGGGATCCCTGCTGAGACAGGGAATGCCTTCTGTCTGTCCCCAGTCCCCTTGTCCTTCCCCACTAAGGGGTGAGCTCCCTTCTGAGTCTCCAAGGGCCTGCAGGCCTCAGCTCTCCTGGAGGATCTCTTGGCCTCCTGGGACTTCTGGCCTCCCTGGAGACACACCGGCCTCTCCAAGTTTTGAGGCTTCTTGACAGAGAGTTGGCACACACAGCCAGAGAGCTCCCCAAGCTCCCCAAAGCACCTCCTCACTCTCCCCTTATGCTTCTCGTCCTGAAATCTCCTGCTCCCATCCTCCGCCTTCAGCATCGTCTTATTTTTGGCACCTCTGTTCCCTCTGAGCCCTCCTGCCCCTGCTCCGAGACCCGGCCACCCTATGACTCACTCCAGGCTGGCTGGTTGGCTTCCCATCCGTCTCTGCCCGTTGTGTCTTTTCCAGGGTCTCTCTGCACCTGTGCCCTCCTCCTTGGCTGGTTTGTGATGCTGTCAGGCCAGTGATTCTGAACATTCTCTCTCCAGCTTCCTGCCAGCATCCTCCCCTTTTCCCTCTTCCCCAAACTGTCTGAAGTTTCCATCTTCTTAGGCCCATGCCTGCCCCGGGCTTCCACATATCCAGAGGACATACCTGGCCACTGCCCCCAAGGATGCTCTGTCTGTCAACCACTTCATCCCAGAGGGCAGGACAAGGGCCACAGGGCTGTAACAATTTATTGAACTCTCATGTGGCCCTATGTTCTAAGAGGTCATTTGGGGCATTCCACGGTCTCTCAGTGAGACCCTGGGGGCTTTGCACTTGCTATCTCTCTGCCTGGAATACTTTTTTCTTCTCACTGTTCTGATTTTAGGTCAAATGCAACCTTTTCAGACAGGGCTTCCCTGATGAACTCAGATTCCTGTGCCTTTCCTGCAGGTCTCTATATCTAACTACAATGGTGGAACATCTTCATCTGACTTACCATTATCTGAAGTTACCTTGCATATTTGCTTGCTTATTCCTTTATTGGTTCTCTCCTTTACTAAATTCTAAGCTCCAGGACAGCAGGGACCTTGTTTGTTTCCTTAACCAGTGGCACACAGTATGTGCTTAACAATTGTTGGTTGAATAAATGCTGGATAAATAAATGTCCCCACCTCTATTCTCACTCCTACCATCCTGTCCTGCAGACCCGTTTGTATTTCCAGGACATTCCACACTCCTTCAGACCTCTGTGCCTTTGTACGTGGTTCCCTCTGCTAGGAGGGCCCGTTCTCTACAATTGGACTTGGAAAGCTCCTATTCATCCTTCAAAACCCAGCTCAACGCCACCTCCTCCAGGGAGCTCTGCTCCTTCCTTGGCTTTCTCACAACACCTTCCTCACACGTCTACTGTGGGATTAGCTGTTGGTAGGCCTGAATCCCCGAGGCCATTCAGGCTAGGGGCTCCCATGGGCAGGGGCTGGGCCTGAATCACTGGTGGGTTGGGGGTGGAGATAGTCCCAGCACTTGGCCTGAGCACCCAGAGTAGCTTTGCAGAGGGTGTTTGCTGAGCACTGCTGGACAATAAGGCCTTTTGGGCGTCCCTGTGAACAGGGGCCTCACCTGGCTAGTGTCTCACCCCTGCAGGGTTTCCCCACCTCTTCTCTGCCCCTGTAGCTGAGTGAGCTTGTAAAAATGTAAACATGATCAGCTCACTGCTTAAAACCGTTTCAGAGAATCCTCATCACACCGGGAGTAATTTCCAAACGCTGACCATGGCCCATGAGGCCTGACCTCTGGCCTCTCCACTCTCTCTATGTCACTGCAGCCTCCAGCCGGTCCTGCTTCTGGGCTTTTGCCCCTGCTGTTTCCTCTGCCTGGTGTGTTCTTCCTAGATAGTCACAAGGCCAGCTCCTCCTCATCACCCACACTCAGTACACCTTGTGCCCTGTTTGTTTTCTTCACACACTTCTCCGCTCAGGAATTTTCACATCGCCTCCCTGCTCCTCACTCTGCCACAAGCTCCTCAGGGCTGGGCCTTCCCTGCCTCACTCACTGCTGCAGCCTTAGTGCCGGGCCCAGTACCTGGCACACAGCTGGTGGCCAGAATGCTTACCACCTGACTGATTCTTTCTCATCTCTAATGAGAGTGGGCTTCGGTGTTCAGCTTTTTAGTAAACCAAGTCACTAGAAGGCCAATGCCATGAGGGCAGGAATGCTTTGTCTATTTTATTCGCCGCAGTCTCCCCAGGGCTGGGGTTGCTGAGTGCACAGTAGGCTCAATGTGTGTTTGTGAGGGAAAAGGAAGGGAGTTCTCACTTGGGGCTGAGCTGGCTGGAGATACCAGAGCCAAGGATCAAAGTCTCTGAGTCCCTTCAGCCTCATGAAGGGGACACACAGGCATCCCCTGTGCATGGTGACGGGAATGGGCCCAACATCAGGCTGAAGCTCACCTGACAGCAGCATGGGGTCCTTGTCCACGGACTTGCGCACCTGGTCAGACTCTCCAGTTAGGGAGCTTTCATCAATCTTGAGGTCATTGCCCTGGATGAAGAGGCCGTCGGCAGGGAGGAGGTCACCTGGCAAGAGGAAGGGCAGGGGAGTCAGCAGGCTCTCAGGTGACTAGAAGGCTGGAACATTCCCTTAAAGGTGCGATCACCAGGGAAGGTTTGCCATCAGGGACAGAATGCCTAGAGCTCCCAGGGTGTAGGAACCAAGATGGTGCCCATAGAAGGCCCATGTACAGCTCAAGACTGGAGCTAAGGTACACAGCACAAGGCCTGGAGGGCTGAGGTTGGGGCCCTGCAACCCTCGCTCAAGTGGGCATGTACTTTACAAAGTGTTTCTCTTGACCTCGCCTGAACTTGCAGTGCAGGTCTCCCGACAATTCGTTCTGCTTTAGTCTCAGTTATGGTTTAGGGGAAATATTTTGGAAGGAACCAGTCTCTCTTGGCTAGGTTTAGACCCCAACCAAGTCACATCGTCAAGGGGATGTGTGCCTTTTAGGGCAGAGTGAGGAGGGGCACTCCAATCTCTCCCCTACCTTCTGCCTCACCTTACCTAGGACATATCTGGCTTAAACTCCCTTTGATGCCAGCCTGCCCGTTTTCTCCATGGCAGTAGCACAGGCCCAGAATATTCACTTATCCACTCACACACTTTCTAACATCTCCTCTAGCCCAACAAGCATCCATTAACAGTCGAATCAGGGATGGGAAACAGGTTTCATCTAATAAACCCATTCTGAGTATTAGTGATTGTTGGAGTGCTGTGCTGAGAAGGCTTCTGTGGCTGTATCCAGGCTCTGAGCCGTGACTGATTAGTAATGTCTGCTATGGGTGGAAGTTTGGAGAGTGGTGGCACATGTGCCATGTACTTGTCATTTCTGATTTAAATGGATTCTGGGATTGTACCCCCTCCAGGAAGTACCCTTCCACCTCCTAAAGGATCTCAGAAGACATCTTGGTTTGGGATCAGCCTTCAGGAATGCACCCCCTTCCTTGAGCCAGTCTCTTTGCATCAGCCTGGCCTGTCCCACCTCTGCCAGAATCCAGCTTTAGAACCTGGCTCTGTGGCTGGGACACTTACCATATTTGACCTGGGCTATGTCCCCAACCACGATCTCAGCCACAGGGATCTGGACCACCTGGCCAGCCCGGACCACGGTAAATTTCTGTTCCTGCTCGATGCGGCTCTGCAGGCCCCGGAACTGTTTCTCTTTGCTCCAGTCATTGAAGGCCGTGACCAGGACAACACAGATAACTGAGAGGAGAATGGCGGCCCCCTCGATCCAACCTGCCTCTGCCTCTCCTTCATCCTCTGCCCCACCCTGGGCCGTCGCACATCCTGAAAGACCAGATAGAAGCAGGCAGAGTGAGGTCAACCAGACAGGAGAGGCCTCATGGGCCTGGATTTACAGCTCAGCTCTGCAAAGTAACAAGTGTTAAGAATCAGATGATACTCAGTGTGTCTGGGTACCAAGCCCTGTGGAAAGTGCTTCACGCAGATCATCTCACAGGGTACTCCCGCTGCCCATTTCACAGATGTGGAAGCTGAGGTTTCTCAGAGAGGTCAGGTGACTTGCCCAAGCTATGAAGGGCAAGTAGGAAGCTGGAATGTGAACCCAGGCAGTCTGGCTTCAGAGCCCACCATCTTAGCCCCTTCAGTTTTCTGCCTTTGTTCTAGCTGTGAGATCTTGGGCAAATGACTCCCTTTCTGAAACTCATTTTTTCTCATCTGGGTAAGAATATTCTCTATCTCGGGGACCTATTGTGAGAGTTGAAATTTAATGTGGTAAAGTTCACAGACTCTACAGCACAGACAAGGCACAGAGGAGAGAAAAGAGAATTTTCTCTAATTGATGAGAAAAGACAAGGAATTTTCTCTAATTCATGAGAAAAGAGAGTAAGTGAGGTATTTTTTTTTTTTTCCAGAACAAAGGCAGCCAATATTACACTTGCTTTAGGGTCTGAAAAGGCAGTTTTGCCGCTGTCCTCTTCTTTTTTTTTTTTTTTTTTTATTATACTTTAAGTTTTAGGGTACATGTGCACATTGTGCAGGTTAGTTACATATGTATACATGTGCCATTCTGGTGCGCTGCACCCACTTATTCGTCATCTAGCATTAGGTATATCTCCCAATGCTATCCCTCCCCCCTCCCCCCACCCCACAACAGTCCCCAGAGTGTGATATTCCCCTTCCTGTGTCCATGTGATCTCATTGTTCAGTTCCCACCTATGAGTGAGAATATGCGGTGTTTGGTTTTTTGTTCTTGCGATAGTTTACTGAGAATGATGGTTTCCAATTTCATCCATGTCCCTACAAAGGACATGAACTCATCATTTTTTATGGCTGCATAGTATTCCATGGTGTATATGTGCCACATTTTCTTAATCCAGTCTATCATTGTTGGACATTTGGGTTGGTTCCAAGTCTTTGCTATTGTGAATAGTGCCGCAGTAAACATACGTGTGCATGTGTCCTTATAGCAGCATGATTTATAGTCCTTTGGGTATATACCCAGTAATGGGATGGCTGGGTCAAATGGTATTTCTAGTTCTAGATCCCTGAGGAATCGCCACACTGACTTCCACAATGGTTGAACTAGTTTACAGTCCCACCAACAGTGTCCTCTTCTTCTGTTGGAGTCTCATTACATCGCCCAGGCAGGTTGGGAAGATGAGCTGGTTCTAATCCTGCTGCTGCCTCTGCATGATTTTGGGTAAGTCATTGCCCTTCCCCGGCTTTAGTGGCCTCATCTGCAAAATAGGGATCACTGAGACCACCTTCCAGGACTCAGGGAGAGGAAGGTGGAAGCTCCTGGCCAGAGCTCAGCACACAGGAGGTTCTCTAACTCAGTCCTTGTCAGATGTCAGCTGAGGAGTGAGCCGCCCTCCACAGTGAGGACACTGAGGCTTGAGCTGCAGGCCGCCTGTCTGACCTACAGTGACCCTGCATCCCACATGCTTGCATCACTGAGCCTCCCAGTCTAGGCCCCAAAAACTCTCGAGGTCTGCCAGGCCCACGGGGTGAACAGAAAAAGAAGAACCTAGGCACATCTGATCCGAAGGCGTCAGACCCAAAGGCAGGTCCTACTCATGCAGTGCTGGGCCTAAGGCCCTTCCACACCCCTCTCTCATCCCCACAAGTGTCCTGAGAGCAAGAGGTGGAGGCCCAGGAGGTGAGGTGCCACAGCCAGGACACGCCCAGGCCTTCATTTCCCCTGGGACCTGGGGAGCGGCCATTTCCATGGAAAGGAATCTCCAGCAGCATTGGACCATCCTTCCTGGAAAACTCAGAGCAGTTCCCCTCCACAGGGGCCAGGTGGGGCACTGGATACCCTGCAAGGCCTGCTGTGCACCCAGCATTCACTTTAACCCTCAAGCTGGCTGAGAGAAGGGTACCTGTTCAGAGAGAAGCAGAGACTTACCTGGGGTCACACAGCAGATAATGGGGTTTGGATCCAGATCTGGGATCTGACACCAGACCTGGCCTGTTCACTCTCCCTGAGCCTAGCAGCCCCCTCTGCCATGTGTTTGCCAAAGATCTATGGCTGAGCATCTGGAAATCCAGTCTGTCTCAAGGAACAGAGAACAGAAGCTTCAAGAGACCCCAGTGGAAGCTTCTGGAAAGCCAGGGGTCAGAAGCAACACGACCAGAAGTCCAAGTGACACTCAAGGAATGTTTATGGGCATTGGGCTCCTGGAAGGGTGGGACCCAAGCCTGGGGAGATATGGAATCACTGTGGCCCAGCTGCATGCACCACTGGAAAATTCCAGGTCTTGCACTGAACCAGACGTTCCCTTCGGGCCAGTAAACAATGCCATCATGTGGGGTTCCCAAAACCACCTTTCTCCCCATCTTGGGAGTTTCAGACTTCCAGTAATTTTAAACTGTTTAGCAGGACCAGCCTTGGAGTAATGGTAATCATAACTGTCCTAATGGTAACCAAGTTTGAATCCCAGCTGCGCTAACTGCTGTGTGCCCATGAACTTGCTATGTAACCACTGTGCCTGCCTTGTTTTGGTTTTTCTCATCTGCAAAATGGCAGGTGCTCTCTCATAAGGTGGTTGAGAGGATTAAGAGAGAGCCTTCGGGTAAAACACCCACTGCAGTGAGCACACAGTAAATGCTCAGTTAAAGCTGGTGATTCTTACTTTCCAGTGTGTGGGTGAGCATTATTGCATTCAAGTTCCACAGCCTGGCTTTATGAAGCCCTGAGGCCCACATTACAGAAGGAGCTCCTGCTGGATTTGAGTGACATATGATGATGGGAGGAGAGGAAATGGTGAACGGTGCCTCCTGTACCACCATGAATGACACCAATAGAGACTCCAAAGACTGGGAGACACAGGTGAACCTTGCTAAACAGAAACCCAGTATATGGAAACGCATTTTCTTGGGGCTTAGGGGCATGGAGGGGGAAGGAGTGGGATTACAGAGCCCCATGCTGCATTTTACAAGACTTTTGTTATCCCCTGCCCCTTGCTATGTGCTCTGGAAATCGGAAGGCTGTTATTTCCCCTGCTGTGTGCTTCCTCAATGGGGCCCCCATTAGAGCAGCTACTGGAGCATTTGGATACTTAGATCAATGACAAGCTTTCGGGTTCTGGAATCGGAAAGACCTAGTTCAAGTCCAACCTCTGCTGTGTGACTTTAGGTAAGTGACTTGGCCTCTCTGAGCCTCAGATTAGACAGCTGTGAAGTGGGATAACCCAACGGATTTGTGAGCTAAGGGCCTGGCACATGATAGATACATGGTAAAAGTTAGTCCTCTCCCCTTTTCATGAGCTTTTTTCCTTGGACTGGCTTCTGAAAGCCAAGGGCACAGTGACTGAGTGGGATTTGCACCCTATTCCAACTCCCAGCCCTACCTGCTGCCCTTGCTGACTCAATACCAAGGAACCCTCTGGGCCTTGGAGGGCACTCACTCTGCCAGCAAAAGCCGATTAGCTATTGTCTCCAGAGAACTGGCTGCTTGTCACGCGGTGCCAAGGGATGACTAGAAAGTGGGAGTGCAGATCGCTGGGGTAGGGATTCGGCCACCTGGAAGCTGTCCGACCCTAGGAACAACTCCTGCTGCCCCTGGAGCAATTAGGGAGAAGAGAATAGGAAGGGGAGGGAAGAGGGGAGTGGGTGGGTCCTGCTGAGGTCTCCTCTGGGGCTCCCTTGGACTGGGGCAGGGACAGGATCTGGAGACAGTGGCCATAGGGTCCAGGGAACTGCAACTGCTCTTCCTGGACCTGTGGCTATAGAGGGTGTGGCCTCTCCCTCTCTGTGTAAGCTTGGGGAACCCCCTTGGACTCTTTGGGCGTGTCTGCATGTTCACCAGTACAATGGTGAATCTGCCTCCCAGATGGCTACCAGGGCCTGGTATCCAACAAAGATCCTCAAAACTGGTTGAGCCATAAACATTTTCTAAACACCTACTATGTGCCTATCACTCTTTTGGCACTCTGGCACTGGGGGAGCTGTCACCAGCAGGGGGTTAGGGGCACTGAGTGTGCCAATCCTAGCCCTGCCATGAACATGCTGTGTGACCTAGGACAAGTGCCTAGAGGTCTCTGAGCCAGGTAATCCTTCATGTACAAAATGATGTTGGTAGAGGACTAATAGGCTGCAGAGTTCTGCAGCACCCATAGCCCTGCCCCAACTGCTTTCTCAGTGATGAGTATGAGATAAGACCTTCCCAAGGTCACACACCAGGAAGTGATATAGCCAGGACTCAAACGAGGGCTCCTGGCTTTAAGTTTGGGGATGCTTTTATACCCCTTCACTCCTGCTCATCAGGGGGCATCCAGCCCAGGCTGGCCCAGCTTGGCCCAATGGTTTTAGGGAAAAGGATGAGATGAAGTGTGGCGCAGAGCCCCAGGAGTTAGGCATTAGGTAAAACTAGACACTGTGTACAGATAGCAACAGTGTCACGGCTGGACAAGGGCCCTGTGGTCACTCAGCAAACACAGTCATGAGCCATGCAAGGCCGTTTCTGTTAGTGACAGACTGCATTTACCGCAGTGGTCTCATAATATTATAATACTATATTTCTACTGTACCTTCTCTATGTTTACATACACAAATACCATTGTGTTACAGCTACCTACAGGATTCAGTCTGGTCACATGCTGTGTAGGTGTGTAGCCTAGGAGCAACGGGCTGCACCATACAGCTCAGGTGTGTAGCGGGCTGTGCCACCTAGGTATGTGTAAGCACACTCTACAATGTTGGTACAATGACGAAATTGCCTTAGAACATGACATGTCCCTGTCGTTAAGCGACACATGACTGTATCTACTAACCATCTGCAATGGGCCAGGCACGGCAAGAAACTCATACACTCATTGCGTGTGTGACTCTAATTCCACCCATCAACATTGCCAGTGACCAGCCCTGTCTTACAGAGGGAGAAGGTAAGGCCTGGGCAGGGGCAGTCACTTGCTGGGAGTTGCTGAGCCTGGATTTGAACCCACATCCCACTGGGTCCCGAGCCCCTGCTTTGTCATCTGCTAAGAGCAGGCCTCCCTCTCGGGAAGATGTGTCTTCTGGTGGGGGCGGTCAGCCCTGTAGTGCTGCCGTCATGTTGTATTCCTTGCCTGCCCCCAGACCTGACCCTGGAAGGAGTCCAGTTGCGGGTCTTTCATCCCTGGCTCTTGAGTTTGTCCCCAGTGCGGGAAGCCTGAGGCCTGACTTGGGGTCCTAGGCCACAACTCTGGGTGAGTCCCCACCCTCCCCTCTTGGAGCTCCAGTTCCCTCACCTGCCAGATGGGGTGGGGGTGGGGATGCCGTGTACCTGGCTAGCATCAGAGCTCAGGGCTGAGGATGCCCATTCCAAGGCACTTAAGATAATGGCAAGTGATAAACAAAACTGAATGAGTTCAAACACAATGTGAGCACCAGGGATTTGGTGAAGCCGGTAGTGGAAGTTGTCCATCTTTCCTATGGGTGCCAGGTTATAAATAAGCCCCTCCCTGCCTTCCTTCTTCCTTTCCTTTTCCTCCTTCCCCCTAGCCTGCGCTCCCTCCTTCCTTCCTTCTGCTGACAGGGCCGGCGTTGCTCCTTCTGTAGAACTTCCTGAGTCTGTTCTGTGCACAGGGCTGCCCGCCCCCTCAGAAGCAAGGCTCTCTGCCTGGCTCAGGCCTTAACTCCTGGATCTTTAGACCTGGGGCGGAGGCGGGCAGTGGACCTCTGAGGACTCAACATGGCAAGGGCTGGAGGCAAGAGTGACAGGTGCTGGGGCTTTGGAACCCGTGGCTCTAATATGCTCACACTGTCCACCCCTGCGTTGCTGTAGAGGATACTAGAATTGTGGGGTGTTGAACGTGGCCACTTTTCCAGAAACCAGGAGCGATCGGCCACGTGGGGAGTGACACCTGCTTCCTGAGGTTTGCTCAGGGCTCCATGCTAAGTGCTTTGCATTGTTTCCTTCAATCATCACAAGATCTCCACAGGGCAAGTACTATCATTCACCCCATTTTATGGATGAAGACACTGAAGCTGAGCACATGGAGGGCCGGCCTGGGTCCAGGGCCAGACAGGCAGATCCAGGCCCTGTGCCTAGGCTCTGATCACTGGACTCCGGTGCCTTCCAAGATGTGGCAGCTGTTGTCAAAAAGAAATTGGGTGCATTTCATGATTTCAGACAAAACTCACTAGCACCATAGCAATGGCACAATTTCAACACCGGCTGCTCAGGGAGGGCCCTGTTGGAGATCTTTGACCGAAAGTTCCTGGTCTGTGAAATGGGTGTGAGGGTTCACTGAGAACCCCGACATAAAGTGCCACGTGTGCTGGGTGCTCAGTCACAGCTGGGCCCCAGTCTCTGGAAGGCTGTGTGCAGGGAGAAGGGAGCCAAGAAGGCCACATAACTGTCCCTGTCAACTTCCCTGGTGAAACTGATGTCTCTCTCAGGGTTTTTTGTTTGTTTGTTTTTGCACTTGGTGGCTGGGGATTGATGGAGCCCCGGCCTGACTTGGGGCACAGGAGTCCTGGAAACATGGAAGGCCCAGAGCTCAGGTCTCAGGCCAGGGCGTGGGCTTCCGGAGAAGGAGTCAGGATGGTCACAAAGCCCAAGAACTTTTGATCCCAGTGAAGCTGGACTGTGTGCAGCTGCCTTGGACCAGGGCATGGCCTGAGCTAGTGCCCCAGCCAGAGGCAGGGAAGAGCCTTGGAAAGGGCCAGACAGACTCGGGTTGAAAATCCTGCCCTACCGTCTAAGGTAGCTTTGTGACCGCAGGCAAGTCCTTCCCCTCTCTGGGCCTTGGTTTCTGAATCTCTAAGATGGAACATCGCAGCCATCTGTTTAGAGGGTGAGAAACTCCTCCTGGCACACACGAGGAGCTCGGTCCATGTTACCCCTCCACCCCCTCCACCACCTGCTATCTGAGTTCTAATCTTGTACTGAATTGGGTTGCATGAGGCCATGTATCCGAGTTGATTCAGTCCTGTCCCTCTCTGAGGAAACGCAGCTGAGGGACAGGACCGAGGAGCCAGAATGCTTTGGTCTGAGTCATGGTTTTGCTACTTTCTAGCTGTGTGCCCTTAGCAAGCGATTTGCTGTCTCAGGGCCTTGGTTTCATGGATAATAATAGCACCTATCTATAGGGTTGTTGTGAGGACTGATAATTAAATGGACTTCTATGATAATAGCTCCCAACTAGTGGTAGCTATAAAAATAGTAAGAAGTATTATCATTATGCATTTGTGTTACACTCTTAGCTTTGTTCAAGGCTTATTCAAGTCGTCATGTACTACCTTCTTTCATATTTGGTATAAAACTTCTTCAAAGGCTGCCCATTGCACATTTTTTATAATGTCCTATGTGAAAGTTCATCCCAGAATTCTTGTAAAGAGAAATGTCATCTTCCTAAATATTTTTCCTCCTTGTTGATAATTTGAGCTATGCAAATCTACCTTTTAGTTTTTAATTTTATTTTTCATTTTAAAATTTTTGTTTTAGTATTATTATTTTTTAAATTCAGTACTCTTTAGTATATTCACAGCAAATCACCCTAATTCCCTTTCTGTCTTGGCTGCCAGGAACCTCAAGTCAGATTTAAATCTCAATCATGGCAGCAATTATAGCTGGTTTCTTTGCTTCCATTCCTTTTCTGGCTGGCTTTCTGTTTGACCGCATCCTGTGAGACGTATCTCTCGTGTCTTTAAACCCTCTATGGGAAGAGGTCATGTAAGAAATCAATTTATTATGTGTAAAATTGAGGTAGTTGGCCTAATAGACTTGGTTATCCAGTTTCTTGGGCAACTTTGGCTTGGGAGGGGGCAGGACAACAGATATTCAAGGGACCTCAGAGACCACCTTCTTATTTAGGGAAAATGAGGCCCATAATGTTATTTCTTATGTGCTATTAACTTTTAATTTGCTTGTCTGAAGGTGTAGTAGGGTTATCTATTTATGCAGCACATTCATTAGGAAATGTTGAATCACAATGAATCACAAAAAAGTATTTACAATATCCTACTGACTGAAGAAGCAGATTATAAAACAGATCAGCCTGCACAGATGTCAGGGTCGCCCTCACCTGCGTGCTTATTAAAATCCAGCCATCCCTGCACTCTGGAGAGAAAGAACCAGGCTCTCTTAGGATGGGGCCTGACAACGATGTTTTCAAAAGGCTCCACAGCAAAATCTGAGGACTCTTTATTAGCTGGTGACCTCCAGCAGGGTAACCCCCTTTTCTGTGCCTTGGTTTCCTCATCTTTTTTTTATATTTTTTATTTCCATAGGTTTTTGGGGAACAGGTGGTACTTAGTTACATGAGTAAGTTCTTTAGTGGTGATTTGTGGGAATTTGGTACACCCATCACCCAAGCAGTATACACCGAACCCAAGGTTTCCTCATCTTTAAAATGGGCATAACTATGGCAGCTACCTCAGGGGGTTGTCAGGGCGACATCTCAGCCCAGGGCTTAGCACACTGTAAGTGCTCAAAAATGCTCACTAAAATGATTACTGTCGCCAGTCCAACTCTTGTGCATTTCACACAGGGAAAACAGGGCTGAGGCCTGGCTCGGCCACCCTTTGGCTGTGTTGGCTATGGGCGGGGCCCTGCCCCTTGGACCTCGGTTTCTTCCCCTGGGAGGAGAGGATTATTTGTGTGAGCCATGAGTGCCCCCCAGCGTGGATGCGGTGGCCAGGTGTGTGGGGCGGTTCGTGGGTCTGAGGCCTATCTTACCTTCGTTGCCCTCACCGGGCGGGTGGTAGAAGGACAGCCCCAGGGAGATGATGGCGGCGATCTCCAGGATGATGAGCGTCACATCCTGCAGCGCCTCCCACACGAGCTGCAGGAAGGTTTTTGGCTTCTTTGGAGGTATAAAGTTTTGCCCAAAAATTTGCTTTCTCTTTTCCAGGTCTGGAGCGGTGCCCGGCAAACCTGTGGACAGAGAACAGAGAGGTTGGCCTGGGGGCCTGGGAGAGATGCAGGCGTGTTCTGGGAATCTAGGGGCAGAAAAGGAGAAACAGAGCAAGAAACTTGCTGGTGGCTGGCCCAGGAGCCCAACATCTCTTCATGCTTTGGGCCCTAAGTCGGCTCCTGCCAAAAGCCAGAGACACCGTGCAGTGGGTTGAATGGCAGCCCCCAAAATATATATCCACATCATCATCCCCGGAACCTGTGAATGTGACCTCATTTGGGAAAATAGTCCTGTTGTTGTACTTAAGTTAATGATATCACGACGAGACCATCCAGGATTATCTGTCTGGGCCCTAAATGCAATGACAGGTGTCCTTACAAGAAACACAGACACAGAAGGATGATGGCCACGCAAAAACAGAGGCAGGGTTTGGAGTGATGCAGCCATAAGCCAGGAAATGCCTGGGGGCACCAGACGCTGGAAGAGGCAAGGAAGGATTGTTCCCTGGTCTTCAGAGGGAGGTGGCCCTGCTGACACCTGATTTCTGACCTCTGGCCTCGAGTCATGAGGAAGCCACAATCAGTCTGTGGTCATTTGCTGTGGCAGCCATGGGAAGCGAATCCACACTCCTAGAGCCGCCTCGCGCTGGTATCCTCCTTCCGCTCTCCCTCCTGTCGAATGCCGCGCAGTGGTTAGAGAAGAATCAGAAGCCACTGCCTGGATTAAAATCCCAGCGTGATGGCCCTCGCTCTCTGAGCCTCAGTACCCTCTTCTGTAATGCGGATGGTGATTGTACTTAACCCATGGGTGGTTGTGAATATCACATGAGGTGATTCATGTAGTCCGTGAGCATTTATTGAGCACCTACCAAGTGCCTGGCACTGTTGCAGACACTGGAACAGAGAAGCTCACCAGACAGAAGAGTGCCCATTTAGGAGCGGCCCTCGCCGTGGATGCCTTGCAATGTGCTCGGAGCGTGCCTGGTGGACATGCAGCTGACACTGGTGGTTTCTCCTCTTCTGGACAAAGGAGTGAGGTATAGCCAGGTGCACCCCTCATCATGTGGGGACCGGACAGAGTGGTAAGGGCCCACTTCCACCCACCATCTGCATTTCCAGATAATTCTTCCAGACTTGCAAGTCCACTCTCACGCACCTGCTCAAAGGCCTTGGAAGGCTGCTCACTGTCTTTGGAATAAAGCCCGTGTTTCCCAGCCTGGCGCTCTGGCCCTCTCTTCTGACCCGCAACCTGTGTCTGCAGCCTTGGCTTTTGCCATGTGGCTTCCGCCCAGCAGAGCCAGGCCAGCACTTTGCCTTCCTCCTGCCACACTGTGCCCATGCTGTGCCCTTCCCTGCTCTGGCACTGGCCACTATACATCCTGTCTATACATCCCCTCCTAAACTCCCTGGTACTGGGGTATGGATGACCCACAGTTGATGAACCCCAGGTGTATCTGTACCTTGGAAGAGGGGCCTGGAAGGGTGAACCTCTCATGGAAGAAATTCAGGCGTGTGACCAGGAGGTGTGTGGCTCTGGTGGGGAAGACTCCCTCTGTCCACTGTCTGCTGTGCCCCTCAGAGGCCGGTGCTTCTCCTTGCTTCAGCCTTCCTTTCAAGCTGCCCCATGTCGCCCCAAGTAGCTGGTGTGCCACTTTATTTTTCCATGACAAGTGTCCTGTCACACCCCCAGGCCTTTGCTCCTGCTGTTCAGCAAACCAGGAACAGCCTTTCCTCCACTCAGCACTGTGAGCCCCTCTCAAGGGCCCCTGCTGAGCAGCCTCCTCTCCACCCCAGGTGGACAGTGGCCCTCTGCCTTTAGTTCCCACAGTCTTCCCCGCAGCAGGCTTACCACTTCCCCAGACCCCTGTCCTACTTGGGCCGTGGACCTTGGGGACAAAGACCAGTCTGATTCCTGTCCCTCAGGGCCTGGCACCTGAAGCCTTACAATTGTCCCACCCACTAAATGCAGGTCCGAGTGTTATGAGCCTGGCCCGAGGTGTGCAGCCTGGCCCAAACAGTAGAGCAAAAATGGGCCCTGCAGCGGGGCAATGACAGTCCTGTCACTGACCCAGCAAACCCTAGCTCTTCTTGTGTCTTAGTGAGGACAGATGGGGGTGGACAGGGAGGGGCACACACCCCTCATCAAACCTATGGCCTTCAGTCTACTCCTGTGAACAGCACTAGCAGCACACTGGGGTTGCAGGACTGGACCATGTGGCTGATGGGACCTCATGGTCTAATATATGGTTTTAGGGTTCTAACAGTCTGTTGTTCATTGCCTCATTCACCCATTCATTCATTCAGTTTGCATTCCTGGAGCCCACACTGTGGGCCTAGCCTGGTGCCAGGTTCTGGGGAGTGTGATGTGCATGGAACAGACCTGGCTGCCCATGGATGTCAGAGCTCAGTGGTTCCGGGAGTTCAGCAGCCTGTGGTTTGGGAGTCTCTCTGGGGTTCTAGATGCAGAGTCTCCTCAGATGCTGACCATGAGATCTCCATCAGGAGCCTCTAAGGGCCAGGCTGGCTGAGACACCCCCACTGGGGGAGCCCAGGGATGGCTCCCTCCCTAGGAGACCTCACGCCAGCCTGCTTGTTGGTGCAGGCAAGCTCTTGGGATCCCATGTCCTGCATGCAGTGAGAACGAATGAACCCAGAGCCAGGTTAGGCTCATTTCATAGATGGGGAGACAGGCTGCCCTGAGACCAAGCTGCTGCTGTGGGGCAGCTCCTAGGCCCTGAGAGCCCAGGGTAGCCTTGATCTAAGCGCGTGGGAACACTTCCTCCACTGTTCCGTGCTGGGCTGGCCATCTGGGAGATTCACGTACAGAGTGTGCAGGCACGGCACACTGTAGCACGATTCCAGGAACTGCAGGAAGCTTCCCTGTCTTCCTCCTTTTGTCCAATTCTACCCATAGCCAACACCTGGAATTCCTCTACTTGACTTTTATTCCTTTAATTAAAAGCTCCAATTCCTTTAGACTTTCCGGGAGGGGAAGCCATCATCAGTTCTGGATGCCATGGTGTGAATGAGTTTCATTCAGGCTTTTTCCTGGGACTGAGTTTTGACAAGGGAGAAGGGAGAGTTCAAGAGGGCAGTGGGCCTCTGAGGGAGGGGCTATGACCCGCCAACACTGGCCTGTTATGGCAGTTTGCTGTGGCTTTGGCCAGCCAATTCCCTTCTCTGAGCTGCAGTTTCCCCATTTCAACAATGGGAGTGTTCAATAAGATGGGTAGGTCCTGAGAATCCCAGGGGTTCTGAGGTCTGCAGGCCCTGAAATGGTTTTCCTGGGGTCTGTTTTCACATTTTGGAGCTCCTCATTAGATTTGGTGCAAATTAAGGTTTTTGTCAAGAAAAAGTAAGTGAGGCCAGCCAAACTTCTGGGCCCTGCCTGATTGATTCCAAGAGAGGGGAGTCTCTGAACCTTCTGAGTTCTGCGATTCAGACATTCCAGAGTCCACAGTGTAAACAGTTGATAATGTGGGTGTTCCATTTTGGAAGTCAGGCCATATCATGCTGGGGCTCTGTCATGCTGGGAATCCACAGGCCAGGCATTGAGATCCTGAGTCCCAGGACAGCAGACAGAGCAGGGGCTGCAAATTCAAATAGGTGTGGGGGTTGGGTGGGTTTTGTGAATGAGTGAAGTAGGTGAGTGGGAGACATTAGGGAGTGGTAGAAACTGGAGCAAACTGAAGAACCTTGGCCCTTCTGAAGAGGACAGCTGCTTCTCAGCTCCTGTGGGGGATGTGGGCCCAGTGTGGCAGATCTTCCAATCTTCTAAGAGAAGCTGCACATCTGGAATTTGATGTAAAATCTCCCCATTAAAAACATGCCAGGGCCAAGAACAACATATCTGTGGGCTGGATTCAGCCCCTAGGTTGCTAGTTTGAGACCCCCAAGGCTATGGATTGGGACAGGGCGATGTGGCTGGAAGGGTGAGGGGTCGGCACAGAGCAGCTTCTGTGTCCCTCCCTCCCTCTTCCAGGCAGCTCCTTCCCCAGCCCCCGCCCTTGCCCACTCCCCACAGACTTCTGAGAGGCCCTCTGTTCTTCAGAAATAACAACTCAGGGCATAAACACATTTGTGTGCTCTGCTAGGACTGTTCCCATGGCAGTTTCCACTACAAGCATCCCAGAATCAAAGTCCAAGGTGCGAACCCTGGGCACTGAGGCTCACATGGGGCCTCTGAGAAGGTGGAGGTGGTCACAACGTCTTGCTCACTCCCCTCTTCTCAGTGGAAGAACAGCCAAGCCGGAGCTGAGGAAACCAAACCCCAAGAACACAGGTGGGGTTTGAACTTGGATGGCCTGCGTTCAAATCCCAGCTCTGGGTGACCTTGGTTAAGTGCTTCACCTCTCACTGCCTTCATTTCTCGTTTTGCGGGCAACAGCAGTGCCTATTTTACAGGGTTAGGGCGAGGCTTCAACACGATGTCTCACGTAAGGAGTGTAGTGCTGTGCCCGGCACCGGGCAGATGTACTGTGTCATTATTACCGCCCGGTTTTTAGGCCAGGTGGGAGATCAAGCCAGACGTTCTGGAGAGGAAGACTTTGAACTGGCAGGATTTTGACAAGATAGGAAGGGGTCAGTCAAGGTGAGGAGAGGCACAGTGGAAGGGCCTTGTGACTGCAGACAAGCCACTTCTCTTCTCTGGGCCTCAGTTTCCCCACATGTGACATGAAGGATTGGTCTGGTGGAAGGCTAGGGCTGGTGGCTCTGGTACTTGGTATCCAAAGACAGGGGTTTTGAGGACCTGCAGGTGGAACAGCTTGCCTGGTCCAGCCTACCTGTCATGCCCTTCCCAGGAGCTGAATCTTGTGGTCTCTTTTCCTTTCTGCTGAAAATTAACACACATATTTTTGGGAGCGGAAACAACAGAGGCTGGTGTGAGAGATGAATGGCGTTTGAGATTCAATTTAGATTAAAGAGCATCTCACCATTTCGCATATTAAAAATTAATACAGTGTGTCAAAGATTACTGGACAAAGGCAGCGAGGCCCTGAAAATTCAGAAACACAAATGTCCAGACAGATGCTATGTGGGGTTGTAGGCTTTCAAATGTGAATTTTCTTTCTGTGTAATTATAAGCAGAGGTCAGAGCACTAGAGGAGGAGCCAGGTTTTGGTCTTTGTTCTACCACTGACTTGTGAGTGAGCTTGGGCCAGTTTCACCCCTCAGAGACCCAGTTTTCTCATTAATAAAATGGGAACAAAATAACCTCTAGGCTGGGGAAACCCAAGCACAGAGCAATGTGTGTGAAGCTCTCTAAACTGTAAAGGCATGCGCTTTTACTGTGAAGGTAAAAAAACACTCCAACACTCTCCCAGATTTTTCAACTGTGGGCAGAATCTGTGTGTCCTACCATGTATGTAAAAGAAGACAGCCACGGCGCAAAGTGAGGGACTGGCTGTATAGGAACTCCCTGCTGTCACGGCTGCTTGCTGTCAGTGGGTATTTGAGGAGCCTTGGCCTCAAAGTACATCTGTATCTAGCTGTCCTGGATACAAACTGGGCTCTTCCCCAGCCTCTAAACCTCTGCCCTGGCCATTCCCATTCCTTTGCCTGGGGTACCTTCCTCTCTCTTTTTAGCCAATTCTGGCTCCTGCAAACTGCAGTCTCAGGCCATTAAAGAGGTTTCATTTGGTCTGCCTGGTGTTTTAAAAAAAATGGAAATTTGTTACAAACATTAAAAAGTCAATTCCCATATAGAAATCTTGACATCTAGCTCACCAAGGGCATGTGCCCAGACCTATTAGAGTTGGAACTCATGTTTGAGAGCCATCTGACAAACTCCAGCCCCACCTCACCTCTGTTAAGCAAAGCTCGAGGGACAGTGGTTCTCTTGGGGGCAAAGGGAGCCTGTGCTTTGGCCCCAGAGCACAGAGCTGGGGACCTGGAGGAAGAGGTACAAGGAGGGGCCTCTGGCTTTATGAGAGGGAAGGACTTTCTTTTTCTTTTTCTTTTTTTTTTTTTTAATTAGAAAGTAAACTTTAATGTCGAAAATGCAAACGGGGAGGGCAGAAAGATCACACAAAAGGCTGTGATTTCACACTTGGAGAGTTGCACAGCGGCCAGGCAGAGGCGCTCCTCACTTCCCAGATGGGGCGGCAGCCGGGCAGAGGCACTTCTCACTTCCCAGATGGTGGGTGGCGGGGCAGAGCGGCTCCTCACATCCCAGATGGTGAGTGGCCAGGCAGAGGGGCTCCTCACTTCCCAGATAGGGCGGCAGCCAGGCAGAGGTGCTCCTCACTTCCCAGATGGGGGGGAGCGGGCAGAGGGGCTCCTCATTTCCCAGAAGGTGGGTGGCGGGCAGAGGGACCCCTCACTTCCCAGATGGGGCGGCGGCCAGGCAGAGGGACTCCTCACTTCCCAGAGGGGGCAACAGCTGGGCAGAGGCGCTTCTAATTTCCCTGACAGTGGGGCGGCCGGGCAGAGGGACTCCTCACTTCCCAGAGAGTGTGGGGGCCGAGCGGAGGTGCTCCTCACTTCCCAGACAGTGGCGGGGGCTGGGCAGAGGGGCTCCTCATATCCCAGATGGTGCAGCAGCTGGGCAGAGGCGCTCCTCACTATGAGAGGGAAGGACTTTCTAATGGGTGAGCTGAGGATGGATGGATTATTCCGGGAAGGAGGGAGGGAGCATGTTTACACAGAAGCTGGACGGCCCACAATGGGTGTCCCGCACCAGATGCCAGGCCCCACTCAAGACTCAAGATCCTCCTATCTTAAGGAGGTCTGAGTTCCCCCACCCTTCTCAGGCCCTCTGAAGCTAGAAAAGGTACCTAGGGTCATACTAAATAGTGCACATCCAGTCATCCATTTACTCATTCAATCAATCACCGAATTTTGATTGAGCACCTACTATAAGCCAGACTTTGTTCTATATGTTGGGGACACTACTGTAAGGAAGACAGGAGTGTCAGGAAGGATCGCCTGGCAGACGTGTAGTTGTAATTGGGTGAGCTTGGAAGGAGTGAGGGTTGATCAGATGAAGGGGTATGGGTCGGGAGAAGGGCTGTGAGAAGGCAAGAGAAACTCCAAAGGTCTTGGGAAAGGCCAGAGTGGCTGAAGCATTCCTGGTTTGCTCCTCAGAAGAGGGGTCATATGGTCCTCAAGGAAGAGGACACATCTATTGTACCCTTTGTCCCCAGTGGCCAGGAAAGGCTGGGAATAGAAACTGAATTTATAGCATGCCACATGGGGTCAGGCTTACACAGGCCTTTGGGGTGAGAGTGAGAGTGTTCTCTAATGGAGACTCTGGCTCTCATAACTCATCTTTTTGCCATCTTCCCCTTGCCTGCTTGGTAGCTCGGTACTGAATACGCAGTTCACCTCTGTGAGCTACACCAGAGGACTCAGCAGCATGCATCGAGCTGTCAAATCTCCATCCTATTTCTCCTCTCCTCTCTTTGTCTGGATTTCCTAACTTAGGGCATTTAAAATCATTTTGTATGAGACAACTTTTATAAGCTACTTATAAAGTGGAACACGGTTAATTAATCAGAATAAAGAAAAGGCTATTGAGGTAGGTAAAGGAGCAGGGGCTGGGTTAGAAGTCAGAATGAAGGGGCGAGACGAAGGAATGGAGACATTTAACATATGGCTTACTTTCTGCTCTAGTGCTGTACTTGAGGGCAGGGCAGGGTTCTGCTCTTCCCATGTGTGGGGCACCTCACACTGAGAGGCTGGGCTGTATCAAAAGTAGAGCCCAACTGGGAGGGACTCAAGGTGAGTTTTCCAGGCCATCCAGGTGACCACTGACCTCTTCTCCCCTGTTCTGAGGCCCCATGAGGCTGCACATCTTTATTTCCAGCAAAGGGACCCCAGAGATTGTTTTCGCCCCTGGTGAGAGCAGGAATACACTAACTGCCCTCTGAGGCTGGCTGATATTCAGGGGCACTGTCTGGCTGAGCGGACCTGCCTGCAGCCTCAGCAAATGATTTTAAGAAAAAAACCCAACAATAGTCATGTCCCCCAAACTCTCCATCTGCTGCTCAGAGTTAGTGTAAAAACAAATTGCTCCCCCAGAGTCACCCAGGCCACCGGGGTAGCAGTGAGGGGGTGGAATTCAGTCGAGGGCAGAACTGTTTCCAGGAGTGGGGGGCTGGGAGCTGGGCGCCTTGTCTGCAGGGCCGGGGGCCATCAGCTGGGATGAACTGCATGGTGTGTGACAGCAGCAGGCCAATGGGTAACCTCAGCCCTGGGTTCAAATCCCAGCAGCTCTTTGGTTCAGTGCTGGTGCCTTGGGCAAATCATTTCCCCTCTCAGAGCCACAGTGTTCACCTCTGTGAAATGGGAATAAATGTGCACCAGCACACAGCAGTCCCTCAGGAAACCTCTCTCCCCTCCTGCCTTTCTGGGGACCAGAGATGGGGATGTGTGTGCTGAGGTTGTCCAGAAGCCCCTCCCACCACGGGTGGCCACGTGCCCCCTGTAAGAGCCACTTAATGGACTTGGGACAGACAGACAATGCCTCTGTGGGAAAAAAAAGCCCTGTCTCTGACATCCCCTGCAGTCTGGGGTTGACAGAGGATTGGGAATATGATGTGTGGAAATAGTGCTTGGCATATACTGGCCTTCACAAAGGATAGATGCAGCTGTCACTACCACCACCGTACACCACTATGTTACTCTGGGCCTGGAATATGCATTGCAGGAATTTCTGTCTGTGTTGCCACTCTCTTAGCTTGTGTCAGAGAACACCACCACAGCCATAACATGCCCCTACCTAGATCTGGAGACCTGGTTGGAATCTACCTTTCCTTCCTGTGTGACCTTGAGTGGATCACTCAGCCTCTCCGAGGGGCCTTGGGCTGTCTCACTTGAGGATCACACAGAACCAAGGCTCTGACAGTGCTTTGTAGATGGTAAAGTTGTTCTATGTTGAGCACCCATTATGCAGATGCACACACTGAGGCACAGGGTTCTTCTGCTGGGAAGGCAGCCGAGCCAGGCCTCTTGCCACAGAGCTCAGCGGCCACCCTGCCCTGTTCCAGCCTGATCTAGTTGGGGGTAGGCTGTGTCTTTCTGCAAATGCCCCACAGTGACCCTATCTGGTGAAGCCAATGTGAATGCTGATTCACTCCAGCTTGACCCCTGCGACAATGGGGTGCTTAGGAAATTTCAGATACAACGAATGGTAAGTGCTTTCTGGGGAAAAACCACAAGGGTGGCCTCGTGGCCCTGCTTCGTATATTTAAAATGTAGCCTGAGAGGCACCCAGAAGGCAGGCATGGGCCTTAGTGCCTGTGAGAGGCTGTCAGTGCATGCATGCGTGCCCGAGGATGTGGCTGAGTCAGTGTGCAGACACGGGCACACAAAGGTGTGTGGCACAGGCTGAGTGGGGGAGGGCACCACGTGCTTCATATCCTGTCAGAGGTCAGACAGAGTGGGTAGCTTGCACAGGCATCACTGCTGGGACTGTGGGAAGCCACACCGCTTCAAGACAAAGCAATGACATGGGACAGCGGATCTAGGTCTGGGCCTCACTCAAGACTCCTTCCAGCTCTGTGACCTCGGGTGGGTAACTTCCCCTCTCTGTGTCTTGGTTTAATTTTTTTTTTTTTTTTTTTTTTTGAGATGAAGTCTCGCTCTTGTCCCCCAGGCTGAAGTGCGATGGTGGTGATCTTGGCTCACTGCAACCTCCGCCTCCCGGCTTCAAGCGATTCTCCTGCCTCAGCCCCCCGAGTAGCTGGGGTTACAGGTGCCTGCCACCATGCCTGGCTAATTTTTGTATTTTTAGTTGAGATGGGGTTTCACCATGTTGGCCATGCTGGTCTAGAACTCCTGACCTCAGGTGATCCACCCTCCTCGGCCTCCCAAAGTGCTGGGATTACAGGTGTGAGCCACCACACCTGGCCTGGGCCTTGGTTTTTTCATGTGCAGCATGAGAATAATGATAGTGCCTGCCATACAGAGTTACATGAGGTCACATCTGGGCACCTGGCACATGGGAAGGCCTTGACTAATATCAGCTGCTATTGTTGTTGCTATTACTGAGCCTTCTCCAAGGCACTAGTTCCTAACTTGGTTGTACACTGGAGCCACCAGGGAGCTTTAAAAAATATGAATGCCTGAGCCCCAAACTAGAGATTCTAATTGAATTGGGCTGGGGCATGGCCCGGACCTTGGGAGTTAGAAGAGCTCCCCAGGGATTGCAATGTGCAGCAGGGGATGAAAACTTAGTGGTCCCTGGAGCGGCGGCTTCAGCATCACCTGGGGACTTGTTAGAAATGCACATTCTCAGGGCCCACCCAGACCTACTGAGTCACACACTCTTGGATGGGGCAGGGCCAGCTGCATTGTCCTTGGCAATGGGGATACAGGCTCGGGTTGAAGAGCCACCAGCCTGAGGGAGGAGGGTGAGGAGGAAGCCTAATACTTGCCAGGTGCTTTCGGCACAGCATCACCTTTGAGCCTCGCCAACAACCCTGAGACGTGGGGCTTATTGCTGAGGCCTGTCCAGGTCACACAGTGGGGTGGTGACAGAGCCTGCACTCAGCCTGGGTCGACTGTTCCTTTTCTTCTGTAGGGGCTGCCAGCTCCCACAGGGCCCTTCTCCTTCCCTGAAAGCTGCCAACAGTCAGGCTCACAACCTCTCTTCCTGCAGCAGAGGAGGTCATGAGTGCTGTGGCTGACAGACCCAGACTTGAGTCCCCAGGTACACAGAACACTCTGACCCTTTGTCTCCTACGGGTGGCTGCAGAAGGCTGGAGAAGGAGAAACTAGAAGCTGAGTGGCGAGAAAAAGGAGACTGGAAGAGGAGATGGGGCAGCGTGGGGCCAGGAGCCGGTCTTCAAGTTCGGCTGTCACAGCATCCCTGCCCTGATCCACAACCTTCCATGGCTCCCCATGTCCTCACAACCACCCAGTTCCTGGGCTCACAGTGGCCTCTCTGTGAGGTTGTCCCAAAGGACTCCTCCTGCCTCACCTCTAGCCATGCCACATTTATCCCACTCTCCTACCAAGCCACGGGTCTGCATGTGCCGGGCATTTGCCTCTGACTTGGCACATCTGGCTTCGAACCCAGGATGCCCAACCCTCTGTCGACTTATTTAGTTAGTCTTGAGAGACCCAGAAGAACGTTTACTATCACTTCCTGAAAGCCTTCCTTGATTTATTCAGCAAGAACAATCTGTCCTCATCCTCCCCTGACAGCATTTGTCACCTGGCTCATTTATTCACTAACACACGTTTACCGTGCATCTCTGCTGTGCTGGGTTTTGGCCCTGGGGGTCAAACACCAACTGAGACCCACCCTTTGCCACTACTGTCTTCTGGTTTCTGATTCCACCATCCCCTAGAGGGAGGCTGCTTCCACCAGCACACAGCAGGTCCTTAGGAAACCTCCCCCCGCTCCTGCCTCTCTGGGGACTAGAGATGGGGATGTAAGTGCTGAGGTTGCCCAGATGCTCCTGCACACATGGGTGGCCACGTGCCCCCTGTAAGAGCCACTTAACAGACCTGGGGCAGAGAGACAACGCCTCTGTGGGAAAACAGCTTGTGTTGTGGGCATCTGCTGTGATATCGGTCTGTATGGGCTGTCAAGGTAAGTTCAGAACCAGTCTGATGGTCTGCTATCATCTGGTGTGCATTACAGGCATGTACGCAGTGCCTAGAGTTTGTGATCACGCCACGGTGTTGATGGTTCCTGATGGGCAAGGTGCAGGGTAAGGGGTGTCTCTCTGATACCTAGTGGTCCTAGGTGGGGTTTCCTATGAATCCAGTCTCTGTCATGTGGAGGGAGTAGCATTTACCTGATCCTCCCTGATAGCATTTGTCACCCAGCTCATTTACGGTTATGTGCTCATACGCAGACCTGACATCTAGACGTGCACATGCACACACAGATGTGGCACACAACTGTGGATGTGGCATTAGATTGTGGATTTGAATGTGCATAGTGCAGCGCTGGGTGGTTTCTTTGCAAGCATGTGGACGCAATGTCCATTCGCTTATGTGCACCCATGTGGACATGGCACAGAACGGGCACACAGAGGCTGTGTTCCTGTAATTCAACACACGTGTGGACACAAGTTTCCACTGATTTAAACCTACCACCTGCCTTTTCTCCAAGTCAGGCTGAGTTCCCACTCTTCTCTCCAATGTGGGAATTCTTTACTAAACTTCTCCACTCAGGGCTCCAGACTTCCCACATGGGCAGGGAAGTGGGTGTGGGGGCTGGGGATCTGGGTGGAAGGTGGTGACCAGGACTCATCTAGAAGCTGTGAAAACATCAATGATCTGTACCAAAGAATGGGGGGATCTAGTGAAGCTGGGGCCCCTGAGAAAGGTTTACTGGATAAACTACAGGATACCCAGAGAAATCTGAATTTTAGATAAACAGCAAATCATTTACTACTAATTAAAAAATTAACAAACTTATTGTTTATTTGCAATTCCAATGTCCCTGGATGCCCTGTATTTTTCTTTGTTAATCTGGCCACCCATCCCTAAGGCTCCCTGTCCCCTCTCCTCCACATCCTGTGGCCAGCCGCTCTTACCCTCCCATTTGACAGTTGGGAAAATGGAGGCCCAGAGACGCGGAAGCGACTTGATCCAGGTCCAGGGAGGTTCAGCTCCCCGGGGCTGGACCCTGACCCCTGGCCCAGGCCCTCTCAGCACCCCACAGACACGAGGGAAGGGAACAACGGCTCGGCTTGCTTGAATGGAGCCTTACTACACACACAAATGACGGCCATTTCATATTCCCTCTCTATCAGCCTCACTGAAGAGATCTGGTTCAGCATGCCCAGAGGTGATCTCTGAGAGGTCTTTGTCTCAGCCCTTTGGGAAAATGGAGGCCAGAAAAGCCCCTTATTCCTCCTTCTGGGGAGGGGCCTCCATGGTTGAGCGCAGACAAGAAGCACTTCCCTGTCCCTCCAGGTGGGGACGCTTTGCAGAGCTGCTACCTGTAGCCTCCCAGGACGCCTTTCAGAGGCAGTGGATGCAGAGTTCCAGTCTCCACCCTGACACTTAGTGAGAGCTTCTGCACGTGGTGCCCCTTCCCTGAGCCTCAGTTTCTTTATCCACAAACTGGGGGAGAGGGACAACCTAGCTTCACCTGCTGAGGTAGATGAAAGAAAGTGCAAAGGGCAGTGGTGGTGGGCACACAGCTGGCGCCCAGAGCCTGGGTGGAATATCCCTCTCCCAATCCCTTTGAGCTCAAATGTTACCCCCCGCAGTGCAGCGACAGCAGTGGTGGCATGCTGGTGTCTTCTCACTGTTCTGTGATCTCAAGTGGCTCCTTCAATGATGCAGGACCAACGCCCCTCTCATAGGCCTCACTCGGCTGGGGCTGCAGCCAGGCCGGCAAGAAATGAGCACATGTGCTCCTACACAATCATCACTTTATACGTGGGCCTTGCATTTCCATTCTCCTGGCCATTCTGTAAGATAGGGATTTTAAACTTCATTTTACGGGCAGACGGACTGAGGCACAGAGAGATAAAGAGGCCTGTTCAGGGTCATACGGCTAAAGCTAGGATTTGAACTCAGGTCCCTGAGGCTCTGAACTGTACTGTCTTCACACCCTATCATGTTGTCTGCTTCAGGATGCAGCACTGAAATCAAAGCTGACAACTCTGCCATTTTCCTTGTTACTCTTGAGACAGCCTTTTGCTATAAACAGAGACTTGGCAATAGACAAGAGCTAGTTCCTAGGGATGCCAAGCACCTGAAGGAAATTGGGAAAACTTAGTCACCAGGCTGGGTGTTGCTAAATATTTGTGTTGTCACTGTGGTGTGGGTTCCTCCATTAGCATAAATAAAAATCTTATATTTCAAAAGCAAAAAATCCACAAGTCCTTCAAAAGCTACATCATTTATAGAAAAATGCATTTCTGTCTTTGGGAAGCGAGTGGGCTAAATAAACGGTGGTACATCTATTCCAAAGAATACTACACAACAGATTTAAAAAATGAGATCCATTTATATGTACTAACATCGAAGGCTCTCCAAGATAAACTGCTGAGTGAAGAAAGCAAGTTGCAGAACAATGTGTATAGTTTTGTTCCACTTATGTAAAACAGAAAACTCTACAAAACAATAGTCTATTTTTTATGACTATATATATGTAAATGTGTAGCAAGAGGTCTGTAAGGATCAGCTCAAACTCATGAAGGTGGTATCTCTGGGGAAGGGAGAGGGCACTATGATTAGTTGCAGTGGTTTAGGGGACTCTAGCTTTGACTGAAATATTTTAATTTTGGCTGGGCACGGTGGCTCACACCTGTAATCCCAGCACTTTGGGAGGCTGAGGCAGGTGGATCATGTGGGGCCAGGAGTTTGAGACCAGCCTAGCCAACATGATTAAACTCCGTCTCTACTAAAATATATATATACGTATATATATATAAATTAGCTGGGCGTGGTTGTGCACGCCTATAGTCCCAGCTACTCAGGAGGCTGAGGAAGGAGAATCACTTGAACCCAGGAGGTGGAGGTTGCAGTGAGTCGAGATCGTGCCACTGTACTCCAGCATGGGTGACAGAGCGAGACGCTGTCTCAAAAAAAAAAATTAACCAAGAGAATGTTATTTAAATAATTCAGACTTTAATTTAAAGGGGAAGTCAATATGAACTATAAGAAAATAAAGGTCTGTTTCCATATAACCTTTGGATGAAGTGGATTTGGGGACAAACACTCCTGGGTTAAAATCTCAGCTGCCTCACTTACTACCTGTGTATCCCTGAGGGAGTCACTTCACCTCCTCTGTACCATAAGCTGTGGTTCCTAACCCACAGCCTGGCTGTGAAGATTAAAATAAGGAAACGAGTGTGACGTGCCGGGCACACAGTAGGTGTTCTATGTGTACCCCCATCATCTCTTCTTTTCCTCCATGTCCTGTCCCTGTCTTCCATCAGAGTCCACTCCTGCCTCCTGTACCTGTTACACCATCCAGCAAAACTCAAGAAAAACATCTCAGATATGACCACATCCCTCTGCCATCTGCACACTGGTCCAGGCCACCATCTTTGCTCACCTGGATGGCCTCAGCAGCCACCTTGCCTGTCTCCCTGTTCCCACCACCCTCAATTCGTACTCTACCCTGCAGCCAGAGGGACATTTCAAATGTGTAAAGTGCAGTGTGCTCATGTCAAGCCCTTGCTCAGAATGCTCCAGTGGCTCCCACTGCAGGCAGAGAAAATCCATTAGAGAAGATCCAGAAGGCCCCGCACAGAGGGCCCCTGCTCTCCTCTGCAGTCTCATTCCCCCTTCCCATCATTGTGCTCCAGTGACACCAGCCTCTTTTCTGAGGCTTCAACACAAGTGCTTTCCTGCCTTAGGGCCTTTGCTGTGCTGTTCCCTCTGCTTGGAATGCTCTTCCCCCTGCCTCTGTACCTAATTCAGCACTTCTTTTGGCTGAACCCCCCTCCTAGATAGGTTACACCCCCTTCGGAATGCTCTCATAGCTCCCTGAAAATCCCTTTCCTTTTAATCATTATTTTAATAATTATTAATGAAATTGGTTTTTCTTAATGCTTGATTCCCTTGCTGAGTCTAAGCTCCATGAGAACACTCAATAAACACGTGGCCTCTCCTAGACACACCTGCACAGGAAGAAGGAAGGTGAGGAGTGGTCAGTGCTTAACTCCAAAGCAACGTCTGCTCTAAGACAAGCATTTTCAGGCTGAAGACTGGGGAGCTGGAGAGATACTCAGGGTCTCCTGGAGTCACTCCCCTCTGTGCCCGAGACCACATAGCAAGCGCCTCAGTGGACTCCCGTGTCCTTGCTGTTGACAGGAGGGATGGAGGAGCCTCCAGCCCGACCCCCAAGGCCATGAAGGCCACAAAAGGACTTGGGGAAATGCAATCTCCAGCCTTGGCCTCAGCCTGGGATGTCACTTGAACTTTCCATTTAGGTGCGCGAAGTTACTACTGGGCGAAAAAGCTGTTGGTGAAATCCAGTATCAGAAATAAACGCCAGGAAAGCGGAAGCCTTCATTTCTGTGACAGTGGCTCCTCCCTGCTCTTAAAAAAAGAGAGCTTATTTGAGGATCAGGAGCCGTTTCCTAGAAATAGATTCCTCCTCAGGGAGAAAGAATTTTGCGGGGGATAGGAAGGTGGGGTGGGGGTGGGGGGAAGATGGTGATGAGATGGTGATGAAGCAAATCAGAAAACCCATGGAGACCCCATGAGAGAAGGTCCCTTGTGAAAGTTGATTTAGAAACCGCATTCACATCTGTGATTGCATCTGAGTCTCAAGACTGCAGGGCCTGCATTAAGAGGTTCAAATTGCAGATGAGGAAACTGTGGTTTAGGGAGGTTAGGGAACCAACCCAAGGCCGCACATCTAAACTTCAAAACAGATGTGGGTTAAGGAAATAGGGATAAGCAGTGTCTCTCATCCCATCTTCTCTCTCTTTCAATCCCTGGTCCAGGATTTCATGGGATCCACTAGGTAAGCTCCACTTGATTATCTACGTCTCCAACTCAGCAAGTCTAAGACCAAACTAATTGTTTCCTTCAAATCTATTCCTCTTTCAGATTATATTGATCAGCCTCCCCGGGGTTTCTTGGATTTGACCTTTCTTTACTTTTGGGGTCATCACACGAATTCGGACTCTCGGCATCTCCCATCTGGCTATTCCTACAACGGCTCCTCAGTGGGTCTCCCTCTTCTGAGGCTCACTGCCTTCTGACCCACAATATACGCTATTCTAATCACTCTGAAATGCTTTACTAATAATGTCTAACACCCATTGTGTGACAGTTAAGCCTAACCTTGGTCATTCATTCATTCCCCTTCCTTTTCTTTTTCATTTAATCTTTATTAAACAAGCATTTTGAGATTGCTGCATCCAAAATATCAGGTATGTGGTGTCTCCTCAGGACACAAAGACACAGTCTGGGATGGTGAAGGTGGAGGGAGACACCTAAAACAATTAATTCCAACCGATGGCGACAAATTTGTCCATGCTTTCCACCTGAAATACCTCTCCCTCCACCTTCAGTTCTTTTTCCAGGCCTGGTCTGTCACCTCCTCTTGGAATCTGCCTCAATCCATCCTCTCCTAACCATGTTTCCTTCTCTCTCGTGGTGCCTACCACATTGCTAACTGTTATGAAGGCCTGTTTGGGTCTGCCTACCTTCCTGTAACCCCTTTCTGCCAGCTTGAGCGTTCTGCCTCATTTCTATATAAGGTCAGTGGTCCAGCACATGGTAGAGCTCCAATAAGAGTAGAATGGATTCAACTCCAGTTTTAAAGTAAATCCTTCATGTGTTCTACTTCTCCTCACTGACACCCAGTCCGATTTCCTAGACCTGCCATCCATCCATTTGCCTTGATGCTGGGCTCAGGGCTAGGCTGCCTGGCCTTGCTGCTTATGGCCTGGGCATGTTAACCTCCAGGTTCCTCAGTATTCCCATCTGAAAAAAGGGGATTATACTAGAACCCATCTCGCTGAGTTATAGTGAGGATGAGATGAGTTAGTAATGCCTGTTAATGTGCTTAGAACAGTGTTTGGCATGTGGTAGAACGGGGAGCCACAATTATGGTCATAAAAGGCTTTTCCCATGTTTTTGGAAATAGGCACTTTTTTTCTATTTTTCCTTTAGGGCTGAATGCATTCAGTGTTGGTTTGGAACTATTACCCTCTCCTGCCTTGTATTTCATCCCTGTCCTGTGAGTTCCGGGGATCCTCTTGCCTCCCCAGGTGGGGTTGTGCTATGAGGGGACGAGGGGAGGGAAGGATGGCTGGACCAACCACTTCTGTCCGGGAAGAATCACCAACCCCTCCCCTCACTGGGCCAACACCTGGTTGCCTAGCAACATCTCTGCAGCCACTTGAAATTTTATGGGGAGACATAATGTTCCCATTGAGCCCTCAAATCACAGTCCATTGAGTTCTGTGTAGCCTGAGGCTCAGTGAAAAAAGCAAGATGAACAGAAGAAAGCACCAAGCTGTTCAGAGGACAGAGCACTGTGTGAGGAGACTGTGCTGGGGTTCCAGCCACGCCTACCCTGGCAGGCTGAGCAACCCAGGGCAGCGTGAGGTGTCACAGAGGCCTTCGCCCAGGTCTGAGTTCCTAAAGCGGACTTGTCACAGCCTCACCGGGCCAGCTGTTTCTCCTCCCAGATCCCTGGCCTCTTCTCAGCTGTGAGAGTGAGGATTTAGCACCTGCTTGGCAGGGCTTTAGCAAAAATGAAACGAGATGATGCATCATGTCTCTCCCTGACTCCCTCACTGTAGAGGAAAAACCCACACAACCCATGGTGCTCCTGCAGCCTCCTGTTGTCCAGCCCCATTCAGTCCCCTGGCTTCATCTCCCACCCAATCTCCACTCAGGCCCCACCTCCCAGCCTTTGCCCACCTTCTCCACTTTGCATCCTCCGGGTCTCCTCTGTCTCCGGATCCCAGGCTCTGAGAGGCTCCGCTCTGTTATTTCCTACCCAGCCCTTGTCTTATTTCCTCCAGAGTCCTTAAGACAGTGGAAAATCTCCATTATTTTCCCATTTACAGGCACACCCTACTTTATTGTGCTTCACAGATAGTGCATTTTTTCACAAATTGAAGGTTTGCGGCAACCCTGCATTGAGCAAGTCTATAGGTGCCATTTTTCCAATAGCACATGCTCACCTCATTCCTCTAAATCACATTTTGTTAATTCTTGCAGTATTTCAAACTTTTTCATGATGACTAAATCTGTTGTGGTGATTTGTGATCTTTCATATCACTATTGTAACCGTTTTGGGGCACCACGAACCATGCCCATATCAGATGGTGAACTTAATCAGTCAATGTTGTATGCATTCTGACTGCTCCACTAACCAGCTGTTCCCTGTCTCTCCATCTCCTTGGGCCTCCCTATTCCCTGAGACACAACAATACTGAAGTTTGACCAATTAATAACTCTACAATGGCCTCCAAATCACTTTAAATCAAAAGCTAGAAATGATTAAGCTTAGTAAGGAAGGCATGTCTCACTAAGATAGGCTGAAAGCTAGGCCTCTTATGCCAAATGGTTAGCCAAGTTGTGAATGCAAAGGAAAAGTTCTAGAAGGAAATTAAAAGTGCTACTCCCGTGAACACCTGAATGATAAGAAAGTGAAAATGTATTGCCGAAATGGAGAAAGTTTGAGTGGTTTGGATAGAAGATCAAACCAGCCACCACATTCCCTTAAGCCAAAGCCTAATCCAGAAGCCCTAACTCTCTTCAATTCCATGAAGGCTGAGAGAAGTGAGGAAGATGCAGAAGAAAAGTTGGAAGCTAGCAGAGGTTGGTTCATGCGGCTTAAGAAAATAAGCCATTTCTGTAGCATGAAAGTGCCACAGAAGTGATTCCTTTTGAAATATTACTACTCATTGACAATGCACCTGCTCATCCAAGTGCTCTCATGGAGATGTGCAAGGAGATAAGTGCTGTTTTCACACCTGCTAACACAACATCTATTCTGCAGCCCATGAGTCAAGGAGTCATTTAAACTTTCAAGTCTTATTTAAAAAATGCACTCATAAGGCAATAGCTGCCATCCATAGTGATTCCTCTGATGGATCTGGGCAGAGTAAACTGAAAGCCTTCTGGAAAGGATTCACCACTCCAGATGCCATTAAGAACACTGGTGGTTCACAAGAGGAGGTGAAAATATCAACATGAAAAGGAGTTTAAAGGAAGTTGATTCCAACCCTCATGGATAACTTTGAGGGGTTCAAGACTTCAGTGGAGGAGGTCACTGCAGATGTGGTGAAAATAGCAAGAGAATAAGAATTCTTAACTTGTTCATTCATAAGAAGCAACTCCTCCTCCATTCAAGTTTGATCATGAGATTGCAGCAATTCACTCACTTCTTCATGCTCCACTTATCTTTGGGTATCCTAACATTCCCAGTCCCATCCCCCTTCTCCCACCTCTTCCTCACTAGGATGCATTTGGAGAAATCACAGTATCAGAAATAGCACCCCCTACTTGGTTAGAACTTGGAGCTGTCAGCTGAGCCAGAGCCAAGTTCCAAGAGGCCACCGAGTGTCCAGTAAAGAAAGGGTTTTAATAAGCCTTTTCTGACATGCCTATTTTCCCTGGGGTTGGCCACAGTTCTGTGACCCCTTTTCTTTACTGGACACTCGGTGGCCTCTTGGGGCTTGGCTCTCACTCAGCTGACAGCTCCAGGTTCTAACAGAGTAGGGGCTGCTATTTCTGATACTGAGATCTCTCCAAATGCATCCCAGTGAGGAAAGAGGTGGGAGAAGGGATATAGGACTGGGAATGTTAGGATACCCAAAGATAAGTGGAGCGTGAAGATATGAGTGAATTGCTGCAATCTTGTGATCAAACTTGAATGGATGAGGAGTTGCTTCTTAAGAATGAGCAAAGTGATTTCTTGAGCTGGAATCTACTTTGGGTAAAGATGCTGTGAACATTGTTGAAATGACAACAAAAGACTTAGAATATTCCATACCTTAGTTGATTGATTGAGCAGCGGCAGTGTTTGAGAGGACTGACTCCAATTTTGAAAGTGGTCTACTGTAGGTAAAATGCTATCAAACAGCATCGCATGCTAGAGTAACCTTTCATGAAAAGAGAGTCAATCTATACAGCAAACTTCATGGTTGCCTTATTTTCAGAAATTGCCATTGCCACCCCACCTTTAGCAACTGCCACCCTGATCAGTCAGCAGCCATCAACATCGAGGCAAGACCCTTAACTGGCAAAAAAATGACGACTTGCTGTGGGCTCAGACAATTGGCAGCATTGTGAGTGTGTGACTCACTTTATTGTGATATTTGCCTTATCATAGTGGTCTCGAACCCCCATTATCTCCTAGGTGGATGCCTATACTTGCTTTTTTGCTTGTCACACGCACACACAAAGCCAAAATATGCAAGCCCCATGAGGGCAGAGACATTGTTTTGTTGTTTTTGATCACTACCCTTTTATCTCCAGGGCCTAGAACTGTGTCTAGCACATACTAGGTGCTCAAGAAACATCTACTGAATGAATAACTTAAAAAAAAAAAAGGATTTCCCAGTGTCTGGCGCTTGGTAGGTATTCAGAGGCCTTAGCTCTCTTGTTTCATTTTAGGTTTTGCTTTTCCGAAAAGGGGGTGGGCTGGCACCCTGAAACCCCACAATGCTTGATCCGGCATCTACTGGAGGCAATTCTTTTAAAGCTATTTATAGCAAAAGATAAAAATAGCTCTTAATGAAAGCATGGTAGAAGAAAATCATCACTCCCGGCACTTTTCAGGGACAAAATTTCAGGACAGAGCTGGAATGACAGGTCCTAGAGGCTCTGAAATTTAAATACATGAAATAGGGAGAGGAAAAAATATCTACAAGCTGAAAGCATCTGGAACACATTCAAAGAGCAGGGGCTTGAGCCAGGCAGGCGCTGGTTTGGATCTCACCTCTGTCACCTGTCAATGCATGGCCTCGGGCACACTGTGCCTCAGTTTCCTCATCTGTAAGACAGTGATAATACCGGAAGGAGATGCCATAATAAAGGGCATGTCCTTCCTCCTCTAGTGCTCAGAATTAAACCCCAGGGCTGGGACCTGCCCCTGACTCAGGCGAGATCTCCATCAGCCTCCCACATTGAGGCTGCACAGGCCTGAAGCCTGGCAGGCTCCCAGAGATGGTACTTGTTAGACAATTTAGGAAAGCCCTGGGGCAGGTATGGGAGTGGGGGTGACAGAAAAGCTGGCAGTTCTAGATCAAACAGTCAGCAGTTCCAGGAGCCAGAACATGAGAGGGAGAGTTTTGCGGCCTGGCCTCGCATTAACTGCAGCGGTTGAAAAACGGATTATTTTAAACCCCAGCGCTCACTTGCTCAACACTTTCCCCTCGCCTGGGTAATTAGATCTCCCAGGACTTCAAGAGTATGCTGGCGGCTTCACGCCAGAAGCGAATCTCACTCACGTGTCCTTGAGGCTGGCAAGGAGGTGGCAGGGGCATGTCTTCACTAGCTTAGATCATAGCCCCTCTGGGCTTAGGGCTGTCTCCCTGGGACCTGTCTCTTGATAGGGGACAAAGGGATGCGGTTTTCTACATTAGGGACAGAGGGAACGACAGGGAAGCCTGGCCAGGGCGTGTATAAGGAGGCGGCGGAGAGGTTGCTGTTGGCTTTGGCCAGGGTTAGATTCTCTGATGTCTCTGTGGCCCCCAAGCTGAGCTGGACTGGAGACTCTGGTTGGGGTAGGGGATGGGCTGGGGGAGCTCTCAGTATGCAGACAGGCACCTCCACACGCATGCATCTGCTCCTGTTTTCATTTACTTAGAATCCCTGCTAGGGCTGGGGTTTCACTGGCCAGTGAAGCTGTCTTGGTTCAGGAATCCAAAAGCCCAGGCTGGTGCCTGTCTCCCCACCAGACGTGCTCCAGCTGCCTCTCTCAAGTGGATGGGAAACCCTTTAGCCACTTACGGGCTGAGGCGAAGTGTGGGAATAGAAAAGCTACCCTCTGCGTTCTACAGTTTGCCTCTGTAGGAATTTTTTTTTTCTGCAATGGGGCTCACCCAGGGATTTTCCCACATGCCTATTTTCTCAGGGATTGGCCATAGTTATGTGACCCCTTTGCTTTACTGGACACTCAGTGGCCTCTTGGGACTTGGCTTTCACTCAGCTGACAGCTCTAGGTTCTAACAGAGTAGGGGGTGCTATTTCTGATACTGTGATTTCTCCAAATACATCCCAGTGAGGAAAGAGGTGGGAGAAGGGGGATAGGATTGGGAATGTTAGGATACCCAAAGATAAGTCCTGACTCTGTCACCCCCTCGCTGTGTGACCCTGGACAAGTCACTCTGTCAGCCTCAGTTTCTTTACTATAAATGGGAGGTAAAAAGTGTGTGTCCCCCTGAGCAGCTATGTTACAAGACGAAACCATGAAGGTTATAGGGTCTTGTAGAGTGCCTGGGAGAACCCAAGGAATGGACATAGGGGATTTGAAAATACTGAAGAGCAGAAGCCCCACTGTTACCCACCTTCAGCAATCCATGGAAGGTAGTTCCTAGGCATCCAGCACGCCAGCTGATGCTCAGGATAAATGTCACCTCCACAAGGAAGCCTGTCTTGATTGCCCACCTAAAGCTGCCCCTCCCTCAGTCACTCTCAAAGCACTTATCCACTCGATATTTTGTTGTTCATTAATTTATTCTGTATTTCTTCTTCTGGACCCCTGGAAGCTTTGTGAAGAAGAGTATCTTTGTTGGTTTTCCTCACTGCTATATACCTAGCTCCTAGGACAGCATCTAGCACCAAGCAGTTGCTCAATAAATTGTTCTTTAAAGTGTAAAAAAAAAAAAAAAAAGCAGCAGCTTATTTGAATTAGTAAATGAATGCAGTGATTCTCAGCTAGGGGGTGGGGCATACCCCACTAGGGGATGTGCCAAAATTTTTCAGAGAATAGTAAGAAGCAGAACATCTGTAGTCTCAGGGCACAACTTAAACATGATCATCATTTATTTTCAGTTACAATCTTTAACTTATTATGGAATCTCAAATGACATTAGCAGACGGGGGAAAGATCTGTAGTTTCAAAGGAAGCTCTGGGTTTCTACAGATTGGGGACTTTGATCTCCTGTGGCCCTGGCAGCCTGTCCCTGAGGCCCTCCTGCAACAGGGTATGGCTGGATCATACCAGGCCTGCAGGCCACAGTGAGGAGTTTTGATTTCATTCTGAGAGCAGTGGGAGCCACACGGTTTTCAGCAGGTGGTGGCACAACCTGACTTGTATTTAAGTTTACTCTGGCCATAAATGGGAGAGGAAGAAAAAAGGGAGGGGCTTGTAATACATTATTCTCATTTAATTTTCCTAACAACCTTGTAGGTAGGCATATCTGGACCCCTTTTTCAGATGAAGAAACTGAGGCTCAGAGAGGGAAAGTGATTCACCTGAGACCACACAGTGAGTGAGCACAGGAGCCAATGCTGGACTCCCAGTCTCATGGTGCCCCATGGCCAGGCCCTGTCAAGTAGCTCCAGGGCTGACAGCCTCCAACCCCTGGGTCTGGGACTTTTGATTTATCTACTTATAGCCCATGAGGCCCAGGCCGAGGTGCCCTTGAGGATGTCACTGGCCAGAAGGAGGCAGATGAGTGAGGCCTGGAAATTGGGGTCAAATTCTCAGTTGCCCCATTGGCAGATCAGGTATCTTCCTGGCCCCTCCCCTGGCCCCTCTTCCTCATATTTGGGCCTGAGCCCCAGTGTGGTTTGCAGCAACTGAAAACTTTCAGGCTTCTGAGCCAGCATCCTGTGCCCTCTATGGGGGAAGAGAGTTCTAGGAATGACCCTTCATTCCCTTTGACAAATGGTTAAGAGCACAAGGTCTGGTCTCATCCAGGCCTGCCTTTCACAGCTGTGCGACGTGGGTGAGTCCGTCAACCCCTCTGTGCCTCAGTTTCCTCACATGCAAAATGGGGGTAGGAGTGGCATCTCCCACCTCAGGGCCTGAGCTGTTGACACAAGGTGGTCACCCCCCAACCGGACCATTACCGGAGCATGGGGCAGCACTTTCCCTCCGGCTCCCATCCTAAATCAGATCCCCTGGTCTTCTGCTGGCCACCAGGTGGTCCCAAATAAGGAGGAAGCAGGGGGGTCTGAGGTTCTCATTGAGGGGGTGGTATGGTTCTTCACCCTGGCCACCTGAGCTCCTACATCTTCCTGGAGGGTCCACAGGCCTTGCAGTCAATCATGAATTCACTAGGCTTAGGATGCCCACCCTGTCCCCATTTTGAGGTGAGGCCTAAGGCTTCAAGAGCACTTCTCCAGTATCTGGGCCACTCCAGACCTCTGAGGCTCCCATTCACCCTCATCTGCCTTATGGGTATTTGTGAAGACTCTGCCCTAAGATACTTCTCAACTTGGGCTGCCTATGTTCTTTTGGGGGACTTGTAAAGGTGGACTTTCAGGCAGGGTGACAGGTGGGCAGGAGGTTTAGCTCGTTTACTTACACTCTGGAGAAGGTGGGAGGGGTTGGGAAGTGAGGAGGTAGAGGTGGGTATGGCTGCTCTGAGCCTCCGTACCTCTCCTGGCTGGGTCCTTCAGTTCACTGTTCTCAGAATTGAGCCCTGGAGCCTTTTTAAAAGACTCTGGGACTTCAAGCACTATGAATTTAAAAAAGAAATAAAAAAGATATTATAAAAGAAAAAACTACAGCTTAAAGAAATTATCAAGAAGAGAAGCAAAGGCCTGTGTTGAGTTTTGGCTGTCCAGTGGCATTCTGCTTTCCTTTAGGGGATTTGGTCTCCCCAACTGGGAAGAGTCTTGGTGATGATCAGTCAAAGTGTCCCCACCTTCCTGGCCTAAGCGTGGGCATGTGATCAAGCTAGGCCAATCACCTCCCAGGGATGCTGTCTCCTGGGACGTAGAATCAGTGATTTGCTGGTGCCAGCTCACACTTGCTTGTGAGAGCTGATGGCTAAAATTTCAGGTATTTTGTGAGCTGGTTGTTAATTATAGCCATCATTAGAAATCAATTATATAAACCTACAATTATATAAATTATATTTTAAGAGGCAACAAATACCCCAAACTTATCACCTCCTAATTATTTTACTACATTTCACTATTATCTATTCTCTCTAGTAGACAGTCTATTGTATCTGCATGGTAGAAATACCGTATAATGGTGTGCTGCTGTGCCTCTCGTCCCAACTCTGTGTTTAATGATGTCATGTGGGTAACGTGGTGGTATTTACACCAAGGAAATCAGCATCCACTGCAAAAGAGGATTCCCTCGCAACTAGAGAGCTGGGGTTAACATTCACCAGCACAGGCTGCTTTGGAATCCTGAGCTATACAAGGACCAAAAGCAGCTTTTGTAGTGGATTTTTCCCAACCTGCAGTTCCCCAAAGGGACATTTACTCAGTGAGTCGTGCCACTGATCCCTGCATGTCCCCGTTCCCTTCTGGAAAATTGAGCTGGGTTTTCCAGCCTTTGCTCCAACTTGGAGAGCCCACTCCTAAGCTGCCCTCTTGCCTCCACTATGCTGCCCAGTCAGCTTCTGTTGTTTACGACCGACGTGACTTAGTGGAGCGACATCGGCACACAGGCAGAAACAGGCTGAGGAAAGAACCATCACCCCAGTCTCACCCTTCAGCCACAACATGGGGTACATTCTAGATGTTTCCTGCCAGCCCCTTTCCCCTTGCATCTGTCTTCGTGGAGTTGTTGCCATTGTCAGGACATACGATGCTAAACCTACTTTTTCAACATCACATTATTTCTTGAGCCTCATCCACGTGGCTTTGCATTCTCTGTAACAATCTTTTTCCATAATATCCCAAAGGCACGTGGAGAAGCTAAAAGGTACTTAGTTACTTTCCTAATGTGGGGCACTTAGGAATTACTTGTCTTCTTTTCCCCTTTAGTGTCACATAGAGACGTGGTTGAAAAATCTGGGACTGTGGATTGGGAGACCTGAGTTCTCATTTAGTTTTGTGCCAGATGGCTGTGTGAGGCTGCGCAAGATGCCTCCCTCTCTGGGCCTCAGCTTCTTAACCTATATGATGATGATGATAATGATAATAGTAATAGTAATAATAATAATGATGATGGTCTCCACTTCCAGGGGTTTCCTGGGCAGTGCTAAGTGTGTTGACTCACATCAGCTCATTTATTACTTCTCATAGCCCAGGAATAAGAATGATTTCACAGATTGAGTAAACAGATTCTGAGAGGTGATGTCATTTCCTCAGCACAACATAGCTAGTGGGTGGCAAAGCTGGGGTTCAGACCCAGGATGTCTGCCTCTTAACTCTCTCACCACACTGCCACTTCCTAATGCCCACTTCTTAATGCCCACTGAGCATCGGGCTTGGGGGACAGACACATCAGTACAGCAGTGAGCGTGTCCCTCATTACAGTCCGCTTGCTGTCCTGTTCATGTCCCCACTTTACAGAGGCGAAAACTTCAGTTCTGAGGACTGAAGTGGTTTTCCCATGTCAGAGTGTTCTGGGCTGAATCATGCTCCCCCAAATCCATATGTTGAAGTCCTAACCCTCAGTACCTTAAAATTGTGGTGGTATTTGGAGATAGAGTCATTGTAGAGATAGGGACACTGCAGATACTAAATTAAGATGAGGCCATTAGGGTGGGCCTAATCCATGCTATGATTGACACCCGTATACAAAGAGGAAATTTGGGCAGAGAGACAGATATGCATAGTGGGAAGATAATGTGAACAGACACCAGGAGAAGATGGCCATCTACAAGCCTCCAGAACTGTGAGAGAATGAATTTCTGTCATTTAAGCCACTCAGTCTGTGGTCTTTGGATGGCGTGGCTGAGCTGAGGCTCTGCAGGGAGCCAGGAGGTTGCAGGGGAGACCAGGGAGTGGGGTGGCGGGTGTCTCTGCCCCCTGGCGCATACCCACTGTGTGCTGGGCAAGTCCCTTCTCTCCTGGGTCTCAGTCTCCCCATGTGCACCCTGGGATTACTGAATCAGATGGTCCTTGAAGGCCCTTCCAGACCTGTTGTCTCGTGGGTCCATGAGTCTCTCAGGCTCCTATTCCAGCTGCTCTGACCCCACTGAGCTGGGGTGTGCTGAAGGGGAAGGCCCCAGGGAACACTCCATTCTGCTGTTCTTTCCAGCAGAGCTTTCCCAAGGGCTCACCCAACAGCCTGCCCTCCTCAGTGTGGGCTGTTTCTCCTTCGTCCTACTTCCTGGCGACTGCTCTGTCCAACTGCCTGCCAATCCAGTGTCAGATACTCTCATCACACTGTACCTGCATGTGACACTCTCCTCCGACCTCTGACATCTTCTTTGCCTGCTGCCTGCTCTCTCCCTTTGGGGTGGAGGCTAGGGCAGGTGGGTCCTAGGGAGCCATTGGCTGAGGCACTAATTTCCACTGACTATAAATAACTCTGGGTCTGAAACCACAGCAGGGGCCTGGATTGCACCAGAAGGAGTAAGATAATCGTTGTGGGGTGAGGAGGGCCTGTATAAATAACTTACCCGCCCTGTCTGGGCCTCTCGGATGACAGGCAGGCCTGGAGGCAGAGGATCTCTCCAGCTGAACTCGAGGCGTTTGTGGGACCCAGGCTGGGTGGATGACTCAGGTCCTACTAGCATTCGAGACGGCCCGCCTGCAGTTATACAGCAACATTTCTCACCCCTTAGCCCGTGTGACAGATGAGGAAACTGAGACCCAGGGAGGATAAGTAATTGGAAACTGGGGTCTAGGCCCCTGGGCTTCTGGGAGCTAGAGAGCTGTTGCCAGGGATGCCCAAATTCTGGTCCCCCGCTAAACCTGACCTTTGGGAGCCAGCGTGGGAGGGCCCCAAAGCTGCTTGGTAGAAAAGGACTGCTGGGCCAAGGCCTGGGGCAAAGGGCCAAGGGCCAAGGGCACTGCCCTGGCCTGAGCACTGATGGGCCAAGGTTTTGAGGTCACGAATTTTCAAGTGAAGAGAGGCCTGGAGTCTGGCTGTGAGTCAGCCACCCTTTGACCCATCTGACGTCTACAGAGTGGGGGCATCAAGGCAGACAGTTTCATAGTAGTAGAATGTCTGAGCCTGGAGAAGCCTCAGAGACGACCAGACCAACCTTCTTTATTTTCCAGATGGGGAGGCTGAGGCATGGAACAGGGTGGAGGGAGCTTGGAGAGGGTCTCAGTCGATAAGGGCCAAAGTCAGGCTGGTCTCCGCCCCTGCCCAGCATGGGTGGACTGAGCACCCTTTTCCTGCACAGTCACATGCATCCCCCTGGGGCCCCCGCAAAGACCAACTTCGCCTAAGGCCCCTGGGCCAGGCACATTGTGTGTTCTCTCATTTAATCCACAGTCAGTGTGGCCCCTGGAAGCCAGACAGTGTCTGCTCCATTTCACAGATTTAACAAATGATGCATTAAGAACTTATGTGATCTGTGCCCCAACCCAGGCTTTTGGATACTCTAGTTTAGCATTTTTCTCCAGTATCAGAGGTTTTCAATTTTTTTTTTCTTTTTTTCAACACTTTGTTAAAAAACCAAAGTCTTCAAAGCATTTAAAAAGGAGTATCAGGCCGGGCACAGCGGCTCATGCATCTAATCCCAGCACTTTGGAAGGCTGAGGCAGGAGGTTCGCTTAAGGCCAGGAGTTCAAGACCAGCTTGGTTCACTGCAATCTTTGCCTCCCGGGTTCAAGTGATTCTTGTGCCTAGCCTCCTGAATAGCTGGGATTACAAGCGTGTACCACCACACCCGGCTAATTTTTGATACCCTGTTTCTACAAAAAAAAAAAAAATTACCTGGGCATGGTGGCACATGCCTGTAGTCCCAGCTACTTGAGAAGCTGAGGTGGGAGGATCACTGAGCCCAGGAGGTCGAGGCTGCAGTGACCTGTGATTGTGCCACCGCACTCCAGCCTGGGCAACAGAGTGAGACTCTATCTAAAAAAAAAAAAAAAAAAAAAAAAGGAGTGTCTCTGTCTCTGGTTCATGGTGGTGGGTGAGAAGCCCCAGAGTCCCATCCATTCAGCATCCCCTTGTCCCATAGGGCACTTCTGTGGAACCTCAAGGCACTGGGGAACCCAGTGTGAGAACCATTTCCCCAACCTTCGGTTTCCCTGCATTCAGTGAATTCACTGGCTCTCCATGCACCTGGAGAAGGCTGTACTCAGGGCCTCATCTTATGGAGCTGGAGGCCCATTTCACACTCACAGGGACATAAACACTATTATCCAACCTGACAGTCTACATACACAGCATGAACAAACAGACTAAAAACCAGAGTCTACAAAAACGAATCTGTAGTTCACGGGCTGGAGTCCTCTGTGCTTTGCGATCTGTCCTAGGCTCCAGGCACAGCGAATTCCTCACTGTTCCCTGTACACATCCTGGTTGTCATCACAGGGCCTTTGCTCACGCCCCATTAACTGCGTGTGCTTCCCTCCCCATCTTTGCACACTCAACTCTGCCCTGTCCTTTCAGGCCTCACTCAGAGGAAGCTAATCCTGATTTTGTCCCCAATCAGGTGGGGATCACTCCTCCTTCATCAACCTTTAGAACATTTCCTCTTGCAGTAGTTATTTTTGTCAATAGAAGGCAGCAGACCGAGGAGGTCATGTATGCACATTTGGGAGCCAGACAGTGTAGGCACCAATCCTGGCCAGGTCACTTGTTAGGGGTGGTGCTCTGAGCCTCAATTTCCTCATCTGTAAGCTGGGATGATGACAGTTCCTGTTTCACAGGGGTGATGTGAAGATTATAGGAGAAAATGCCGTGAAGCCTCAGCAGGGAGCCTGGCTGCTGTTAGTGTTCAATACATGTTAATTACTCTCTAGTATCATAGCTATAACTAGCATCGTGGCTAGTAACTAGTAGCACAGCTAGACTGGGACAGTCTTAAGGCGGGAGCAGTTTACAATCCACCTTTGCACCTCCCTTTCCTGGGAATCTATAGGGAGCTTTGGAGAGTAAGGGGATTTGGAAGGGGTTCCTCCTTCCTCCCCCTGGCTACACTGAGGCCTTGGCTTCCTGCCCTTGGCTGCCATCTTTCCTATTGATTCCTGCCTGCCTCTGTGCCCCTGGAGTTGTTTCCTGTCTTTTTGGTTTTTTTGAGACAGAGTCTCACTCTGTCACCCAGGCTGATCTCGGCTCACTGCAACCTCTGCCTCCCGGGTTCAAGCGATTCTTGTGTCTCAGCCTCCCAAGTAGCTGGGATTACAGGCGTGCGCCATCACACCCAGCTCATTTTTGTATTTTTAGTAGAGATGGGGTTCCACCATGTTGGCCAGGCTGGTCTCGAACTCCTGACCTCAAGTGATCCACCTACCTTAGCCTCCCAAAGTGCTGGGATTACTGGTGCGAGCCACTGCACCCGGCATTTCCTGTCTGACATCCTCTGCCCCCTTGAACCAAGAAGGGATATCCTTGAAGGCCGGCCCTGTCCCCATCTGCCCACCTGTCCTGTGTGTAGCCACATCACACAGACACTGCCCCTGAGAAAGCATATGGAAGAGATCTGCGTCTCTTCCCAGAAGAGTACATGTGGCCCAAGCCTGCACATACTAGGTGCATAACATATATTTGTCCAATAAATAAATATGTGTCCACCTCCATCACTGCTTGGCGTATTAGAAGCAGGGGGAAGCAACGGAGATGTTCCATCAGTTCTAGGAGGTGGGTGTTATTATCATATCATTTACAGGTGGGGAAACAGGTTCAGAGTGAGGGGATGACTTAAGGACTTAGAAGGTGAAGCTGGGACTCAAAGTCAATGGTCTCCATATTCCTTCCCTTTTCTGGGCACATAGTAGGCACTTAGTGATTAGCGCATATTGATTCTGCAAAATGATAATGCCTTCATAGTAAGAATCAGGGCCCCCTTCCTCTCCAAGCCTTTGTGTCCTACTCAAGGGGCTGCTGTGAGGATCCCAGGGAACAATGTGTTGGGAAGGCCTGGCTCTTAGTTCGCTCACAGTAAATGAGAGCCAGGGTAGTTTTGGGACTCAGGCCTCTGCATGATGGGTCTGCCTAACGCTCTGCCTAAAGTGAGGCCCCGTGGAAACGCTGCCCTTACAACCCATCTCTTCTACCACCTCTCTGGGTGCCTGACTATGGGAAGCACCTAGTGAGCCAAGCAGCATCGCTCACGGGACATGAAGACTCCCTAGTCTTGCTGGAATCACCGGGAAGCCCTTCAGTCAGCTGCCAGGCAGGATCTTTATCTATCTGTCCTGTGCTCTCCCTGCCACCCGATGGCCTGCAGAATTATTTGCCCAGTAGACTCTACCACCCCAGCCTATGACCATCGATAGCACGCATTGATTAACATGTGGGTTTATTTTATTGATGATTCAGAAGGATATGCAGGCAGCATTCTGGAAAGCATCCACACATGATTCATTGGAACTTCACATTAAACTGTGCTTTTGAAGGATTTTTTTTACCCCATGGTAGTGGTGATGGGGGGAGGTGTATAATAAGCATTCCAAATCAAATATGGGGCTGACATTTTTTTTAACCAAGACTCACATGCATTGCTCAAGCCCATTGATCTACCAACCAAGCTGCCTTTCTCTTCTTCACTAATTAAAACCCAACGTCTCCCTTGAAGCCACACAGAGAGTTCCCAGCAGAGAATAATAACAGTAATGCTGAAATAACACCTACCATGTGCCAGGCACTAAGTGCTTTGCACATATTACTTTAATGCTTACAGCGACCCTATGAAAGAGGCACTGTTATGACCTCATGTTACAGATGAAGAAACTGAGGCACAGTTAGATAACTGGTCCAACGTCCCACAGCTGGATAAGAAGTGGCGCCAGGATTTGCACCATGATACCAAGTTGGCCTCTTCCCCACTGTGACACTAGTCATAGACCCAGTCAGCTTGGACCGTCCCAGCTCATGCCTAGCACCCTGGTGTAATTACTAACAGTGCCATGGTTTGGCTGGTAGAATCTTTAGCCATGTTATATTTCAGGTGGTTCTGAATCCTACCTTCTCTCCTCAGCTGTCTCCTCAATTCTGTTTTCTCCCAATCCAGGCCATGCTCTCCTCAAGAGCAGGGAACCTTTCTGATCTTCCTCCCCAGCACACAGTAGGGACCTTCCATGCTGCAGCAGGTCCACAGCCTCTCCTCCATTTTCCTTCCCTCTTCCAATCTCCTTGGGGTCTTGGTGGACTACCCTCGCCCTCTGGTTGAGCATGTGACCAGGTCTGATCTATCAGCCCACTCCATCTTTAAGCTTCAGGGATTGGCTCAGGAATGGCCATGTGACTATAAGTGGCCCAGTGAGAGCGTAGTCTGGAATTTTTAATGGGGCGGGGCCTATGAGGAAAGGCTGGGCTGCCGCATCCACGGGGATGGGAGGATGTTAACCTGAAGCTGCTGGAGCCCCCATGTGCTAAAACCCGCCTGAAAATGAAGCCAACACAGAGGACAGCGGAAGTGAAAGTAGGAGAGGGAAGGACAGAGTCCTCTTGACAGCATTTGAGGTCCTGGAGCCAGCCGTGCCGGAGGCCAGACCTATCCCTGGAGTTTTCAGTTGCACAAACCAGAAAACTCCTTTTGTGCATAAGCCAGTTCGAGATGGGTTTCTGTCAGATGGAGCCCTCATGGATAAAAATGCTCAGCAAATACTGGGCCTAGATTCTTCTGTAAAAGCACTTTCAACTCAAGGTCTACAAAAGGCAGAGAGTGGAAGTAGTACAGTTCTCATTTCACAGATGAGAAAACTGAGGTTGTCGGAGACTAAGTATCTTGCCTGAGGTCTCCCACATACTTAGTGACACAGGTGAGGCTGGGACACCTCACCAGTCGTCATGTCTTCCCCTCCACCCCTGCATTTATTTGAGAAGGCAGCTGTGTTTCCTCAGCCTCTTGCATACTCAGGAGTTTTTCTCCTCTCGGCCTCATACCTGACAGAGTCCTGGGCCTTAGAATGGAGCATGGGCTGCTTCACATGAAGGCGCTGGAGTGGGGCAGCAAGGCTTTCCCACTCATTTCTGGCCAGGCAGTGAATTCCCCATGCCGACTCCGTGTCTGGGCAGCCGCCACGTATGACCCTGCCCAGGCTTCCGCCGAGTCTGTGGCTGCCCTGGCTTCCCTGTTGACCTCTCAGGGTCTCAGTGATCCTTGGGTTGACGGAACACAGAAGGAACTAGAACGTGGCAACAACACACGGAAGACCCCTGCCCCTGCCTCCACATCCTCCTGCTACCCAGCTAGCGGCAGCCCCATGGACGTTCTCGTTCAATGTCATATTCACGTGCAGCACAAAGTACCTGCCATCTCCCATGATCTGCTCTCTCGTCCTCCCTCAGCCCCGCTCTCTCCTCCACTTGGGCAGGCTGTGGGATTCATACAAAATTAACCGGAGGTTCCGTTTCACAGCACTCTGCAGTATCCAGTTCCCACTCCACCCTGCTGCCGCCCCATCTTTGTCCCCCTTATCAACCCCGCCAGGAAACATGCTACGTGGCAAACACCCAACAGCAACCTATCATCGTCACCCTTTCTGACAACCCGAGGTGGGTGCAGGTGTCAGGAAGTGAGCAATGAGGGCTGTGTGTGCAATGGCTCAGGGCAGCGCAACGCTGGGCTCAGGGAACTGGAGCCATCTGCTCCATGGGTGACACAGGGTGTCCTGTATCTGTCCCCAAGCCTGCAGCCTTCTGTCTCATGAAAGGAGGGGCACTGGGACATCCCCTGCCTCTTCTTTCTTCTTCCTTTTCTTCTTTCCGTGAATATTTCTTGAGCTCCCAGGCAATGCATCAGGTGTTGGAGACATGGTAGAGAATGACACAGAGCTCCTGCCTCTAGGCCTCCCGGACCACCTGGCACTAGTCGCCCATCTTTCCACATCCTCTGATGGCATGTTAACTCTGCATGGGGCACCGCCACTGTCTTATCTGACTGCCTAATTCTTTCAAGGGGATGGGGCCCATGCATGTTTTTAAAAGAAACACTAGAGTATAATAACAATGATAATAAACACCACTCTGTAGGTGTCTAGGGTCTGCCTTGCACAGTGGCTTATCTAATTTAATCCTCACACCATTTGCATGAGGTGGGTACTGTTACTACCCTCACTTCACAAATAAGTCCATTGAGGTTCAGAGAGGTTAAATTGAACTCTCACGGTGTCCCTTGAAGAGAAAGACACTCAGGAATGGAACTCAGGTTTCTGGGATTTTAATGTCCTTGGCTGAAACAGTGCGGAAGGAAAGGGAACAGTAGAGGTAAGAAGATAAAGGCGTTAATTAGAATGGAACAGAACCGACAGTGGAAGAGGAAAGGAGTGGAGCTTAGATGGGGGTAGAGGCTACCCTTGGCCTCACAGCCTCACAGGGGGGCAGGTTTACCCAACAGGTGTCACGAAAGTAGGGTCTCCAGGTGGGACATCCAGTACTGCTGGGCTGTGGGAGCCACACCCTGAGCTGGCTGCCAGCGGTGCCCTGGGTGAGCGCTGATTCCCTGTGGCCTCAAACCCCATTTGTCACTTTCAGAGATCTTTTTGCCTAAAATTAGCTGAACTTGAATGGGAAGGCTAATTTATGCGTGGCCTGGAGCGTTTCCTGCAGTGTGACTCAGAGGCCAGCTCCCTGTTCACGTCAGCAGATTAGGGGTAGGGGGTGTCGAGAATGGTCAACCTGAGTCCCTGTGTCTGGAGCTGGCACAGCCCAGACCACGGAGCTTTTAAACTGGGCCTGGGGCTGTGCCAAGGATTTCTCTAAATCAGAAGATGGCCAAGCAGGGTGGGACAAATGCTCCATATGAGACAGAGTAAAGGAAGTGTCCCTTGGCCCCACCCTATTCAGGCCTTGTCCTACAGTGGATGCCAGAGGATTCTTCCCAGGTGGCCGTGCTTGGCTCAGGTCTGAGCACGGGGCTGAGTTCAAAGCCTGCTCTGACCTGAACTGTGGCAGTGACCTTGAGCCCTCATATCCCCCTCCATAAAATGGGGTAACAGCACCCGTTTCCAGGAACATGTGTCATAGAGATGCATAACAGCCTTGTACAAAGTGTTTCTCATGTGTGGACACTGGCCACCATTCCAACCTTTCCGGAGAACGTGCCCACTTTTTCCCGAGTGATGATACTCATCATGAAAACAATGACAAGAGCTGACATTTATTGAGCACTTTGATGCTGGGCACTTGACCTGATTTTATTCAATATTCACAGCCTATTTTATTGATGGGGATATGGAGGTGTTTAGTCGCTGGGGCTGAATCCTACCACACAGAACTACCCGTGTGTCAGGGACTGTTCTAAGCTACTTCATTTTGTCCTCCCCCAGCCCTGTGAGGTAGTCACTATTACTATCCATGATTTACAGATGAAGAAATGGGGGCACAAAGAGTTTGAGTAACTTGCCCAGAGTCCCACAGCAGGCAAGTGGCAAAGCTGGGATTTGAACCCGGGATGCCCAAGTTTGGGTCTGTGGCATTATGCTCTTCTGCCCCTCCCCAAATCTCTTCCAGCCTGTACCTCCCAGCCCCCTGGGAGATGCTTCTAGGGACCAATGTGGCAGGAGCTGCAGGAAATCCTATGATGGGCTTTCCTCCTCCTCAGAGATCTTGCCCATCAGAGATCTCATTAGGTTCTCATGAATGACCAGGAGACCAAGGCTCAGAGAGGTCAGACGAAAAGGCCCAAAGGCACACGGCTGGCAGGTGGCAGAGCAATAGAGATGTCATTATTGTTTCCATTTTACAGATGAGAAAACAAGAGTTCTTTACTTTTCACCTGAAGCCTCACTTCTTGCAGCATATCAGTTATTCTGTGGAATCCCCTCTAAGAAATGCTGCTGTAGGCCATACTACGTGCTTTCCCTTCTCTTTCCTCCATAGCCAAGTCCAAACACCTTCCCTTCCACGAAGCCTTCCCTGACCTTCACTGCCCACCAGCCTCACTAGTGCTGAGTCCTGGGGTCCTTGCTGCACTTGGTCTTGATTATCTGCAGTTTGGGCTACTCAGCTGTCTGAGAGCTCCCCCACCTTAGGCTGGGACTTAGTAGCTGTGTCTCAGGGTTTTACCGGGTCCTCATCTGTGCCAGGCACCAGGTTGGGCACGGGATGTACAGAGAGAGCAGATAGGGTTCCTGTCTCAGCTAGGCAATACTCCCTCTAGCAGTACAGAGTGGGCTCCCAGGAACCAGCCAGAAATGGCCCTGCAAGGTTGCTGGAACTTGGCCGTGCGCTGCTCAACTTCCCAGCTTTGGGGAGCCTTTCTGGTGGGAGTGGTAGGTGGTTTTCTTAACTAGGGTCCACAACCCTGCTTTGAGGGGGTCTAGAAACCCACAAATAGTGTGAGCCACACCTGTTGCATGTGGTTGGCTGATTTTCTGAGAGAGGGGCCACAGTGCCCATCAGCTTCTCCCCAGGGACTGGGGCTGAGAGACATTTAAGAATTCCTGATTCGAGGCAATCTCCCAGTCCCTAATCAACAGGCAAAGGCCACTTGAACAACCCTGCCTGCCAGCAGTCCTCATGTGCCAACCTGATGGTGGAGGGGAGCATGGACCATTCTGCCAGGGATAAGTGACCACAAGAAGCTGGGACCCAGAAGTCTCCAAGCAAAGCCGATGCCCATTTTATGGCCACAAGCAGCTGTTTTTAAGCCTCGTGCCAGAATCACACTATGAGGAAAGGTTACTTTCTCTATTCCCACCCTCCCTGCCAAAACAAAAAAATAGCACCCAGTGAGAAAAGGTGTTTCTAAACTTCTGCCTGGGCTCAGGCCATGGGCAAAATGTCAGTGAGAACAGTCAATGTGGGAAGAAGAACCAGTTTTAGCTTTTCTTTCTGACCCAGGAGAGCAGACAAAGAGGGACACAGACAGCTGGGAGTTGCTGGGTGTAGTGGGAGTGTAGGCACACGTGACCAGTGGACTGCCAGGCAAGCCCCGCAGGAAATGCTGCCAGGGCTAGAGTCCAGCAGGGCCCAGGGCTCAGAGGACTGGACAGAGGAGACAGGCTCCTTTTCTGTCATGAAGGATAACAGTTCAGATGCTGCCTGCCTTCCAGGTGGTGGTAGATATCTGGGGAAGGACTTGACATCCACTTCTCCTTAGAATAATCATGGCTGCCACTTTGAGCACCTACTGTATGCCCAGCCATGCACTAGGCATTGTCAGGTAGGCATCGGCCCATTTTCCAGGAGAAGAAAACTGAGGCTCGGTGCAGCTTTGCACAAACGTTCAGGATTGGGAGTGTCAGTGCAGAGCCTCACACACATGCCTGTAGGGTTAACGTAGGGAATGCTTCCTTTCCATGGTGAGCTGAAGGTAACTTGTGGCAGGTAACCCAAACCATGAGGTCTGGCACCCAAGCTGGGCTGACTTCCCTTGTCTCTGTTTTGAGGCAGAGGACCCAGCTTTGGTCCCTTCCAGAAAAGCCCCCAGGAGCTGAAACACACTGTAGAGATTCCAGGCCTGCTCAATTTTGGCAGTTGCAAGAAAGCCCCACTCCACCCTCAAGGCAGGACATACAAGGACATCTGTCACCCTTCCTATCACATCCATCTTCCTACTGCTTTGTCTGCCCAGCAACTCTAGAGCTGTGATGCCCCAGAGCCCCAGCGATCCCCAACCAGAGTCTGGATTTGAGAGACAGACTTGATTCCAGCCCAGTGGCAGGGGATTGGCTGCACATTAGTCATGCTACAGTTCCACACTCAAGCCCACACTAGGGAATTCCTGGGGCCTGAGGAAGGAAGGACCAGGCCTGCATGGTTGAAACCCCCAAATCCAACCACTGTGGGCTAAGCGGGGAAAGCAAAAACCCCTCCTGGGCCTGGGTGCAGGTTCTATGTTGGTTCTACCCAGTGGCCCTTCTGCCTCTGCCTCAGAAACTAGTGCCTCCCATAGTAACAGAATGTTGAACTCGCCACTCTGCGGCTGTGGGGCTCCTTGTCTCCAGAACACAGTCTTGACCCAGCTTTCTTCCTGGCTTTCTCTCTGCAGGTGGCTTGGGTCATGCCCAACCCCTGATGAAGCCCTGCTCCCCAGCCTATCCAGAGGGGCTGATACTCAGCTAGAATGCACTACAATGGCCATTCTGGCATTTCAGCCTTTCTCTGACACATCCCTGCTGTTACATATTATGAATATGGCCCCTGTGGCCAATTCAGATGGTGGCCACCTAGGCTGCAGCCTGGGTTCAAGTCTTGAACACCTACCTTCAACAGGTGAGGTTTTGAGGCGCCGGCAGATGGCTTCAGTGTCCCCATAAGTCTCCTTGATCTTGACCACAGCCTCAGTGCCCCGCAGCTCCATGAGGGAGCGGAGCTCCTCCATTGTGCACCCGAACTCGCCCCCATGGCTCGACTCATTTCTTTGGTTTTTGGAGTAAAAGTCGCTGTTGGTCATGTCACCCATGTTTGCTGCGGTCCTTGCTCGGGCTGTGCCCAAGGGTCAGTGCTGGACAAGAGGCTGCCAGGTGATGGCTGCTTGTGGCTGTCCTCAGCACACCCTCACTGGTCAGCTGTGGCACCAGGCGGCCGACTCCGGGTCCCGGGGGGTGGGGGTGGCCGAGGTGGGCTGGTGACAGTGGTGGTGAGCTCCAAGGGGTGTCCTCCGGTGTGGGACGAGGTCCAGGGGCCGGAGGGGCTCAGGGCTGTAGACCCAGGAGTCTCCATTCAGTGGGGCCCATGCTGCTCCCTGGAACTGGCATCTACATGGTCAGGGGTGGTGGCTCCTGTGGGACAAGCACAGAGCGAGTGACAAAGGCCAGGCACTGGAGGCCACATGGGACAGGTGCTCAGGAAGGCCCCAGGCACACGCACAGCAACCTAAACAACACTGACTACACCCATGCCCCCTAACACACCAGCTCACACTGTAAATCCAATGCTACTAGCGCGAACCCAGGCACTCCACGATATACCACCCTCAAGGCATAGCCCCATAACACACTCTAACTCCCTATTTGTGTGTTGTGCTGTGGAACACACTGGCTTCACAACACACACCCTGTGTGTACACACATCCCCCGACACATACCTTCTGGCATGTCCTTGTGTCCTGTGCCACTGCCACACACACGTCAACACCCAGGCCCCATGCACCAGCTTTGAGCCATACAACTTAACCTCCCCACCCCTTTCCCTCAAGAATTGCTGTGCTCACAGGCCCTCTGAGCACACCCAGACTCCATTTCCCTCTTTCTCTCACTATCCTTAACATGTTTACACATGCCCCATGCCCAAATAATCTGAGACACACTCCCCCAAATACACGGTTCCCAGGTTCCCCGCCCCTACAAATCCTCCCTCCACCCATGCCACCTGTGTCCACCAATACACTCTTCTCCCACATCCCTCCCCACTCAGGTCTCATAGGCATGGAGATGGGAGAAAGCCCCCACCTGCACCCACAGGCCCCCACCATATTAATCGAGGCCCTCGGCCTGGCCAAAGAAGCCAGCTCATACATAGTCACAAGAATGTCATTGAGCCCAGAGCTTGGTCCCAGTATGAGTTCAGGTCCATGGAGCCCTCACCTGGCAGGGGGAGGGGGGTCCCTATGGACCAGCACCAGGGACAGCGGCTTCCCGTCCCTCTCTGGAGCCCAGGAGGAGGTGGGAGCTCTGGCTTCTCCCTGCCCGCCCGGCCACCCTTACAGGAGTGCGGCATCTGTGGGGCTGCCAGGAGAGAATCCAATCCACCCCGACACCCAACACCGGAGGCCGAGGCCCCAGCAAGCGTTGGGTGACAAAGGGCCCCAGCTGAGCTCGGTTGGGTCTGGCACAGGGAGCGGCCCCGCCCCGCAGTCATGGACAGCTGGCCATCCTGGGCCCAGGACGGTGAGGGGAAGGGCTGAGAGAAGGAAGGCAGGACTGACCCCCTCCTCAGCTCCAACTCCTCCCCTGCCTTATCTCCTTCATAACCTTTTCGTCTTTCACACATTTTAGAGCTGGAGGCATTCTAGGGCTAAGTCACTTTCCCAGCCAGGAACTTGAAGCTCAGACAGGGAAAAAGCACTCTTCCAGAGCCGCACGGAGTGAGAGTGCTGAGGAGTGCAGAAGGAGATGGTCTCCCGGCTCATAGCCCCGGGCTCCTCCCCTTCCCCTAGGGGGTGCTCCCGCGTTTGTCTCTGAAGAGCCCTGGTGGGTGGGTGGGTGGGTGGACTGTGTCAGGCAGCCGCTAAGAACACAGTATCTGGCATTGGAGCGATTTGGGTTCAAATCCTGGCTGTGGGACCCTGGGCAAGTTCCTTCAGTTTTTGGAGCCCTGGTTCACTCATCTGCAAATTGGGGGCAAAACAGTCACTCTTCCTTACCCCCACCCCTGACTACTTCCCAGTTTACTGAGAACTAATTGTAAACTGTATTCAAATCCAGTGTGTTTCTGGATTTGGGGCTTCCCAGTCTTGGGTCACTGGGTGCTGGAGCCACAGGAGAAACCTTAAATGTCTTACACAAGGGACGCTTTTACTCAGGGATGCAGTAGGAAGATTATTTTTACACTGGGACTAACAGATCTCTTATGGAATAGAACATAAAACGGATATGATACCTCAAGAAGGGACACAGAGACATGAGACCAAAGAAACTTCACGCTTGGTGCTCCCACCTACAATACTCAAGAGAGGCCATGTTCCTTGGCCATGGATGGAACACACACCATCCACAGAATCCATGAGTTTTGACCCCAACAATGTATTCCTCATAGAAGCAGGTGAGGCAGGGACCAAGAATGTGAATAAAAACAAACAACAATACTCCCCTGCCATTTCTTAAGCATCTACTATGTACCAGGCACTGTGGGATGAGTTCTGTATCATCCATCCAAGGTAAATTCTATAAGCGTTGACCAGAAAAGCACTTGGCTCCTTGTAGCTACCTAGTAAACAATTGTTAAATGAATAAGTGAATGAATGAAAAGCAAACAGACACTGTCTCATTCTGTACAACACTGTGAAGTGGATACTAGAATTACCTCCATTTTATAGACCAAGAGAATGAGGTTCAGAGGGGTGAAGTCACTTGCCCAAGGTCACACAGTGGGGAGATGCCAGGGAGTGGAAGATCTTTTCAACCTTAGACTTTGGACTCTTGTCCACCACCCTGTAAGAAGGGCCTGGCAGGGGCCTGGTCTAGGATGCTGAACCTCTCTGGGGAGAGTGTTGGCATTTGGGTTTGGGCCGAATGCTCTCCTCCCCCTGCTACAAGCTAGTGCAGAGCCTCAACACGGCTCCCTCCCCAGTCTAGGGCCAGCCACAGGAGGCAAGGAGAGACCTCTGAGAACATGTGGGCCCTTGTTCAGCGTTGGATGAGGCACTAGGTCCGTGCAGGGATGGGGCGGGAGCTTTTACATTAAGCAGTGCTCTTCCTGCTGCCTGCTCAGTGTAAATGTGTTTGGTGTATGTTCAGGAAGCTGGGTAGAGAAAATCCAAATGGCAGGAGTAAGACAAGGATAGAGTGAGGCAAATGGGCTACAATTGGGGCAGAAGGAAGGAAATGAGGTCAGGGGTCCTTCAGGCCAATGCAGTGGCTGGGGCTTGTAGGAGAGATGGGTCTCAGATGCTGGGGGAAGGTTGAACCCCGCTGGAGGGGTGAGCACTGGGGAGGTGATTTGATTAAGAACTTTCCAGAACAGGCTTTGCTTACTCAGGGAAAAGAATTGAGATGAGGAGATGCAGACCTTCTGTCCAGAAGGAACTTGGGACTGACCTGGAGCCCCAGGAGGCCTCAGTCCTTGACACTTAAGCAACAAGTCTGGATTGGGTGAAGGCAAAGCTGGTGAACATTTACCACCCACACCTGCACTAAACTTACTGGCAGTAGAAATCACCTGTGATTCTGAGCTAGTCACCTGGATTCTCTGTCTTAGCTTCAGCATCTATAATTTGGGGCTACTGATATATAACATTGCCTGACTGGCACATGATAAGCATTTATTGAGTGCTTATTAGGTGCCAAGCACTCTGAGTGTTTTACAGAAACATCTGTCTCAGAGACACTGCAAGGCGTTATGCGTAGGGCTCTGGAAACCACTAATTCTGAGTTCAAATTCTGGCTCCTTCACCTCCCAGCTGAATGGGAAGGAAATTAACTTTGATTTCATTATCTTACAAAAAGCAGAGGGGAATAGGAGTATCTACCTCATAGATGTTATGAGGCTTAAATGAGTTATTTCGTTTAAAATACTTAGAACCAAGCCCAGAACACAGTCAGCACTCAAATTATTGTGATTATTATTGTCAATCCATAAAACCACTTTATGAGACCTATTATCCCTAGAACATATGAGGAAACTGAGGCCAAGAGAGATGAAGTAAATTGCTCAAGATCACATGATTAGTGAGTGGTGGATCTGGGATTTGAACCTAGGCAGTCTGGGTCCAGAGACACATTCCTAATCAGGATGCTTTTCTGCTTCCCCTGGTGAATCTCCCTCATGAGGTTCTTATGACACTTAAATGAAGTGCCATATGTGAACGAAAGTGCTTTGCAATCCACAAGGGACTTTCTAAACCCGAGGTGCTGTTTTCTATCTGTGCCTGTGCTACCTGCGGAGTGGCTTACAGGCACTGATAATTATGTCTCTGACAGTACAAGCAAGCTATGAGAATTGTTAGCAGCAATTATATCTGTGATCACAACAGTAGGCATGAGTTAATGGGCTACTGTTGATTTTAATGACTACTGTGATAAGATGAAAAACGATCTTCAACCATCTATCCACCCAGCCACCCATCAATCCACACACCCACCCATCCACCTGCCCACTCACCCACCCTTCCATTCATTCATCCATCCATCCACCCATCTACCCACCCATCCACTCATCCATCCATCCATCCATCCATCCATCCACTTGCTCACTCACCGACCCTTCCATCCATTCATCCACCCACCCACCACCCACCAACCCATCTACCCATCCACTCATCCATCCATCCATCCACTTACCCATCCAACCAACCATTCAATGATTGTGTTTTGGGTACTACACAGTGCCAGGCACTGAACAATCCAGAGAGGATCCCTGCCCTCTACGAGCCCACAGTGAAGAAGAGAGACAACTAAATTAGTGATTTCTATGACTTGAAGGGTTTGCCATCATGGGGACCCCCAGGTGCTGTGGACACACAAAGCAGGAAGACCTGAACTGGCCCGGGGTAACCAGGAATGCCTTTCCTCTCAGCTCCATGTAGGGATTTTTTTTTTTCTTCAGGTAAAGAAGGACTTAATAAAAAGATGAATCATGAAGAAACTGAAATACACAACTGTCTGCTAGTAAAAGGAATAGAAGGAAAACAGTGTGAGCCAGTATAGAGGGACAGAACTCTGGGATAACAAAATCAATTAAAAATCAGAACTCCACCCTGAAGGCGACTGATTTCATACTTCCTTCTCTACCTCTTCTGATGTGGCTTGTTCCCTAACCCTGCTTCATCTCATGGGTGCAAACATGAGGTCACCCCTTTTCTGGGCATTTTGTTTTTTCATTCCAAGCTGTAGAGCCCACTTTGGTGCTTGCTCTGACAGCAAGATTTGCTGGAAAAATGTGAAGTCCACCAGCACAAAAGCTACTTGTATGATATTATACAAATGATCTTTTCACAGATTGACAGAACTGAGGACCCCATAGTTTGCATAGAATACCTCAGATGCCTGACTCCTGCAGATGTGCCATGTGTCTGTTCAGAACACTCTTCACTACCTGGGCCTTTGCCTCCCTAACAGCTGCTGTCCTGTTCAGCCTCAGTGTCCCTTCCTTGGAAGCCTTTCCTGACCACCTAGACTGCATAAATGCTCTTGACTCCCAGGTGCCTCCCAGATTGTAGTACACTTCACACTGTATTGCTTGAGCGTGCTTAACTGTTTTCTTTCCCCAGGATTCTGAGAGCATCATGTGGGCAGTTGCTATGTCTCTTCTGTACCTAGTGCAGTGTCTGGCATCCAGAAGGCACTCAATAAATATTTGGTGTTGGGTCTACTGCCTGTGGAAGCTGTGACTTTAGATAGGTCCTCAGACCTCAGTTTGCTCATCTGTAAGATGGGCTAGTGATTCCTACCCTGCCTACCTTAAGAGTTTTCTGGGGGGTCAGGAAAGATAACAAAATCAGCAGTCATAGTTTTTCTTTGAGATGCATGCGCTGCCCTCCACTGCTCAGTTTCCCCTCTTTGTAATGAGGCATCAGAGTGAGGGTGAAGCTGGGACAGGTAGCTGTTCCCTCAGCCACAACCCCAGAAGATTCTCAGGCTCTTGCTGCCTCATCCAAATATCACGTGACCTACCACTCTATGGCTGAGAGACTAAATGAACTATGTGACCTTGGAGAAGTCATCTAACTTTGCTGGGCTTCCTCTGTAAAGTGGGGATGACCCTGTTTGTCTTACAGGCTGCTGCAAGGACTCAATGAGAGCCAGCTCCTGGCCCAGAGCAGAAAATGAAACACTGCCTTCCTTGAGTCCCCCCTGCTCCCCTCCTCCTAGTTATTAGCAAATGTTCCTCCCTCATGGTCGCAATGAGGTTCACTTGCAGTCAGCTCTCAACACTGCACAGGTGAGCACCCCTGCCCTAAGCAATGGGCACACAGGCCTGGACAGGGCATATAGCCAGACCTGGCCTAAAGAGGTTGAGCAACACACTAGGGGTCACACAGCCAACTGAGACAAAGCCCAGTGAGAATCTCCTCCTTGTTTTCCCAGCTCCAATGGTGTGACCCTGAGCAAGCCCCTTTCTTCTCTGGGCCTCAGTTTCCCCATGTGGGAAGTGAAGGGATTGGATTAGTGCTCTCTGGAGTCCCTTCAGGCTCTGATGTGCCAGGCCCTTCAGAATCCAGGAGAACATTCCGACAATATTGGATTTATGCATTTCAGTTTCATCTTATTAGCATTTAAATTACTCTGTATTGTTACATTTCAATGACTCAAGAATAGGTTAGGGGTGCCTTAATAAAAAGTCTTTGCCAGAAGGGAGGTTGGGAGAGGAAGGAGCAATATTTTTTTGTTTGTGGAGTTAATTTAACAAAGAAGGAATCTATCTTTCAAAGGAAGAATAAAAAAATAAACAAAACAAATCCCCAAACCAACAGCTTTTCAAATCCTAACTGAAGGATGGTAGCTGGGACAGTCGTACATGAATTATGTGCTAAAAATAACTTCTGGATGCCAAATTCTTGTTTTAAGACATGCTGAATTTAAGTGCCACCTTAATATGTATTTTTAAGGTCACTTTTCCATTGAATCATCAATGACTGATGTGGGGCACAAGTCTGGTCTGAAGATCCCCAGTGATGGAAGCCTAGCTCTGCCAGTTACTAGTTATGTGACTTGGGCAGGGCTCTTAATCCTCTGTGCCTTGGTTGACCCTCCCCAACATGGAGACAACCCTACAGCCTACCTCACAGGGTTTTGTAAGGATTGAGATAGAGCTAGCACAGTTTCTGGCAACGAGGAAACACTTGTTAAATGGTGATTCTCCTATGAAAATTTAACTTACTCCCTGCCTCCAATCGCTCCCAGACCAGCATGTACCCCATAGTGCCATATTTCAAAGGGAACTCAGCTCTGACTTTTCCATGCCCACCAGGCTCCTTGTCACCTCTCAGGTGGCTGGGGAGGCCTCCAGCTTGTTGGCACAGAAAACAAGGCTAGTTTCCCTTCTGTTCTGGTCTTGATGAACTACTTATAGTTCCCATGAGGTAGGATGTTTGCTTTCCTCTCCTGGTTGCAAATTCTGGCCTTTCTGTAGGGGGCCCACTGCCCCAGTGATGGGGAACCCTCTTCCTCCATGCTGAACCCAAGGAAACAGGTGAACTCAGCCTGCAGTTGGGGGTGGAGGGCCAACAGCTCCTCCCTTGTCCTCACCCAGAGAGCCTCAGCCATTCTCTTAGATATCCTCTCTTGGGGAGGCAATTTCCTCTGCATGTGTGTGTAAGGAGGGAGAGCCTGATGGTGAGTGTGGATGTAAGCAGGCATGCCAATGTGAGTGTGCTAGATCAGTGTGTCTGTAGGGTGAGTGTGTGAGTGTAGGGTAAATGTGGGTGTGCAGGGTGAGTGTGGGTGTGTTAGACCAGTGTGAGTGTGCATGGCTAGTGTGACTGTGCAGGTTGAGTGTGGGTGTGTAGGGTGTATGGGTGTATAAGGCATATGTGGGTGCAGGGTTAGTGTGAGTATGCAGGGCTAGTATAGATATGCAAGATGAGTGTGGGTGTGCAGGGTCAGTGGGAGTGCATTATGGTGGTTTTCTTAGTATGAGTGGGACAGGGTCTGGGGGCACACCTGGGTCAGAAGAAGTGTGCAAATGCTGGTCTTAGAGTATGCCTGTAAGTGACCGTGCTTTGTGTGTGGGAAAGAGGGTCTGTATGATGTATCAGTGGACATGTGGTTGGTGTGAGTGACCCCAAAGGACAAGGTGTGCCACACACGTCTACTGGAGCATGTCAGCATGAGTGTACGTGTGTGTGTGTGTGTGTGAGAGGGAGAGCGAGCCCAAGATATCTGTGCCACACAGGTCTACTGGAGCATGTCAGCATGAGTGTACGTGTGTGTGTGTGTGTGTGTGAGAGAGAGCGAGCCCAAGATATCTGTGCCACACCTGTCTCTGGGTGTGCAAGCCCCATGATGTGTGAGTGTCTGTGTGTGTATGTGCTCAAAGCTGAAGAAGACAATCTCACAAATTCTCACAGTTGAGAAGAGAGAACAGGGAAAGAGGAAGGGAACTGAAAATGAATACCTCAGAAGCAAATTTAGTGCTATTTTTAGACAACTCCTATTCTGTTAACCAGAAAAGGAAAATCTAAAAAAAAATCCCAAAGAAACTGCCTTGCATCAGCCTTGAAGGCACAGGTGGCAGAAGTAGGTCTAAGGGGCAGGCAGTGAGAGGGATCCAGGGCTTCCTGTGGAGCTTCTCACCCTCATGCCTGGCCTGAGGAAGGGGAGGTCCAGCCCTTACCTTCCTACCAGGGTCAACTCACTCCACTGTCCTCTGTTCTCAGAGGAGCTGCCAATGTTAGATGGCAGGAAAAACCTTCCATTTCTGCTCATCCATCCATCCATCCATCCATCCATCTGTCTATCCATCCGTTCGTTCATCCTTCCATCTGTCTGCTTGACCATTAGCTGTCTGTCCATCTGTCAATCCATCAATCTCTCCATCCATCTGTTCATCCACCTACCCAATAAAACTAATGAGCTGCATCACAGGCCCTGCCCCGGGCACTAGGACTACGAAGAGAGCAAGAGAGACGCTCAGATCCTCTCTCCTGCTGTTTAACATCTGCTCATTCTGCCACACAGAGCCCCCCAATAACCTCAACCCCATGGTCAGGATGTGCAGGCTGGGTCAAGTGATTTCTGCACAACTTTTGGTTCGGGTTTTTCCTGGGAATCAGATCCACTCAGTTTTGATCTTGGTGTGATGACTATGATGAACAGCAATTGCTTAGCAAGTGCCTTCCATGGGCTGTGTGGTGTTGCTGTCCCCACTTTATAGGCAAGGAAGCTGGGGCTCAGAGAGGCTACAATGGCCACGGCCATATGGGTAGGACTTGGCATAGTTTCAATATGTCTTGTCTGTCCAAAGCCTCTGCCTTTCCTTTGCATCCCCTTGTCCTTCAACAACTTGCACTATGGACCTTCCTGCCTCAGTTTCCTCTTCTGTAAAATAAGGGTGCAATCTGGACAGAAGCTCAGTGTTGAAGGGTTATTTTAGCCCCATCCGCAAGGATCCTTGCTTCTTGGGTCATGCACAGTTCCCAGGGCTTCCCTGCTGCTGCCTTGTGTCTAGCAGAAATGGACATCCCAGTTGCAGGTCAAGTCGTGCTTGGCTGGAGGCCGAAGGAAGGAGAAATGCCCTAGAATCAGGGAGGCATGACCTGACCGGAATTCACCTTCTGCCTGTGACATCCACTGCCCACCCTTGGGCTTCTGACTGCAGTGCCTGCCTTCCAAAATTTGTACCTTTTATGTGTTCCATGTTTAGAAATAATTTTCTTAAAAAATATTTGTGGAGTTTCTAATGAGGCTAAAACAGTAAAGTCACTAGCAGATCCAGACAAGATAGCCTGTTTGAGGCAGAAAAGTGTTGGGGAAGCTTCACTTTGGGCTGCAAGAGAGGGAACACGCCGTGGGAATGTGGGGGATGGTGGCCCTGCCTGGGATGGGCCAGCGGCTCTGGACATTGCACTCTGGTTTTAGCCAAATGCCTCAGCCACATCCCAGCATCCTCTCTTGCACTGCCCAACTCTTTCCCTACTGCTGCACTGAACTTCTTGAGGTCTTTGCAGCACTGGCTGCCTCCAGCCTCCAGGTCCTAACTGGCCTAACTGGCCAACATGACACTGTCCTCTTCTGCCCTCATCCCCCTCATTCTCTCCCACTGTCTGCTTCGTCCCTGTGGATTACAAGCAGAGGCTTGGAAGAAGAACAAAAAATGATAACAGCAACACCAACATCGTTCCTGTTATGTGCTCAGCACTGCTTTATGCACTTAGCTTGTTTAATCCTTCACAACAATGCTTTGCACTGGTACTCCAGCCCCGCCATTTATACAGGAGAAGACAGACTGAGTGTGCAGTGATTGGTGTAAGGTCTTACAGTTAAGGGGTGGCAGGGCCAGCCCTCTCTCATACACAGGCACTCTTAACAGCAACCTAGGCTCACACCCTTCTGTCCAGCGGACCAATTTCTTTGCCGGTTTTCCTTTCTGGTTTCTACAGTGAGGCACAGGGTTCTTCCGCGGTCAGTATTCTGACCACACACAACAGGTCACTGGCTGGTTGGTGAGGCCTCAGGCTTCACCTCTGACCATGGAGGGCTGGGGCCTAGGGAGCTGTCTCTGGGAATGAAGTGCTGATGGATGGACGGAGGTCGGTGCTGGGGAGGGATTGGGTAGCTGAGGTCAGGGAACCTGATAACTACAGGCCCCCTCTCTCCCCAGCAGGTTGACTAACCTGGCCTGGGAGTGAGAGCTGCCCACGTGGTCCTGGTGCTGAAAGACAGTACCCCTGGGGAGGACAAAGCTGGCAGTGGGGAACTGGCTTCCCTGGGAGCTGTCCTCAAGGGCACAGTGCTGATTAGGGAGGTGGAGGTGGGCGTTAAGGACAACATGTGAAGGAGCTGTCCACACACTGAGGTGCTGACACAGAGCAGGATGTTATTAAGTGCCCCTAGGAACTCTCCAGGACAGCAATGCTGACCAATGAAGAGTGGGGTTGGGAAAGCCAAGACAAAGGTGCAACCCCCTTCCAACACCTAGGGTGCTGGGTGTAGGTGCTGGGGAAGGCACTGGGCCTTTTCCATGAGTTCTGTGAGCAAGCACGGGGAGCTGACCCCATATTTTAGTGCTGATGCTCAAAGCCTGTTTTTTAGGCTTTGAGGGGGCAGGACTGAGCTAACAAAATGATACTGTATAAAAGGTGACTCAGGGTCACTGAAGTGCATGCACTGTGGACCCACTTCAGTCCATCAGTGCCATCTGCCACTGATGCCAGAAATTCCACCATTAGTGATTCATTCTTTTGTACTGTGCGTGGTCCTTTCCTTCTGGTTTCTGCCAGAACTGGGAGCATATTTAAGTGGTAGCATCTCAGTCTGACTGAGCTTAGTAAATTATTTCCTCCATGGGGTGAGGGAGGAAAAACTCACCCACAGAGGTGCCAGGGGATGTGTCTAAGTTGGGAGATTACTTTTGGATAGTTGAGTGAGTCCTTTGGGGTCCAGATCAGAGAAACAGGAAGCTAAGGCTTGGAGGAAAGTCTTTCTATGTGTTCCAAGAATGCGGATGCTAGGAAATCTAGCTATATTGAGAAAGAGACATTAAAACAGCAGAAAGTAGGACTCTTGGATTCAAAGGAGTGAGGAAATGAGAATGATGCAGGTACCAGCAGGGATTTGCGTATGTGCATGGGTGGAAGTGTCTTTTAGCTTCTATTTCTCACTACTGTGGCCAGACACTGTTCCACTTCTTCTAGACTAAAGCAGAGGTGCCCCTGGTTTGGTGACTGTGCACTCATCTTCCACACTTGAGCCCTTGTTATCTCCACCCAGAGTCTCCTTGGCAGAAAGCCAGAGATCTCTGTGAGGCTACTGACTTGGCCTCAGATCTGAAGGAGGAAAATCAAAAGGCCAGGAAGCCAGAGGAGCAGCTGAGAGCACGTGGGGATAAGCAGAGGTTTGCACTTGGGTCTGCACCCTCCCTCATGGTACAGGTGTTCTCTCCTTCCTCTCCTGATAAAGTCTTCTCTGGGTGCGGCTCAAGGACCCCAGAACAGGGCTTCTCAAAGTGGTTCCCTGAGGGCTGCCTATGTTGGCATCACTTGAGGGCTGGTTAAAACACAGGTCTGCAGCCCCCACCCTGCAGAGATGAACGAGCAGATGGTGGGGGCTGTGAATTTTAAATGAGCAGAACTCCTGTCCTCGTGCTTTGGGGCTCCTGTTCCTCCATCTCTAGGCTTCCTTCCTCTTGTAGCCCACACTTTCCTGGTTTTGGGTTCTGAAGTCCTGCCTTGCTTTTGTGACTCAGTCTGTGGCTCAAAATAATCTCCAACTCCCTGGCCCTAACCATCCAAATGCCACCTCCTGGTAGGCTAGGCCCTTGGGTGGCTTCTGGTGAGGACCCCCCACTGGCAAACTCCAGGACCCTTTTCAGTCTTCACGCCCCTGCCCACGGCTGATGGCACCTCCCTTCCTTCTTCCCACTCTCCTGTGCTTCTCTGACCATGTCTGCCCAGGCCTCCATGGCTTCTCTGTTTTGGGGTAACTGTAGGTTTCCCCATGGTCCTGCCCTCTTAATGCCTTGCCTCTCCCTGGGCAATGCCACCCATCTGGCATCAACTTTCACCCTAATATGGGTGGTTCCCAGACCGACCTTTCCACCACGGCCTTTCTCCCAAGCTCCAGAACCGACCTTCTTGTGGCTGCCAAATGTCCCCTCCAAAGGTCCTCCAGGCCCTCAGGCTCTCCTAAGTCTCCTCATTCTTTTGTGACCCTTGTGTTACTAAGGGCATCCACAGCACTATCTGGGCCACTCTTGACTCTAATCCTTCCCTCATGTCCAGTCCGGTGACCAGACCCAGGAAGCATCAGCATAAAGGCTCAGCCTAACTCCTCTTCCTCCCCTCCCCAGGCTCCCAACTCTGGTTTAGGCTCTTCATCCCCAGCCCCTCGGCCCCCTGGCTCTCTAGCCTTACACCCTCCTTCAGTGACCACAGAGTGAAGCTGACAGTGACTGCCATTTAGAGTGGCTTCTGCATGTCAGAGGCTGTGTGAGGCTCTGCTCATACCTTATCCCTCAACAACCCCATGAGGTAGGTATTATTATGCCTATTTTACAGATGAGGAGACTGAGGCTCAGAGAGGTAAAATAACATTACGCTCAAGCTCACACAGCTAATGAGGAGTGGCAGATCTGGGAGTAGAACTGGGCTTTTCTGACTCTGAAGCTGCCACGTTATGCTGCCTTTTGGATTTGAGCATGGCTGTCTCTGGATTAAAAATTTTCACTGGCTACCAGTGCCTATTTAAGAAAACATATTCATGACTACAGCTTCCCGCATCCCACCTGATTGGCTCTGAGCTGGTCTCTCTGGGGTCTGAGCCGGCCTCCTTGGGGTCCGAGTTGGCCTCTCTGGGGTCTTGTCTAAGTTAACACCCAGTGTTGGGTCCCACTGAGGGACCTTATGGTCCTTGCCATTTTCTGAACAACTAATGCAAGTTCCTGCCTTCCAACTTTTGCATATATGTTCCTTGGATCCAGAATGGTCTACCACCTGCTTTTCCATTAATCCAAACCTCACTCTCCAAGATCTAGTCCTCATGCCAACTTCTCTGTGAAGTTCTCTCCAATTCCTCTGCTCCAAATTCCAACTCTCTTCCCTCTGCCAGCCCGTCACGTGTGGCTCACTCCTTAAATCCATACTTTGACCCTCCACCCGCTGCCTTGGGGTGGGTTTTGCCAGCTTGCCTCCCCAACTAGGCCCTGAGCTCCCCAGGAACAGGGCCTCTCCAGTCCCCAGCACAGAACGGGCCTCCACCAGGTCTGGTTCCACAACCGAGAAAGCAGTTGGACTATGGAATGACATGGGAAGCGAGGAATATTAGGGTGACACCTGCCTTTCAAAGCAGAAACTGGCCAACCAGATGGTAGGAATAACTTATGCCAAATGCATTCTTGCTGAGGGCCGGACACGTGCCACACTTTATAGGCATCAAACCAGCAAATCCACATATGAACCCCAGGAAGGAGCTTCTATTGGTATCCCTTTACAGATGAGCAAATGGAGGCTTTGCAAGGTTAAAGAGATTGCGCGGGGTCACGTAATTGTTGGATTGGAGCCCAGGCAGGCTGCTTTCAGAGCCCCTGCTCTGGATCACAGTGTTACACAGTGGCCCCTCAGGCAGTGGAACACACTGCAGCATGTGGGTCAGGAGTGGGGAGATGTCCTAGTCCTCTGGGCTACCCTGGCCAGGCCGGTGTCTTCTGCCACACCCAGTGCTGGGTCCCACTGAGGATCCTTATGGTCCAGCCTTTGTACTTTTCTCCTTTGCCTATTCTCCTTTCGTCCCTGAAACCTGGAGGTCAGGGCCAGGACACTCTGAATCTGCCAGGAGGCAGCCCTTGGGCCCAGTCCCAGGGACCAGGTGGGGTGTGGGGGGGCACATGCCGCCACCTACCTCAAACTCATCCTCTGCGTCCGCTCTCCGGGCCCCAGAGCTGCCCCACTGGCAGCCCCAAGCCCCAGACCCCAGACCCCAGACCCTGGAACCCCATGCCCTGTGCGCATGCTGATTAGTGACCATCCTGGCTGAAGTGTGACCATGGGGGGGCCTGACTAGCTCTGTAGCTCTTCCCCTGACTTGGCATGTCTGTCCCTGGCCACTGCGGAGACGAACAGAATCCACCCGGCACCTTGAACAGATGGTGCCACTTCTAAAAATAATGCCGCACCACACTCCCCAGTGCAGCCGAGTCCTCGCGACAGAAGGGGGTGCGGGTGGGGGTGGGGGCTGCTAGCTGTGCTCACCAGCCATCTGCGCGGGGACAGATGCGAATGCAGCCTCCCAGGGGACGCAGGCCCAGGGGACCCTAGCCTTGATGAAGCTGCACAGAGCCAAGGGCTTGATGCTGAGGCTCCAAGACCCCCAAATAAAAGCAAGCCAGGACACGGCAGGGTATAGCTTGGCTCCCTCCATTCCCACAGTCTATGGCCCCCACAGCAGCCCTAGCTCCATACCACGGCATGACCAAGATCGCTATCTGGAATGCCCTCACCTCTCTTCTCTGACTGTTACCACCTTCTCCATCTCAGGGTCCCTAGATCTGCAACCCCCAGTGCAGTCTCCTCCTGGGAACTTCCTCCATCCCCAGAAGCCTCTACCTTCCATGGAAACCACTTAAGTCGTTCTCTGGCCTTAGTTGTCACTTCTCTGAAATGGAGACAATCACAGCCCCTCCCTCCCAGGGTTGTTGGGAGGAAAATGTGAGTTAATGCAGGGCACAGGGCTCAGCCCAGAGCCTAGCCAGCGAGAGAAACTAGAAACTGGGATGACAGTGATTTCTAGATGGGGAAATGGAGGCCCTCAGGTGGAAGGCTCTGGCGCAAGGCCATGGAGCAGGTGCTGGCAGAGCTGGGCTCAGGCCCAAGGCCAGTCAGAGGACGCACCTTCCTAAGCCTGCCACCCACCTCTACTCCAGGGATGGATGCTCCAGGAATGTGTCCCACCTTCATCCTTGGGCCAAATTTTCCCTGAGTGCCAGGCCCTTCTCCAATCTTGGGCTGCTCTGGGGAGGCCTAAGGGATATCTTGAAGATACCCTGTCCTCATGACTTGCCAAGAACCAGCCCCAAGCCTCCTCTCCCCTGAGCCCTGGTGTGACTCCTTCAGCTTCTCAAGTAGGTTCAAGTCCTGCCCAGATCCCTCAGCCAGAACGTTTAAGAGCTCAAGTGCCAAAGTGCTTTCAAGGCTCCAGAAGACCGCAAACCTCAGACTCTGGAGGTATTCATGTCCAGCAGCCTCTCCTTGTCCCCAGCAATCAGCAATGGCCCTGCCAAGCTCTGCTCCCTTCTGCTTTCTCAGCCTTGCAGTTGCCTCCTTTCTCTGAAGCCCTGGGTCTGATGACAGGCAACTTGGCAGAGAAAGAGTGGGAGGTGCTGTTTGCTTCCCTCTTTCCCAGTGGGGCACAGCCCCAGCTCCTCCAGTACCATCCTTCTGCATTTCAAAATTCTCCTGAATCCCAGGCCTCATGTCATGCTGCCTCTAGGATCTGTCCTCTGTGAGACATGATCTAGGAGAGTTTAGGTTTTGGGTTTAAGATGTGGTTGGAACCTAGGTTCAAATCTTCAAGTCAAAGGATCTTTCTCCAGCCCACCATACTTACTCCCTGCCCCTGTAGATATTTTTGTCCTGAGACCTCCTGCTTTGTAACATTCAAATCAGGTCTTCACTACTTCTGACTCCTTGTTGTAAGGGACTGACAAGGCCGGAGCTGCCACCTCTGTTTCTTTCTCCAGGTTTGGGCCTGCTACGAAATGGGTGCTAGGTTGAGGGGCGTGTGCAGGTGTGTGCATCTCTAGTGGCTGACCCAGATCCTGATGGCACCAGGCCTGCATTGAGTTGGTCCCTAACCACCAGGTCCTTTACTGTGTTGGTACCGCAGGAAGAAGAGACACTTCTAGAACAGAGGCCACCAAAAGGGAACAGTGTTTACAAAGCTCAGAAGAGGCCCTGACTCCCCAAACCTGCTTGAATCCAGAGATCAGGAGGGACCTCAAAGGTCAACATCCCTGTGATGCCTAAGCCCTTTACAGCATCTCTGTTAAGTCCTGCTTGTGTCTGCATGCCCCCCTTGACAGGGAGTTCACTCTCTTTGTCCAGGATAGTCTGTGTCAATGCTGGTGGTCACAAAGCTTTTTAGGTTGAGCTGAGATTTTCTTCCTGCTAACAATTTTTGTTGTTTTATATTTACTGAGTGTTTTATGACCTACTATCAGTGCAGCACAGAATAGCCCTGCTCCCTCTTGTCCACTGAAGTTCATGTCTATGTGTGCATGCATAGATGCGTGTCTGTGCAGGCCAGGATGTGTGTGGTTGTGTATAAGCTAGCCTGCACACGTCTGAGTGGGCTGGGTGTTGAGGTGTGCAGAAAGCATGTGCATTTCGGAAATAAGACTCTGTCTAGACTATGTGTGTGTGGTGGGGTGTGAGGAAGCAATTAGGCCGAACAGTTTTACTACCTGGAGTGGGGGTCTTAGTGTCTCAGTTTGGAAGGTGGATGGGTAGCAAAAAACGGGGCACGCATGAAGACTCCAGAAGAGAATAAAAGGCTAACCTATAGCAGAAACTTCATCACTGCCTCTGGAGCTGTCTGCAGGGTGGCCCCTGAACCCCCAAACCATGCCAACAGATGACTTTAGCTTTCAGGAAAATCTGCCATTCAGGTTTACCCTGAACCCAATGACAGAACAACAAAATGGAATTATATGAGTGTTCATTAGACGCTTTTCAGTTTTAAGCTCAAAAGGATCCATTGACCATTTCCATTTCACAAGTAAGAAAACTAAGGCTAGAGATATCAGGGGCCCGCATTGCATCCCAGAGACAGCGACATCTCCACGGGTGACGGTGCAGCTCACAATCATGAGCAGGGCATGCGGCCCCACAGCTGGTCACACCCACCATGGGTGGGTGGGCATTGGGCAAGCCTGGTAATGAAGTCTGCCATTAGCTGCTCCTGCTCCATCTTCTTCTCTTTTTGGCCTCAGTTTCCCCACCTGAAAACTAAAGAGGTTGGGCTAGATCGCTTCTAAGAGACTTTTACATGCTGACTTGTGATAAGTCTTTGACACTGGACTGGAGCCCAGGGGAGGGGCCTCTCTGGTCATGACACCCTCAACCTCTACTTTGATGGGGTCGTCTGTGTCCTTGGATCAGACAGAGTAATATTCTGGCCACTGAAACATCTACATGGGGAAATTTTCTTGTTTTAATAATAAAAAACCAACTCAGAGCCGCCTTGTGGACCACTGGCTATGCCTTAACACAGGCTATTCCCTGCCTTCTGCTTCTCTGCTTGGTGGACTCCTATTCACCCTTGAGAGCCCCGCTCCAGGGGCCCCTTCCTGGGTAAATCCTATGCTAACCCCACTCTCCAGGCAGTCAGCTGATCCCTCCATAGGGCTTGACCATTCATGCCCTTTAGGGTCCAACCATTTTTGAGTTCCCAGCACACCTGGCAGACACAGTTGGCACATGGCAAAAGCTAGCTGAGTGGGCACGTGGAAAAGTGGCCACGTGGAAAAGTGGCCACGGAAACTTGTGGCTGGACCCCAGAAACTGGGAAAGAACAAGATTTCCTGGGTCGGGACTCATCCCCTCCTTCCACACTTATGTTTGAATACAAAGGCAGAGAACATGCACTGGGCACCTGCTGTGTACCGAGCCCCAGCCTACAGGTAGGATACCGTTACTAGGAACCGGAGGAAACGAGGTAACATTTTTGGCGGGGAGATGGCCAATGTTGTAATGGCATTGGAGGAGCAGCGGCAGTCACAGAGATGAGCGTGAGAGCAGCAAAATTTTATAACCACCCCCTGCTGCTCCTTGTCTCCACCTTTTCCCCAGGCAGTATCTCAATAATCCCGCTCTCCCCTGATCCCAGGAAGGTACCCTTATTTAAGCCGAGGTGCAGGGAGGTGGGATGACTGGCCAAGGTCACAGAGCCAGGGAATGGCCTGACCAGGATTTGCATTAGGCCCTGAGTCCCAAGGCTGTGCACATGACCTCGGCACTCAATAGGCTCCTGGATCTGGAAGGAGCACTAATGGGGCTGCCCCTTGTTGGAGATGCCAGGGAAGTGGGAGGCGGGGTTCTGGGGGAGATGGAAAGACAGGGCCACCCTGCTCCCCTCCTCTCTGCCCAGTGTCCATGTGGGCTGTGGGACAGACAGGAGGATGCTTTCAGGGTACCCCCAGCTTCAGCATCCACTAAAGGAACCCCTGGTGGGGCTGACAGGTGCGAGGCCAGGACCCTTAGTGGGTCACAGTACAGGGGCCATGGCTGGCCCAGCGGGCTGGGTGTGAGGGGTGGGAAGCAGATGGCAGCCCCTTCCTGTTTGGAAGAAGTCAAGGATGAAATTTTGGCACCATCAGCCTGGCCGCATCACCTGCTGTTAGGAACGGCCCCGGGCCAGAGGGCTGGCGGCCACCCAATGTTGATTTGCTGACGCATGGCAGGCCCCAGGGAGGAACGGCCACCAGCCCAGCCCTCTCCTACAGCGCTGTTATCTTGTTATAAATAATTACTGTTATTTGAGGGAGTTCATCACAGTGCAGCCTCCTTTGTCTCACCTGTAACCCTGGAAAGTGGGAGCAAGGTGCCCATTTTACAGATGAGGGGTCTGTGGCTCCAAGGGGACAAGTGACCTGCTTGACACAGGTCACTCAGATGGTGCTGGGACCAGGGTGAGGCCAGTGAGGCGCTGAAGGAGTGAAATGAAAGGCAGGTCTCGTCTTGGGTTCCTATCAGTGCCAAGTCCTGCTCCCTCTGCCATCTGTCTGCCTTGCCATTTAAGTCAGCCTGACGTACTCATGGGCCCACTTGCTCAACCCCACCCCAATCAAAGGGCAGAGACTGAAAACTGACAAAGAGATTTCAAACACGCTTCGGTAGTTTTGTGGATGATGCAGCCATTAAGAGAGCCTGAGGAATACCTGGAGCTATAAAAGGTGTTCAAAGCTAACGTCTCCACACGAGCTGGGTAATGAATTTCAGGGGAAATCGTTCATTTCTTATTTCCACTCATCTCGCAAACTTTTGCTGTGGATCGACTTCGATGTGTAATGCAGTGTGGATGGAGAGGAACCAGACACAGCCCTTGTCCTCAGAAAGCCTGGTACTGCTCCCTCCTAACTTGGCATGGGGCCTGCACATGATAACAACTGAATAAAATTAATGATAATAAGCTAACATTTATGGAGCATTCTCTATGTGCCAAGCCCTGCAAGAGGCACTTTTTACACGTCGTCTCATCCGATCCACATCACATCCCTATGAGGCAGGTATTCTTATTATCCCCATTTTATAGAAAAGAAAACTAAGGCAAGTAACTTGCCCAAGGTCACTCAGAACACAGCGGAGCTGGGATGGATACTCAATACAGCATTTGCTAGGTGAAGGAATGAAAATACAAGAGGTCATGCAAGGAGGCTAGGTAAATATAAGGGTGATATGATTTGTTAAGTGTGGCTCAAGGCCCGTACAAAGAGCTCTGGAAGCTCCAGAAGCCAGCGTCAGGCCCCCTGAGGGGGTCAGGGAATTCTCCATGCTTTTGGGCACACTTAGGCTGCAGACTTCCAGGAAGAGGGTGATGGTGACAGCAGCTGTATCAGATAGCAGTGCAAGGAGGCTCCAGTTTCTCTCTCTCTCTGAGCCTGACCACGTGCTCCATCTACAAAAATATCCCAGGCCAGCAGCCCCTTTCACCCTGAGAAAGTGGGTTCCAAGAGAGGGTGGACTTGAGCAGGTATGAGAGGAGGGGCAGTCCTTCCTGGGCTAGCCAGGCAAAGATCTGCCCTGAGCCCTCTTGCTCCCTCCAGCCTTTGGGGAGAGGGCTGCTGATGGACACCCTGACACCCAAGCCTCCCAGCTCACGCCTTGGTTGCCTGGCAACCATGCAGGATGTCACTCACACCAAGCTCAGATTTCAGGAGCCCAGACCCAGGTGAGGGTGTCAGTATATAATAATAGAACAGCGCAGCCCCCGCGGGGGCTGCTTAAGATAGGCAGATCTCAGCGCTGGGCAGGGCCTGAGTGGTCCTGTGGTCATTTTGCAGATGGGAAAACAGACCTGGGAGGGAAAAGGAATCACTTGAAGTGACCCAGGGAGTTATCAAGGAAGGCAGGGCTGTCTCTGACGAGGAGGTTGAAATAGAAATAGCAGTTCGGAAAGTGACAACAATGACAAGTATAGCTGCCACCTTCAGGACCCGGGGCTACGCACCTTCTGCCACTGTTGCCCATCTCACCCTCAAACAACACAGGTGTAGGTGTTGTTTTCATGCCCATTATATAGATGGGGAAACTGAGGCTCAGAGAGATTGAGCAACCTGCTTAAGATCACCTAGCTGGTGAATGGCAGAGGTCAGATCTGAACCCAGGCCAGTGTGACTCCAAAGTCTGTGAGCTTCACCCTGAGCCACACTGTCCCCAGGGACTAATGAGTTAAGTACAGGACTGAGGGACCTGCCTCCCAGCTGGTTGACTTTGATTTCCTCAGTAACGCTGGGGCAGGGGGTGAGGGGTATGCTGGGCTCAAGAGTGTTAAATGGTGGTCCCAGGATGAGCTAAGCAGTAGGTGAGGATGAAGGATTTCCTGTGTTTCTCTGACTTCAAGGTCTGGGCCTGACCCACTGTGCCAAGTTCACTGGCAGAGTCCTGGGGTTGTGCCCCTTTGCCAGGCCTAGGGGCATCTCTGCCTCAGCTTCCTCCAGCGTGGTGAGATTTCCAGGGGACAGGACCCCACTTCCCAGCCCCCAAGAGAGTCAGCAAGCCCCAGCACAGAGCAGTGACCTTTGATTCCAGGCCACTGGACCTGTCCCTCAGTTCCCCCACCCCCATGTCTCGTAACCTGAGACAGGGACATGCAGGTTGCTATGGCGACAGCACATCGGATACTGACCTGGGACCCACTGACAGCACCGGGGACAACAGGCCTTGCCTCAGAGCGATGGCTGGAGGGGTGGAGAACGGGGGGCCTGGGGGGCCCTGCGGCAGCCCTGGTTGTTCTCTGGGCCAGGCCAGGCACAAGCTGCTATTTATAATTCTGCTGAATGGGCCCAATAACCCGATCCGCAGTCCGACCTGCCCAGTCCAACTTGCCCAGGAAGCACAGCAGCCACACGCAGCAGGGAACCCGCTCAGAAGCCTCCTCCCTGCCCCCAGCACAGTGTCTCCAGCATGCGGCTGTGAGGGTGGGGGTGAAGGCCAGGGTGCAGGAGACCCCTCCCTGCCATTAGCCTCAGCACACACCCCTCCGGGCCAATCCCACCCTCTTCCCTGTGTTCCAGGCCACGGGAGTCTACAGCTTGGACTTTGGTTTTAAAAGGGGTTCAGGAAACCTGTGTGTGTGTGTGTGTGTGTGTGTGTGTGCGCGCGCGCACGTGCGTGCGTGCATGTGCATGTGCAGATGTGTGTGTGTGTGTGTGTGTTCTAGGAAGCCTCTTACTGGAGGGAGTTGAGCAGACGGAGGGTAGGGGAGGAGGGGAAAGAGAAAGGAGAGAAAGACACAGTCAGGCAGAAAGGAACTTGAGAGGCTAGGAGTGGGAGGAGAGGGAGGGAGGAAAGGAGGCGGAAGAGGGAGAGGGGAGAGAAACAGAGACTGACTTCAAAAGAGAAATCGATATTACCATAAAAAATGATAGGCGAGGAAGGTGATGAATATGTTAATTAGTGTGATTTGATCATGCCACATTGTGTGTGTCTGTATACATCAAAGCATCATATTGTCCCCCATAAATGTATACAATTATGATTCATTAATTTAAAAAAATTAATAATAATTTTCTTTTAAAAAAAGAGATACATCAAGACCTAAGAAGGGAGGGAGAGGGAGGGATGCAGAGACAGTGGAAGATACAGAGGAACTGAAGCCAAGACACAGAGACCGAAGCAGGAAGATGGGAGCCGGGAGGCCCGGAGGCAGGAGTGAGGGCAGTGGCCAAGCTCTGAGCCTGCCCTCTTGCCACCTGCTGGTCTTTGGTCAAGGCACTGGTTCAGAAGCCCAAATGCAAAGATGAGCTGGGTCTCAGGAGAGCCCAGTGACCCATGTGCCAGGGGAGAGAGGGCCTGTGTCTGTGGTGCCTGCACTGACTGCCCAGACCTCTTGCTGGGCGGATGCTGCGGGGCAGGGCAAGGACTGTTCCAAGGTCGCAGGAACCTGGCCTGAAATGGCATAGCTCCTGAGGCTTGCGGGGCTGTCCGCCCTCGGATTTGGGTTATTTTGAGAGCTGAGCAGCCAAAACACACCCCTCTTCTCTTGTTCACGGGCCAGTGGCTGCTGACTCAAAATATTCTCTCAAGGAAACTGTCTCCCCGAAATCCAATGTCACTTCTGGGAGGCCTCCCCTGATTCTCCCAGAATTAATTCTCTGCCTGGTTTCTACCTTCTGTACAGTGGATCCTGGGGAACTACAGACAGGTAAACATCTCCCACCAGACTGTGAGCAGGGGTTGGTTCAGGTTCCCCAGGTATCCCCAGCACCAAGTGCAATGTCAGACACACATAAGTTGCTTAAGTGACAACCCTACAGTAGCAGTGTCGGCTAATGTTTATTTCACAAGAACTTGATGTGCACTGCCTCATTTATCATCTCAGTAGCCCCAGTTGTAGGATCTTCAGCAGGTCCCATTTTACAAAGGAGGAAACTGAGGACCCATGTTGGTAAGTTGTTGAACCAAGATCTGATCTAAGCCTGTCTGATTTCAGAGCCCATTTACATGACCACCAGGCATACAGCCTTCCCTGTACTAATGATCATCTCCATGTCTGTGTCTCTGCTCAGGAACCTTCTGTGGCTCCCCAGTGCCCCTAAGATTAAATCCAGACATCTGGCCTGATGCTGGTTCCTTTCCTCTATTTGCATTGTCCTTTCAGGTCTCACTCTCTCTTGCCCAATCTCCTACTTCTAGGTCCCCTTCTCTTATTCTCTGATTTGTTCACTCCACAGTCATTTAATGAGCACCTACTGTATGCCAAGCATACTGTACTTGCCTCTGCACTTGCTTCTGTTAGGGAAGACAGACTGAAAAGTGCTATGAAGAGCAGGCCAGGTGTGGTGGCTCATGCCTGTAATCCCAGCACTTTGGGAGGCGGAGGCAGGTGGATCACTTGAGGCCAGGAGTTTGAGACCAGCCTGACCAACATGGTGAAACCCTGTCTCTATTAAAAATACAAAAATCAGCTGTGTGCGGCGGTGTACACCTGTAATCCCAGCTATTCAGGAGGCTGAGGCACGAGAATCACTTGAACCCAGGAGGCAAGTTTGCAGTGAGCCAAGATTGCACCACTGCACTCCAGCCTGGGTGACAGAATGAGGCTCTGTCACCCAAAAAAAGTGCAATGAAGAGAATAAGGCATTATGACTGAGACTGTCCAGGCATCTGTTTTGCCAGGGGGATGTGCAAAGAGCTGGGGCAGCATGTTCCAGGCAGAGTGAACGGCATAGGCAAAGACCCTGGAGGTGGGAAGGGGCAAGACATGCTTTTAGTAACTCAAAGAAGGCCACGTGGCTGGGGCTTGTGATGAGAGAGAATCAGGCAAAGTGAGTTCAGAGAAGCACAAGGGCCAGATCACGCCAGGCTTTGAAGCTGCTGGGAACTTGGATTTTATTCCAGGTAGTGAGGGATGCCTCTAAAGAATTTTAGGTGATAGATTAATGTACTTTTTCCTTTTTCACGGATCTGTCATGCATTGGAGAATGGACTGGCAGGGTGAGACTGAGAGCAGGGAGGAAGTGAGGCGGCTACTGTGTCATCCGGGCGGGTAGGGACAGGTCTTGCCTGCAGGGGCAGCAGTGGTGTTGGAGAGGTGTGAGTGGGTGGGAGTTAGGAAGTGGAACCAGTAGGCTGATAACCTGAGCTACGCCATTAGGAAGAGGGTGAGTGGATGGTGGCACCATTTACTGCAGTGGGTCGGGGAAGGGAGCAGGCTTTTGAGGGTGGGTGGAGAAGGTTGGGTAGGCATGATGAAGAATCCTGTTTTGGACTTGTTAACTTTGAGATGCTTGTGAGACGTCCAAGTAGAGATGCCAAGTGGGCAGTTGGATGCATGAGTTGGGAGCTCAGAAGAGAGGCCCTGACTACAGATATAAATATGGAAATCAGCAGCTTAAAGATGGTATTTAAAGCCATGGGACGGGATGAGATCATCGAGGGACAGAGCTCAGCCAGAGAAGAGAAAAGGCTCAGAGCCCAGCCCCAGCCATTAGAGGTCAGGTAGAGGAGGAGACCGGAGCCACACAGCCACCCTGGCAGACCTGACTAGGTGCCTTGCTTGGCTCCCACTGCCCTCAGAACAAGGTTCAAAATCCTTAGCCTGACACACATGCCTGCCTGCTTCTTCAGGCTCATATCCTTCCACCCGTTCCTTGTAACCTTCCCTCCTGCCATAATAAGCACCTTGTAAGGTTCCACACTTCCAGGCTTTTGCCCAGGCAGTTCCCCTGCCATAAATGCCCTCCCATGGGCAAAGGCAAATGCTTTTCTAAAGTGCTGGCCAGTGAAGCTTTCTCTAACCTCCTGGGCAGACTTTCCATGGCCTTCTGGACACACTACACTATCACTGTCTTTCTGGGAGCCCCTTGTGGGGAGCGGGCTGACCTGTCTCTGTGTCCCTGGCCCAGCATGTCCATGGCTCATGGTGAATCCTCATGCATTCAGTGTCCCCATGTCACCACCCCACGTCTGAAACATATCATCACAGCTTGGGTGGGCTGAGAATGTCCGAATTAACCACTTCCAGTTTCAGCCTGGGCTTCTGCACTGAACAGACTCAGAGGAAGGACGGTTAAGAGAGGGAGGAGGTGAGCAGGCGTCAGCACGAGGGGTGGCCACACTGAACAGTTGCTGAGCCTCCCACCTGCCACTGCAGTAGGAGGAGGAAAAAATGAAAAGACAAAAGCAAGAAAAAGAGCAATCAAGTTCATCTTTCTTCACTACTGCTCTGCGCTCATGACAAGAGACTTTATTGTGTAGGAAATCAAGTAGCGCATGGGGGAGGTGGAGGACTTGTCCTGCAGGGGTCATGTCAGAGCTCCCCCACCCTCTGGGCTACTATTGCTCTGCCTTGTTTAATGTTACCACCTGCAGGCTCCTGCAGAATGCCTCTCTGGCTGGGGAACAGGTAAGGAGAGAGGGACAACTGGATGATTTATTGAGCACCTACTATGTGTTGGGCACCACACATTTGGTCATGGGCACGGATTGGGGTTAGGCAGACCTGTGCTCTGATTCCAGCTCTACTACTTGCCACATGGCCTTAGACAGGTCACTGTCTTGCTCTGGGACTCAGTTTCTTCATCTTTGTGATGAGGGATCACTACATATGCCTGCCTAGGCTTTTATAGGCCTAACCCTGTTAGAGGAGTCTGCAGTTCCCATTTTATAGACAGGGAAACTGAGACTCAGAAAGAAAGGCTCAGAGGACAGAGCCAGGGTGGACAGAGCTGATGTCTAAGTGCATTTCTGCTGCCAAAGCCAAAGCCCCCTTCCCCGTCTGCAATGCCTCATGCCGTCTCCTACTTGGCCCTGCAGTCGGTTGATTCTGAGCCTTGAGTTGGATGCTGGGGACTTGAAGGTGATTCAGACAAAAGCTCTGTCCTCCAGGGGCTGCTTCTCTGGTTAGGGGGTCAGGGTCTTTGACCACTACTTTATAACCCCATCCTCCCACTCAGAGCAGCCAGGTGTAGGGAGATGGGGATTCCAGACCAGTTACTCCTTTAGGGACCAGGCAGGAAGCATGAGTTACCCCGCTAAGCAAGTTTCTCTGTCTGCAAAATTCACATAATCATATCACTCCCAAAAGATAACCAGCCGGTGAAACTGGAAAGCATTTGCAGGGCCTTGGCATTATGACAGGTTGTCCCAGATCAGGCCATCTTTAGCTGAAGCCGTGGAGAGCTTCAGAAGGGGCCATGAACCTACCAACATTCTTTGTAAAAGGTTGTGTTTTTCTGGGGAGGAAGCCTTTGGCTCTCACTAGCTTCTCAAAGGAACCCCTGAAGCCCTCACCCTACAAGGACTCAAAATCAAGGCCTAGTAGGAGCAAGTCAACTCTCTGCTTTTCAATAAAGGCCGTGTAGAAATAGCACCAAGATGGCAGACCCAGAAAGCATGGGAACAACGGGTGCATGGGGATGGTTAGAGAGAGCAAGGGTCAAGGCTGGGGCCCCATGCTTGGAGACCCCCAGTAAGGTAAAGCACTAGAGAATCACCCCTCACTGTGAGTCTCCACAGCTTTTCTGTGGCTGCATGGCACAGGATCCTGTAGTCACTAACTCCCCTCCATGCCAGCTTGGCGGGAGGGAGAAAGGATGTGGATGGTGCTCTTTCCCAAGCAAACGCAAAGCTAACTATTCCAGACACCAAGTTCCTTTAACCATAATTGATCAGCCTCTAGTTTAGAGAAAATTAAATTTTTTCTGCCTCCTTCATTAGCCCTGAGGAAGGGGGTGAAGATGACAGAGCTGGGCAGAGAGCAGCTAATGCAGATGAGCCCTAAGCCTCGCCAGTGAGGAAGCAGATGGAGGGTCTATGCCACACCCTGGGGGTGCTGGGTCTCAGCAGAACAGGCACCTAGGGAAGTACTCAGAGGCTCATCTGCTTGGGCATCTGCAGCTAGAGCATTCTAGAAGCCACTCAAAGTCACTTATTCTAGTCTGGTAGGTCGTAAGAAGGTGACCTGAGGTAGGCTCCAAATGCAGATTTTGGCTTGAAATGTTAGCTGAAATAACGAGCCTAATGTGTGGCTTCCTTCAGGCCAGGCCTCACCATGCAGCAGACACTAGTGTCCTGCCTGGCCTCTCCTGCTAGCTGTCCCCACACTTCAGCTTCAACAGATCTCAAGCCCAGTGTTTCAGCTTTCCCTCTTAAGATTGGTGCTTTTTTGTGTGTGTGTTTTCTCTGAAAAATCATTCCCTACTTCTAGGTGGGGAAGATGCTCTTCTGCGTTCGCTCTGGAAGTTTCATAGCTGTAGCTTTTACAAGTAGGTCTATGAGCATTCTCAATTTAATTTTTTCATCTACGTTTCTCTTTTTTGTGGTTAAGCCTACATAATATGGGGTTTACCATTCTAACCATTTTTAAGTGCACAGTTCAGTGACATTAAGTGCATCCCCATTGTTGCACAACCATCTACACAACCCATCTCAGAACGTTTTCCTCTTCCCAAACTGAAGCTCTGTCCCCATCCAACACCAACTCCCTTTTCCTTTCCCATCCACTGGCACATGCACCATTCCATTTTCTGTTTCTATGAGTTTGACTACTGTAGCGACCTCATATAAGTGGAATCATAACAGTATTTGTCCCTTTATGGCTGGCTTATTTCACTTAGCATCTCAAGGTTCATCCATGTTGTAGCATGGCTCAGAGCTTCCTTCCTTTTTATGGCTGAGTAATATTGCATTGTATGAACAGACTACATTTGATTTATCAGTTGATCCATTCATGGACACTTCGATCGTTCCCACATTTTAGTTATTCCAAAGAATGCTGTTATGAGCATGGGTGAACAAATATCTGAGTCCTTGCTTTCAATTTTTTGGGTATCTACCCAGTAGTGGAATTGCTGGATCGTGGAATAATTCTGTTTGATTTTTTTTAAGGGACCACTATATGCTTTTCCACAGCAGCTGCACCATTTTACAGTCCTACTAGAATGCAAGAGTGTTCTAATTTCCCCATGTTCTGGCCAATACCTATTTTCTGTTTTTTGGTGATAGCCATCCTAATCGGTGTGAACTGGCATTTCCCTGTGGTTTGATTTACATTTCTCTAATAACTAGTGGTGCTGAGCATTTTTCATGTGCTTATTGGCCATTTGTGTATCTTCTTTTCAGAAATGTCAAGTCAAGTCCTTTGCCCATCTTTGAACCGGGTTGTCTTTTTGTTGTTGAGTTGTAGGAGTTCTCTACATATTCTGGATATTAATCTTTATCATATATGTAATTTGAAGATATTTCTTCTCATTCCATGGGTTGTCTTTGTACTCTGTTGATAGTATCTTTTGATGCATTAAAGTTTTTAACTTTGATGAAGTCCAATTTATCTACTTTTTCTTTTGTTGTCTATGCTTTTGGTGTCATAGCCAATAAATCATTGCTATATTCAGTGTCATGAAGCTTTCCCCTATGTTTTCTTCTGTCTCCATTAAATTTTGTGTGTGGTGTGAGGTAGGGATTTAGACTCAACATATCTGAAATTCAACCTCTAAGCTTCCCCATCCAACCTCCTGCTCCCCTGGGATTTGCTGTTGCCACCAAAAGCCTCATCTTCTCTCCAGGTGGTCAGCATAGAATCCAGGAGCCACCCCTGGCTCTTTCTTCTCCATCATCAAAGTCCTATTCATTTTGCCTCCTTCCTACATTTCTTGAAACCCATAATTTCCCTGCACAGCCCATGCCCTTGTCCTAGTTCTTCTCATCTCTTGCCTAGGTGACTGCTGTGGCCTCTAACTGGCTGATGTGGTTTGGCTCTGTGTCCCCATCCAAATCTCATCTTGAATTGTAATTCCCATGTGTAACCTGGTGGGAGGTGACTGGATCATGGGGGTGGTTTTCTCCACGCTATTCTCATGATAGTGAGTGAGTTCTCACAAGATCTCATGGTTTAAAAGTGGCACTTCCCCCTTTGGGTGCTCTCTCTCTTCTGCCACCATGTAAGATGTGCCTTGCTTCCCCTTTGCCTTCCACCCTGATTGTAAGTTTCCTGAGGCCTCTCCAGCCAAGAGGAATTGTGAGTCAATTAAACCTCTTTTTAAAAACAAATTACCCAGTTGCAGATAGTTCTTTATCTCAGTGTGAAAACAGACTAATACACTGGCCTCTCTGCTGCCACTTGGAAAAGCAGTGCTGATCACATCACGGCATCCTCCTGCCCACTTTGCTTTTGGGATAAAGAAAACACTCCCGCATGTGATCTTCAAAGCACTGGGTGGCCTGGCCTTGCTCCTTCAGCCCCCAAGAACCCCATTCTCTCATTTCCTCTGCTTGTCCCCCACCACATGGCCTTTGTCTGTTCTGTTCCTTCTGCCTAGAATGCTGTTCCCTCCCTATCATCACCTAGTAAACTCCTACTCTTCCTCCTGTTCTCAGCTTAATCCCAACTTCTCTGGGAGGCCTTCTCTGATTTACTTATGAAATCACACTCATCCTGGTTGTATTTTAAACGTGTTTGTGTGACTGTTGGATTGTTTGATTTTAGATCACTGACTAGATAAGAAGACTTATCATCACCTCCTAGGCCTGGACTCTGCAATAATTTAAAAAATAACAGTTATAGCTATTATGCATATTATATATATACTTACTGTCTGTCTCCTTTCACTAAGGCCTGTGTCTATGTTTTCATCACTACTGTATTCCTAGGGCCTAGCAGTGTCTAGCACATAATAGATTATCTGCAAGTAGTTCAAGGAGGGAAGGAAGAGAGAGAGGGAGGAAAGGCTAATTTGCATTGAATAAAAAGCCTAACTCTGGCTGGGCATGGTGGCTCATGCCTGTAATCTCAGCACTTTAGGAGGCCAAGGTGATTGCTTGAGCCCAGGAATTTGAGACCAGCCCGGGCAACATGACAAAATCTTGTCTCTCAATACAAAAATTACAAAAATTAGCCAGGCGTGGTGGTGCATGCCTGTAGTCCCAGCTACTCGGGAGGCTGAGATGGGAGGATTGCTTGAGCCCAAGGAGTTTCAGGCTATAGTGAGCCATGATTGTGCCTTTGCACTCCAGAGCCTGGGTGACAGAGCGAGACCCTGTCTCACTAATTTGCTTCCCAAGGTGAAGGTTCTCAGATCCCTTGGAACTATAATGTTCTCCACGGGGAAGGGTGTATTCACTTTCTATAAATTTTGGGTTTTCTGAGAACTTATTATGTAACAAATGCCCAGGCAGGCCCTCTCTCAGACTCAGTTTCCTCATCAGTAAAATGAGGCTAACAACACCGACCGACAGGGTTGCTGGATTAGAAAAGATGATGCATATGAAAGTGTCGAGCACCAAACAGGCGCTCCATAAATGACCTTGACCTTGATCCCAGCCACACTCCCAAATACAGCCAAACCCTCCTGGGGTATCTGGGCCTCAGTCTTCTCTCCATAAGCTGCCAGATCTGGGCAGGGACACATCCCCAGAATGGTACAGAGAGACCTGAGTGTCTCTTCTGAAGCACGCAGGCTTTGAGAACTGCCCCGCACCTATGTGGGACTAGTTCCTGCCTTGTTCCTGGACAGAACTCCCTGTCATATGCCAGTTCCTTCAGGCCCAAGACCCTGTCAAGCTTTTGTCAGCACCGGCAGCCCCAGCCTAGACCCCTAGCTTGGTCCAGACTTTCTCCTAGGTTCCTCCCAAGTCCATCCTGTTCTCGCCATTTCCCCTTCTGCCATCAGTGCCTGCAAGGCCTACTGCATCAGCCTCCTCGCCAAGCCCTTGAGGACCCCTCCCCACTACAACCCCTTCTGCACATGGCAACCAGAATGATCTTCCTAAAACATAAATTGGATCACATCATTGTCCTGCTTAAAACCTCCCAGTGGCTTCCAGTACATGCAGAGCTAAAGTCCTCAGTGGGGTCTGCAAGGCCAGGGCCAGAGGGCCCCGTCACCCCTCCCTCTCTTTATCTCACACCACTATCTGCTCCACCCACACCAGATCTCAGTCCATCCCACCTGTCACCTAGTCTCAGAGCAGACCCTCTCTTTTTGTTCGTTACACACTGGTAGGAAGTCTGCCTGGGGCTACCAGGACATTCCTGAGAATGAAGATAACACAGAGGCAAGCAGAGCTGGGAAATGGAAAGACTTCATTTGAGCACTAGGATCCAGCCATACCTGAAGCCAACAATCCCACTTTTTTTTCTGTTAGGTGAGCCAATGCATCTTTTTTTGCTATAAGCTAACTTGAGTTGGTATTTATATCACTTGCTTCTAAAGGTAGTCCCAATGAATCCAACTGGCTGATCCTCCCTCACCCCACCCCCTCTCTTTTTCTGTTTCTGCAGCACACCAGCATACTCCACCTCAGGGCTTCTGCCTGCACTGTTTCCTCTGCATGGAGTGCTCTTCCCCCAGATGTCTGCACGTTTCAGTCCCCCACCTCAGGCAGTGCCTGCTCAAATGGCACCTCCTCAGAGAGCCCAGCCCTGAACACCCCATCAAAAATAAGATGCCTCGTCATCACTCTCTTCCCGCTGACTCTGCTATATTCTATTTTATTTTATTATTTTATTTTATTTTTTTGAGACAGAGTCTCGCTCTGTCACCTAGGCTAGAGTGCAATGGCACAATCTCTGCCCACTGCAACCTCCACCTCCTGGGTTCAAGTGATTCTCCTGCCTCAGCCTCCTGAGTAGCTGGGATTACAGGCACCCGCTACCACGCCCAGCTAATTTTTGTATTTTCAGTAGAGATGGGGTTTCACCATGTTGGCCAGGCTAGTCTCAAACTCCTGACCTCAGGTGATCCTCCCGCCTCGGCCTCCCAAAGTGCTGGGATTACAGGTGTGAGCCACCGTGTCCCACCTCTGCTATATTCTAAAAAATAACACTTACACCCACTATGATATTATATATTTACTTATTTTCTATGTCCCTCCACTAAACTGTAAATCCATGAGGGCAGAGATTGTGTTAGGATGACCAACTGTCCTGGTTTGCCTCGGACTGAGGGGTGTCCTGGGATGTGGGACTTTCAGTGCTAAAATCAGGAATGTCCCAGACAAACCTGGACACGTTAGTCCCCCTAGACTGCTTTCGTTTGCTATAAAATCCCACTGCCTAGCTCAGTGTTGTTGCGCGGTAGGTGCTTAATGTCTAGTTGAGTGGATGAGTGAGCGCAGGCCCTGGGCTGCATTTACGTGCTCTGTCTCATGGCATCCTCATAGCCAGCCTGAGGGTGGGCTATACTGTTGCCCCCATTTTACTGATAAGAAGCCTGAAGCTTCAGCTGCTTGCCAGGCCACATGGTGAGGGCAGCAGAGCACCAACACTGGCACCCAGCTCTGCCACACTCCAGAGGCCACGCCCTAACTGCTCTCCACAGCACACCTCTGTCACTGTCTGCTCCACTCAGCCAACTGATCCTGGGCCCCTGCTGCCTCAGTTGCCACCTTTGGGCCATCCCTCCACGCCTCACCTGGGTGTGTGAGCAATGGCCTAAGGCAGCCCTTTCCTGGCCAGGCTGATGGTGAGGAGAGGGGGAGAGAGGGCAGTGCGATGGCTAGGGTCAAGCTGCCCCAAGGCTGGAACCCTAGAGCATGGTGGCCAGCACAGGTGGTCTCCCTGACCTGTGTGTCCCTGGGGCACCTCTGGCTCAGGCCCCACCAGTGCCAGGTCTCCCTGAGGCCTCGCCAGTCACAGCTGCCTTCTCAGCTGGGCCCCACCTGAGCCTCCTGACTGAGAGTGAGGAAGTCTGAATTCTTCTCACCCACAGGAGCCTAAACTGAAGAAGGGTATATCCCTCTGCAGTGAAGGAAAGGCCTCCATCTGCCATCCCAGGCCTGCCACCGCTCCCAGCCCTGTTGAACATGCCTGGTCATGAGTGCCCTGCCCATCCAGGTCAGAACAAGGGGATTTGCATTGGGGGAAGCAATGCTTCCTCCCATTGGACCCTGACAACCAACCTGTGCAGTAGGCACTGTATTTTCTACCCATTTCATGGATAAGGAAACTGAGGCCCAGAGAGGTGAAGTCACTTACCCAACATGACACAGCTCATAGGGGCAGGGTTAGGATTCCCAGAGGTGGATTCAGGTCCATCTCCCTCACTCACGTGTCATCTATCCTACCTTCTCTCCCTGGTGAGGGTAATGTTGGGGCTGACAAAACTGCTGCCATTTCTGGAGTCAGACCCTGCACACACATTGCTTCTTATTTCAGGCCAACTGGTAGGATAGGTGTGACAGTCCCCATTTTACAGATGAGGAGGCTGTACAGCAGAGGAGTTAATGACTGGCGTAGGTCCCAGGATAGGGAGGACTCCTAAGGGAACCTGTCTTATTTCGCCTTCCCTCCAATCCTTCCTTCCTGTCAACCTACCTATGTCCCTACCTATCTAACAACTAACCCACATTTTTTGAGTGGCAACAATGGGCAAGGCCCTGGCCTGGTCTGTGTTGACACCACCCCGAGCACTGAGAGCAGAAGGCAATCCTGGCTCCTGGCCCTGAGTGGCTGGAATCCCTTCCTGAGGGGCGGCCTGGATTTCCAAACCAGAATATCCTGAGTCTGATGAGCAATCTACCTGGAAGCCTCTTACTGGGGAATTCTCTGCGGGCTTAATTCTAGGATCTCAGCTGCTCTGTCCCCTGCCTGGCCACCAAGGAGCTGTTTTTCAAAACAAAGTGAGGTGGGAGAAGGGCCATGGGAGGTTTTAATAATTCTATGGTAGGAAATTTCCACGGTGATGGAAAAGACCCACTGGCTGGCCTCCAAACGCCTTCCAGAAAAAACTTCCAAAAAGAAACTGTGGGACTGGCCCTCTCCAGTCCAGACAGATGCTGGAGCCACCCACGGAAGGACTTGGGGGCCGGTGCATTGGCGTCAGCCCCCGGCACAGGGCCGGGCACCCAGAGGCCCAGGGATCAAGGCGGTCCAGGGATAAAGGGGTCTCCCCTCGAGGGATTCATGAAAGAACAAAGAAAGATGCCCCCTGGGGAGTGAGTCACAAGCCCAGGCTCCATTTCTCTGCCACCTGCTTGCTTTGTGACCTTGAGCAACTACTAGTCCTCTCTGAGTCCATCTCTGCTGTAACAGGCAGCATTGGCGGGGTGCTGTCTAAGGTCTGAAGCATCGTGGTGGTGCTGGCCCTGGCTTTGGGTCTCACACCGTCCCTGGGGGTGAGTCCAGGAGGGTTGCAGAAAAACTGAGTTCCTGGAAACTCTGGAGGCATCTCCAGGGACCAGAGACTTCCAGGGCAGGAGAGAGTGACCTGAACACCTTGGGGGCAGATCCTAAAGAGCTCACTGAGGGGTGAACACACAGCCCCCTCCCTGCTGGCCACTGTCTGCCTCTCCCGTGGGCACAGGCTCCTTGGGTGCCTTTCCATGAGATTCTAGAAGGGACAGGCTGAGGGGTCTGCATGCAGGTGAGGATCCTGGGGATGCCCTCAGTGTCTCCCCGTACCCCCACAGCCACCTCACTGCTGGCCGCGGGGGTCTCTGTGGCATTTTCAGCTCTCCATGACCCACCTGCTGCTGCCACCACCCCTCTGCCTGGATGAGTTCCTCACGGCCTGTCCCCAGGCTTCCCATGCTGCGTTTTCACTCCACTTGCCAGTGGGCTGGTCTCTGCACGTCCCAGCCCTGTCCCTGCCCTGCCTCACATCCTGCAGGGCCCCCATGGCCCTGGGGGTTGAGCCGTAACTCTGAGGCTGTAGCTGAATTGTGCAGTACACCAGTACATTGCCTCCAGATGCAGAAAGAAATCTTACACACCAGAGGCCCATGATATAATACAACCTCAACCATCAGCCAGGGAAGAATCCCCTGAAGGAGAAGCAATGAGTCTGTGTCCTACTTAGTTCTGCATCTGGGTACCAGCTCACGTCTGTGCAGATTCCTTCACAGTGCTGAGCCTCAGTTTCCTCAGCTGTGAAATGGGCTGAAGCTGTTTCCTTTGCACTGGAAAAGTGAGAATAAAACGCCCTGGGCACAGTGCCTGGCACTGACAGGCCTTAAGCTGACCTGACGCAGGCCCCCTCTGTGAAAGGGGCTGGTTGATGGCTCAGTCTGGGTCTTGTGTGCCTTCAGGAAGGGGTGTGAGAGGAGGGAGACAGAGGCAAGGGGCAGGGGACAAGAGGTAAGGGGGGCTTCAGGAGGCCAGTAGCCAAAGTCATCACCACCACCAGAAAAGTGGCATCTGCTTTTTAAAATCAGCACTTACTATGTGCTAGGCACCAAGGGTGCCTTCCTTCTGTGGTTTTCTCACTGAAGTCCTGTCGGGAAGGTTTATTATCCCTATTTTACAGCTGTGGAAACTGAGGCTCAGAGAGGTGAGGTTGCCGAGCTGGTGGGTGACAGGGCTGGGAGCTTTGCCCCTGAGCTCTGTGCTGGGCGAGGGCACAGGAAGGAACAAAGGGTGAGCAGAGGGATTGGAAAAGGAGGTGCGGGATTGCGGGAGCTCAGGGCAAGCCAGGGCACACCCAGGCACAGCCTCCTCTCGCCTTGGCAGTCCCGCAGCAGGCTCCTCTCCTGCGCCTGCTCCCTCCGCTTCTCCCTGCCTCCGTATGGAGCTTTCTAAAGCAGGCCCCTGTGAATCAGAGCAAAGACACCAAATTTACTCTGCTCACTGCCAGATTTTCTCCAGAGAAGGGGGTGGTGATGCGGGAGTGGAGTGGGGAGAGATCCTGTCCATCTGCCTACTCACCTCTGCAGAGAATCGCAAAGCCTGGGGTCTGAGGTCTGGATGTTTTGTGCGGTGGGGGCTTCCCGGCTCTGGCTCAGGCCTGCCTTCCCGGCTCAGGTTGGGGCTTCTCAGCTCAGGTTGGGGCTTCCTGGCTCTGGCTCAGGGCTGTCCCTGAGTAAAGACTGTGCTCCTGGGAGTCAGGAAGGGTTGTTCTGGGAGGATGCTGTGTGCCAGAACCCTGTGAGATCCATGCTCTGAGCACCCACCCCACAATGGCCCTGAGCGGATGTGGGGGCCAGGGCATCATGAAACTCAGCCAGCGCCATTGCGACATGGGGCTGAGGGGTGGTAAAGTGAGGACAGGAGGCCACAAGTGGGCATGGAGGCACCCAAGTCAGGTGCCAGGACTCAGGCATCTCCCCTCAGCCAGTGGCCAGGTCAGCATGCTTCCATCGCACTCGTACAACGTCATTCTGCTGCCCAGGAGGCTTTGTGGGTGCCCACTCATGGAGCATAAGATTTGGTCAAACTAACCTTGCTTTGCCACCCACTAGCTGAGTGACTCAGTTTCTCTGTCTGTAGAATGGGGATTTCACCATCAAGTGCCTAGAACTGTTGCAGGGATTTAATGAGATGACAATCTGTTTTTCAAACAGCAGCCAGGTGTGTGTGCGTGCGTGCGTGCGTGTGTGTGTGTGTGTGTGTGTCTCAGCCCTGCATAAGATGCTCCTATGTCAGGATCAGCCCCAAATTCCACAGGGTGATCTACAAAGCACCAAAAGATGAGGCCCCTCTCTACTTCTTCCACATCATCTACCTCTCTCCGCTTCACACATTTTGCTGCAGTCACAGCAGCTGGAGTCTTTAAACGTGCCCAGTATGTTCTCACCTCAGGATCTTCGCACTGGCTGACTCCTTTGCTGGGACTGCTCTTTCCCAGATGGTGGCATCTTGAACATTACCTACTAGCGAGGTCCTCCCTGACCATGCTAGTGGCAGGGAGCCCCTTCGATTCTCACTAATTTTCTTTATAATAATCACCCCAGCTGGAATTATTGTTATGATGATGATGATGATGATGATGATGATGATGATGATGATAGAGTCTCACTCTGTTGCCCAGGCTGGAGTGCAGTGGCATGATCTTGGCTCACTGTGACCTCTACCTCCTGGGTTCAAGCAATTCTCCTGCCTCAGCCTCCTGAGTAGCTGGGACTACAGGTGCGAGCCACCACACCCAGCTAATTTTTGTATTTTTAGTAGAGATGGGGTTTCATCTCTACTAAATGTTGGCCAGGCTGGTCTCAAACTCCTGACCTCAAGTGATCTGCCTGCCTTGGCCTCCCAAAGTGCTGGGATTACAGGCGTGAGACATTGCACCCAGCCCCAGCCAGAATTATTAATCTTAGTTATTAATGAGAACTCCTCTGTCTTGTTTACCACTATGTACCCACTGCCTTAAATGTACCCAGCATGTAGCAAGAGTTCAAGAAATATTTGCTACATGAACAAATAATATGTACTGAGCCTGAAACATGCTGGTCCCTTCCTTTCCTTTACCCATTCCTAGCACAGCCTCTCCCCCCAAGCATGTGTGTGCACACACACACACAGACATGCACATACACAGAGACACACACACAGACAAACACAGATATACACCCCAAAACAAATCCCCAGATGAGACCAAATAACAAAAACCCCAAACAAGAAAGCCCTGTGCTAGAAGGAGGATGCTAGGGGTTACCAGGGTCATGAGTCCAGTTGTCAGGTCTTGCCTGGCTTACCTTAGGATCTCCACTGAGGCTGTGGGAAGTCAAGGTCACTGGCAAGGGCAGAGAGCAACTCATCAATTCTCAGCATGAAGCCAGTGGGCCACAAAGGCCTGTGAGTCTTTAGTTCCACAGCCCTGATGGGGGTTGAAGAATGTGTCCTACAGGCAGGGACTGTGTCTGGTTTATTCACATCATGTCCCCAGTGCCCTCAGCTCAGAGTAAGTACTCAATGAAAACTTGCGAGTGAATAAATGAATGAGGATGAGGGGTTAGACAGCAGGAAAGGAAACAGAGAGAATTGGCCGTTAATGTTCATGGGAATCACGAGCTTGGGCCATGGTGCCAGGCACCACTGAAAGCCACTATCTGAAAGTGCCTCCAACAGTACTCTCATCCTGTCATGTCCCTGTACAATAACCTGCAATGGCTCCCACTGCCTCTGAGTAAAATTTTATACTTATTCTGGCAATCAAAGTCCACTTGTTTTCTTCTCTCTCTGCCTCACTATCTTTTTGCTTCTGCCCATTCATCCATTCACCCATATACATATCTCCCTGCCCATCCATCCACTTATTCTTCTGTCCCTCCATCCTGTTGTCCACCCATCTACTCACTCATTCATCCATCTCTCTCTCCACTCCTCCACCAAACCATCCACCTATCCATCTATCCATCCAGCCAGCCAGCCAGCCATCCATCCATCCTCCCACCCACCCACCTATCCATGCATCCATCCATCTACCCACCCATCTATCCATCCACCCATCTATCCATCCATCCATCCATCCATCCATCCATCCATCCATCCATCCACCCACCCACCCACCTATCCATTCACCCACTCACAAATCCATCCATCCATCCATCCATCTGCCCATCCACCCACCCATTCATCTCTTCACCCACCTACCCATCCATCCATCCACCCCCCTACAAATTCGTTCCTTCCTTCCTTCCTTCTTTTCTTCCTTCCTTCCTTTCCTTCCTTCCTTCCGTGGTTCAATATTTACTGTGTGCTTACCAGGTTCTACCAGGTTCTAACAATGCGCTAGGTTCTGGGGTCAACCCAACTCTTCAATTCTAAAATAAAAATTATCTCATTAAATACCTCCTTGCAAATCCTGTCTGATCTACCTCTGAAGCTATCCTGAATGTGACCCTCTTTCTCCACCTCCAGTCTCCACCCTGGTCCCAGCCACCATCCTCTCTCAACACACTCATTGCAGTAGCCTCCTTCCTGCTCTCCTTCCTCTCACCTCACCCCCCACAGTCTGTTTTCCACACACAGTCAGACAAAAATCAAGTCCCTCTTCTGCTCACAAGGCTCCTGTTGCTCCTGTCATTCTTCGAGGAAAAGCCAGGGTCCCTGTGATGGCCCACGAGACCCTGCGTGATCCTGGCTCCCAACTTGTCAGCTCTCTGAATTCATCTCCTACCCCTGCCTCCTCACTTTCCTCCACCCCACTTCTCCCTTGCTGTTTCTCCAACTCACTGAGCATGTCCCCATGTCAGGGCCTTTGCAATGGCCATTCCTTAGTCTGAAACCCTCTCCCCAAACAGCCATGAGGCTCCCTCAGGTCTCTGCTGAAAGGCCACCTTCTTAGGAAAGTCTTCCCTGACCTGATTCAAAACAACCCTCTTCATCTCCCTTCATCTGCTTTATTTTTCTCCTTGACGATCCACTCATTTATGTCTTTGTTTATGGTCTGTCTCCACCTGCTCGAATGCAAGCTCCACAGGGCAGTGAACAGATCTGTTGTGTTCAGTGTGGTATCCCCACTGCCTGGCACACAGTAGGCCCCCAGACAGCGTTTGCTAAATGAGTGAAAGCTCCCCACCCCTTTAGGTAAGGCTGGTTGCTTTCATTCTATGGAGGACTTGCATATGCCTTTTGCCAGTGGTTCCCAAATGTGTCTGTTTATAACCCTCCTGGCCTCTCATTAAATGGATTTGCAGGCCCTTTCCCAGGATGGGATTCATGGTTTTCCCTGACTACTTCCCTTCTCACCATATCTGTCCCTTTCTGAATGCCACCAGCTGGGACTCACTGCCTGCTGTGACTCACCATGCTTCCCCTCTCCCTGCCTCCTATCAGTCCCAGAGCCCTGTCAGCCCATCCCATGCCCTGCTCTCCTGGGAACCTGCCTTCAACTCAGCCTCTGCCCTACCCCAGCTGCACCGTGAGCCTCCAGCCTCTAGCCTCCAGCCTCATCCCTCCAACCCATTATCCTCACTAGGATCACTGTCCTTGCAGGATGCTCTTAAAGGGCCAATCTGGCCACATCACTCCTCAGCTTACAGCCATTTAGCCTGCAGCCCTGGGCTTAGCCGGGCCATCTCTCCTGCCAAGCGCTGGCCACCCCGGCCTGGTGCCTTCTGCCCTGCACTAGTGGTGGTGGCCTCAGTGCCTGCTCAAGTGGTGCCTTTGCCTAGAGCACCCCTCCCTGGCCCCCTGTTTTTCCAGCTGGCTGGCTGTTAGCTAGCCTTCCACTTGCCCTCATGGGGCCCTCTTGAGGTTGCCCCCTGACAGCCCCAACAACAGGCCAGGGCTTCCCCTGGGCTCCTGCATCCCCCTGGCTTCCTCCAGCCTGGCTGTTATTACACTGACTTACAATTACTGGTTTCTCTGCTAGACCCCATGCTCTGAGTCCTAGTGCCCTTGACCTCACGGTCAAACCAGCTGGCTCAGTACCCATGGACAGGTCACTGTGTATCAATGACCCTCAATTTCCTCATCTGTAAAATGGGAATAATAACTGCTAGAGGGATATTGTAATCAAATAAGTCCAGCAAAACACTTGGAATAATACATGTCAGTCCACGGCATCCTTTTTTTTTTTTTTTTCTCTGAGATGGAGTCTCTCTCTGTCGCCCAGGCTGGAGTGCAGTGATGAAATCTCGGCTCACTGCAACCTCCTCCTGTGTTTAAGCAATTCTTGTATCTCAGCCTCCTGAGTAGCCGGGACTACAGGTGCACGCCACCATGCCTGGCTAATTTTTGTGTTTTTAGTAGAGTTGGCCAGGTTGATCAGGCCTGGCTGGTCTCAAGCTCCTGGCTTCAAGTGATCCGCCCACCTCAGCATCCCAAAGTGCTGGGATTACAGGTGTGAGCCACCGCGCCCAGCAATCCACGGCATTCTTATCCAGAAAATCCTACAGACTGGGAGCTCAGGAGCTGCACCCAGTAGGTGCATGTCGCTGACCTGGGCCTCCTGCAACTGGCAGGGGTGGAGCCAGGGGGACTGGAAGATCACTTTGGCCTCTCTGTGACTTTCTCCTTAGTAAGAAGCCTCTATCTGCTCCTGCTGATATTTAAAAATATCTGTTATTTGATTTGGGGGTGAAGGAAGCAGCTTTTCAGCTTTGTGTTGTTTGCTATGCTGTTTTCTCTTCTAACCTTTGAGCCTGTTTTCTGACTTTGCCTTCTGCTCTTGTTTTTGTGTGGCTGTTTTTAGCTGACCTTTTGCATCTGACCTTTTAATCTGAGCTCAGAGTCCCTGCCCTTGCTCTGGGTCTCAGGGGTGCTTGGTTGGGGAGGGGGCAACAATGCATCCTACTGTGGCACACCTTCCACAGGGAAGCTCTGACTCCGGACATTCACCTGGAGCCCGCCTGTGCTGGGCACTGCACATGTGCTGGCTCCTTCATTCCATTTTTTTTTTTTTTGAGACGGTGTTTCACTCTTGTCACCCAGGCTGGAGTGTAGTGGCACCATCTTGGCCCACTGCAACCTCTGCCTCCCAGGTTCAAGCAGTTCTCCTGCCTCAGCCTCCCGAGTAGCTTGGATTACAGGTGCATACCACCATGCCCGGCTAATTTTTGCATTTTTAGTAGAGACGGGGTTTCACCATATTGGCCAGGCTGGTATGGAATTCCTGACCTTGTGATCTGCCCACCTTGGCCTCCCAAAGTGCTGGGATTACAGGCTTGAGCCAATGCGCCTGGCCTGGCTCTTTCACTCCTTGATGGGGCCCATAGCGGGTATCCTACAGCTGGCAAACAGTAGGGCTGGCAGCAACAAGGTCCTTGTCATCTACACTGGCTTCTGCCACTTCTCATTCCATGACTGCTGAGCCACCAGGATGGCCATGGTACATTGCTAAGTGACAAAATAAAGCTGTGGGCTACACATAAAATGATACCATTAAAAAAAGAAATGAACCCCCTCCAAACTTGTATCTGCCAGTATATGAAAGAACAAACAAGAGAAAGAAACAAGTTACCAGATTTCCTCAGATTTAAGTCCAATGGTAAGTCGAGCCATGATTTTATGTACCATGAAGAAAGAAAAAAGGACTTCCAATAAAACTATGACGTGCTGTCAACTGCAAGACATATCCTGACTTCAGAGATGTTAAAATGCGGGGAAAAAAGTGCATCCCAGAATTGACAAAATAGGGTATCGACAGTGTGGTTACATCAGGTAAATGTGGGATGTGAGGAGAGGAAAATTATTCATTTTGCCATAGATCCTTCTGTATCATTCCATTTGTTGCGACAAGCATGCATTATTTTTGTAATTCAAATGACTGTAGTTTAAAAAAGGAAAATAGGGTTTTCCAAGCTGTTGCTGCCTGGTTTCTTTTCTGGCCACCCTGTGGGTTGGGGACACAGTAATTGCTGGCTTCTCCGGGGTGCTCTGCTGGGGGAGAAGCTGGGGGCTTTTCGGCGGGTGGGGCAGGTAAGCACCAGGCAAGAAGCACCAGTCTCTTTCCAGAGATTGGCCTGCATGGGTCTAATCAGCAGAAATTTCCCTTTATTAAGGCCTGGCCCCCAAACCCCTCATTAAGGGCTCTTTAAGCTGGAAAGTACACAGTGGAGCCACAAACAATGCGACAAAGCCGAAATTTCCAAAGAACGGGACAGCTGAGTGCTCTTCCTCCCTTGGAGACTCTTTCTCTGAGCCCCACCTCCAATCTAGAGCCTTGCCCTCTTTCTCTGGCCTCCCTCCATGGCTGCTACCTGATGTCAGACTTGTTCCAGATGAGCTTCTGTCTGCACTGGCCCTCTCCCCAGCTAGAATGGATGCCACGGGAGACTGTGAATTGCAGCTGCCTCATTTGCGACTGCACCCCCTTTGCCCATGCTCTCCCTCTCACCCCGCTTCCTTCTCCCTCTGGGGTGTCCAGAGAGACTCAGGAAGGGCAGGTGGATCGAGGCGGGGGTTTCTGGGCAACCTCTCCACTGTCATTTCTCTCCTGTCTTGCAGATACCGGGTCAAGTGTGATGGTGAGGGAGGATACTGGTGTCCCTTTCACAGCTGCGCAAAAGAGAGCAGATGGAACTTGAACTTGGCCGAGGCTGCCACCCAGGATGGCTTTCAAAGGACATTTTCTAGGATGGCGTCTCCTCCTCTGCTCCCACTACCTCCCTCGAGAGAAGGGCTGTTCTGGGTTTATTCTTGCCTCCCCTGTACCACCTCTCCATATCTGGCCAATTCATTTGTTCATTCATTCATTCATTCATTCATTCCACACAAATCTGCTGAGCACCTCCCCTGTCCTAGGCCCTTGAATACAGAAGTGAATGAGACAGATATGCTTCCTGCCCTCAAGCTACTGATTGTCTAGGGAAGACAGACAGACAACAAACAAGGGAATAAATACAGAAAATAATGTCAAGGGTGGTACATGCTATTCAAAAACAAGTGCCATGACAGGGAATATAGGTGAGGGGGTGGGGGAGCTCTTTTAAATAGATCAGGGATGGCCTTAATGAGGAATTACCACTCAGCTTGATGAGAAGGAATCTATGAAATAAACCGAAGGGGAAAGTGTAGTCTAGATGGGGAAATAGCATCTGCAAAGGCCCTGAGACAGGAAAGAGGCTGATGAGTTTGAGGCACAGAAAGAAGGGCAGTAAATGAGAGGAAAGCCAGGAGAGGGGTGGGGGATGAGGGTCAGACCCAGAAGGGCTTACAGGCTGCAGAAAGGAGTCTGGACTTGTTCCTGTACATCAAGGGGAGGACTGTGGAGTTTCAAGCAGGAACACTACAATCTGATTTATATTCTTAAAAAAGATTCCTCTGGCCACGCAGGAAGAACAGACGATTGAAAGGGCAAGAGAGGATCTGGGAGACCAGTAGGGAAGGCCCATCCCTTCATCTATTCTACATGCATGCACTCAACAGTGTTCTAATGAAATCACTGAAAACAAACACAAACACAAAAACAAACAAAACACACTGGCTGGAGATCATGACTCCAGAGGTCCAGAGTGTGTTGCCCAGGAGCTTACAACAAAGGGAGGGGCAGGAAGGCCCTCAGAAGGGGGAGACACTTAGGTAGGGGTTGAAAGTCAGGCAAAGTCTCAGAGGTGGGGAAAAGGGTCAGTGTGAACAGGGCCTGTGCTCCAGTTCATATCACATGGCCACATTTCTAACTGACCTGACAAAGGAAAAGCAGCATGAAGGTGAAGTGTGGGGCTGGGAAGGTAGGGCGGGGACAGGCACTCCATCACAAATGCACTGGACACAGACCGAGGAGTCTAGGCTTTATCCACTTGGCAATGGGGAGCACTGAAGACTTTGACCAGAGTGACAGGCCTGGTGGACATTCTGAGAAGTTTCTCCTGGTGGCCATGGGGGGTCTATGGGGAAGGCTAGGGTGAGATTAAGGAAGAGATGGTGAAAGGTGCTCCCTCCCTACTGTGATCCCACAACTGCTGCTACCACTGATAGCTGATTTTTTTCATAGAGATTCCCTTGCATCAGGCATGGTTCTAGGCTCCTTACATGTAACTCATTTAATCTGCACTAGAATCCCATGAGGTTGGTACTAGTATTTTTGCCCATTTTACAGATGAGGAGACTGAGGCACAGGAAGTTAAGTCATTTGCTCAAGGTCATATAGCTAGGAAGTGTTGGGGAATCATGCCCAGGCCCTCAAGCTCCAGGGTCTGCTCTTAACCACTGCCCTGTGCCTTCTCCTCCAGTTAAGATGCCACAATTCTGCATCCTGGGATTTAATCTCCTTGGCAGAAGAAAACTCTCTTTGGGAAGTGCCCTTGGCTGCCCTCTGAGGCCTCAAGAACACCACAACACACTGCTCAAAGGACAGTAACTGACCAGCACCCAACCATGTTCTATTGCTAACCTGCTGTGTGACTGGGGACAAGTCCCTGGACCTCTCTGAGAATCTGTGCAGTGTAATAAGAATGTCTCCTTTACAGAGTGGACTTCAGCCCCACATGCTGCTACCTGGGGTGATAATCACCACCCTCGGCATTGGGAGGGGGCTACGTACATATCTCGAATCATCTCCACAATGGCTATGGTCATTTCCCCCCGAGAGAGGTCAAAACCCTGAGGCTCAGAAAGGAACAGTAACTCACCGAGGCGGATACAGCTTGTCGGTGGCAAAGTTGGAATTTGAATCACAGTTTCCTCAATAGCAGCGGGCAGGTGCTTAAGACATGTAAACCACCTCTTCCCCAAATGTGGAGCCAGTGTGGCTCCAAACCTTTAAGAGTCACCTGCTGTCTTGTAGGGAGGCAGGATAAAGACCAAGGACATGGTCAGTTCCCGGGGGCCAGGCCTGTTGCTGCTGAAGAGTCAGTCTCAAGGATACCCTGAACTTGTCCCCGTGGGCAGTTGCATTGGGACATGGGCCAGGTATGAATCACCCTATTCCCAGTTTGATGTCTGGCCCAAGTCACGCCTTTTTCCTGGAGGGTTGGGGGAGGGGCTAATACCATGGACAGGGTGCTGGGCTTTGGACTCTACTCTGCAACCTTGGTCAATTCCTCTCCGGCCTCAGTCTCCTCTTAGGTCCAATGCAAAGGGGCAGGAGCAGAGGGGCTATTCAAGAGGCCTTGGACAAGCCATCCCACATCTCTGAGACCATGTCTGCTCATCTGTAAACGGATCCAGTCGCAGTGGTGAGAGTAAAGGAAACTTTTGCACACGGAGCCCCTAGCATCGAAATTGCTCGCTAAATGAGAGCTGTCTTGGTTATGACAGGTTACCCGGGGGCTGTAGTGAAGCCCACTGTAGACGTTCCCAGGGCCATGGAAGCTGATGTCTCCACTCAGCTCAGAATTTCCTTCCCCTGAGGTCATGATGCAGACTCAGGCCTCTGAGAGGGCAGAGAAGTGCCTAGAAACAGCCCTGGGTCCCAGTGCCAGGTCTCGCTTAATTTTATTGCTACTCCCTGAGTGCAGTAGTGGCCCAGGCCATGTACTCTTCACCACACTGACCCCATTTTGTAGATAAGGAAACTGAGGCTCTGGAAGCTCTAAATACTGTGGTGGTGAGGCTGAGTCTCGGTCCTGGAAGTTATTCATGGCCTAGCCCCCAAGCAGGGCACCTGCAGTCGTATACCACCTTCTACCTGGGGCTGCCTCCGCCTCCCAGCAGGAGTTGTTTCTGGAGCTGATTCATCTCTGAGCTCAGCAAGGAGCCCGACAAACAGCCTGGTCCACACCAAGTACTTAGCTAATATTGGTTTTATTGATTTGCATTCTATGCCCTCTTCAGGATGCTCTGAGCTCAGAAATCTGAAATTGGCTGGGGGTGGGATGGGGAGAAGGGCTTCATTTTAATCTGAAGTGAGTCATATAAGTTGATAAATTTAGAAGTGGCCTAAAGAGCTCTTAATCTGCTGCCTTCAGATAGTTGCTAGGAAGGGATTGGCACCCAGCAACCTTTGCATCCCAAATCCACATAATAGAGTGGACACTGTTGGTGCCCACCCTAGTCCTCCTTACCAGTCTGCAGCTTCCACACCCCAGCTGCTGGGAGCTAGAGCTCCCGGCTGCCCCTTCTTTGCAGGCTTGCCTTGGGAAGAACAGGAGCTCCTGCCCGGGCAATTGCACACAGCATCCCACTCAGAAGGCAGCCGTGGCCAATAACTATCTGATATGGGGTATGAAAGGCCATCTTTTTTGCTTCAAGGCAGAGCCAACCCTGGGGTGCAGTTCATGTCCCACATCCCCCAAGGGATCAGCTGAGGCCACACGCTTGTTTATCTCTTTCTCTCCCTACCTTGTTTCCTTTCAGCCCCTTTCTCCTGAGCGCTGTCTCATGCTTGCTCCTAGTGAGTCCAACCCAAGATCCACACACATTGCACTCCACAAGCAGACACCAGCTCCACCCCTCCAACCCCGCCCCTTCCCCCGTGACCTGGACATCAGCAATGTCCAGGCAGCTTCGAATTTTAACATTTAAAGTCTCAGTGGGCCCATCTGGCTCCAAAAGGCTTGTTTCAAAGATGGGAAACTGATGCTCAGAAAGAGACTGTGACTTGTCCAAGGTCACTTGAAGTGCTTGTCATGGCTGGCTGCACCCAGGTCTTTGTCCTCCCCCAACTCCAATCCACTTTGTGGCCCTAGCCTGTCTGGTGGCTGGACCAACGGGCCAGCCACGGCTTTTGCTGTCTCCAGGAGGGAATTTTGCTGTGTCAACTCTGCAGAAGCCACTTGGAGGCCAGGAGAGTGCTGGCTGGTGGGCTTGCAGGATGGTTGGTAGGCTCTGCTGACCTTGGGCAGCTGTGGGCAGGGTGGGCATCCCAGTTAGACCCCTTCCACTGTTTGTGGTGGTCAGGCAGAAAATTGAGGGAAGACAGAAACGACTTCTAATGAGGGCCCTAATTACCCTGTAGATCCCTGAAGCACTGGTGATGCATCTGGTGGTGGCTTCTTCTAGAAACCCTCCTCTCCATGGCAAGAACTCCTTTCTCCATAAGAGAAACAGTCCTGAACCAACATGGGCAAAGAGGCAGCATTGGGCTGGTGCCTGGACACTGGGCTGTGGTTCCAGTCTGCTGGGAGCCGGCTGTGTGATCCTGGGCAAACCAGCATGCCTCTTGGGCCTTGGTTTTCTCAGCTATAAAGCAAGTGCAGCCTCAACTGCTATTATTTTATTGAGCCTAGTGTTTATTTTAGCTATCATTTATTGAACTAGAAGAGACTCATTAAAGTTCATCAAATAATAATTGCTTACACTTCTGCCAAGGGCTGTCCTAAGCACTTTAATTTTACTTAATCCTCACAACAATCCTATGAATTGGACACTTTTGTTATCCCCATTTTACAGATGGTGGGACTAAGGCACAGAGAAATTAAGAAACTTGTGCTGGGTCACACAGCATGGAAATGGTGGAGCAGGAATTAGAATCCCAGAGTCTATGCTTTAAATTCCTCCTTGTACTACGGTCTTTGTTGTTTTACACGGCCATTTATTAAGCACCTACTGCATATGGGGACTCTGCTGGTCATGTAATACACACAAAAGTTTGCCGACTTCTCACAACTGCTCTGGCAAGCAGGTGTTCTTTTGCTGATTGTTTCAGAGTGGACACAAAGGCCCCAGAGAGGGACTCACCGCAACTGAGCTGGGGAGGCAGGTGGCAATCCTGGCTTCTTCCCACCAGCCTGGTGGCTCTGTTCTAAGCCCCTTATAAAACTGATCTTATTTATCATATTTTCTTGACTCTAACCTGTATCACTACATTACGTATATTTAAGAAATAAAAGGCATGGCTGGTTCCACTGTGGTGTACCACCAGTTGTCAGGCACAACCTGGCTTCAGAAATGTCAAAATGTATATCTTGGAATCCACACAGTTCAGTCTCCGACACAACGACCTGATGAGGCAGGCAATGTTGTCATCTCCATTTGACAGTGGAGGGAACGGAGGCCTGGAGATTAAGGACATGCAGCTGGTCAGAGGCCAGGCATTGGATTTGACCCCAAGCAGCCTGGGCCCAGATGTTGTCCTCAACCACTGTGCTACATCAACGCTAAGTCAGGCCCATGTAGGATGGCATGCCCTGCCCATGGGCACAGATTAAAAAACTTCAGAAGGATCAGTGAGCTGGAGGCCAGCACCCTCTGCTCCGGATGAGCCTGGGGGCCTCACTCAGCGTGGATGCCTCAGGCATGCAGGAGGCATCCCAGATGGCTGCCACAGCATTCCCCGCCCACTGCCTCCACAGCTCCCTTGGGCCTGCAAGGCAGGTGTTTGACAGAGCTGGGCTAGAATGAGTTCATCCAGATGATGCCCCCCATGGCTCCCACAAAATGGTCCCGGGGCAGCCAGACATGGCCGGGTAGAGTAGCCCAGCCGGCACAGGGAAGGCACCGCTTTATAGGAAACTGCCTTCAGAGGCAGCACAGAAGCTTGCAGAGACCTGCTTTCTTCCTTCAAAGCTACATGGTGCTTGGACCCCAACGGTGTCATCCATTCACTGCTTCTCCCATAGGCTCCACCAACCCCATATGCTCCACTATGGCACGACTGCTCCCAATTTTCCCAAATCAAATCCACCCTCCTTGGACTAGGATGTGCCCCTTCTGGGGACATCTTTAAGATGCCCACAAGCAGGGCAGAAGCTCAACATATTTCGAATGCCTGGCATGATGAGGGTTCCATTTGAGACATTACCTACCCATCATCTCGTGGCACAATCTTGTGAGGCAGGTTTTTCCCACTCCACTTTGCATATCAGGATGTCAAGCTCAGAGAAGCAAAGCTACCTGCCGAAGGTCACACAGTAGTGAACACTGGCATTAGGATTTATACTCAAATCTTTCTGATGCCACAAAGGAGGCCACTTTCCATCAATTTCTGGCGAGGCCCTGAGCCAAGTGCTTCCTTCGCATTACTTCACCAAATCCTCATACAACAAATAATAAAGCATCGTCATAATACTACCACTATCCCATCTTACAGGCAAGAAAACATCCTCTGAGCCTCTACCTGGACCACACCCGGGCCAAGCACTGTACTTGGATCCTGTTTGCCTCACATGACAACCGGGAAGATGGGTGCTCATCTAACCCTTGGTTTACGGAGGAGCAAACCGAGACGAAGTCACTGGTTCAACCACACACAACTGAACGCACATGACTGAATAAGTAATTCCCCTCCCACGCATTACATGGGAAAACAAAAAGCATTTGTAAAGTGCTTGCGGACACATTTTAGCGATTAGTACTATTATGACGAACATTTCGGTGCTTGGCAATTACCCCATGAAGTCAGTGCTGCTGCCCCTATTCTCTGGAAGAGCACAATGACGTTCACAGAGTCAGTGGCAGAGATAAGGAACTGTGGCTCTCAATCCTCTGCCACATGTTGGTCTCCTGGGGCCACGGCTGGGCCCCTTCACACCTTGAAGCTCCCCTGCCTGTCTCCAGCCTCTCTCTGGTGCCCAGGAGCCCCTGCAGACCTGGGGTCTTCATAGGGCTGGCTGGAATTCCTGCCCCATGGCTTCCTAGCTGTGGGCCCTAAGGGGTCTCTGGGCATCCCCCAGCCAGCTACAAAAAGGTGGAAAGGTGAAGGAGCACCAGGGACCTGGGTTCAAATCCCAGCTCTGCCCCTCACTTGCTGTGTGACTTGGGCACATTCTTTTTTTTTTTTTTTTTTTGAGATAGAGTCTCACTCTGTCACCCAGGCTAGAGTGCAATGGTTCCATCTTGGCTCACTGCAACCTCCACCTCCCAGGATCAAATGATTCTCCTGTCTCAGCCTCCTGAGTAGCTGGATTACAGGCATGCACCACCAGGCCCGGCCAACTTTTTTTGTATTTTTAGTAGAAACAGGGTTTTGCCATGTTGGCCAGGCTGGTCTCGAACTCCTGACCTCAGGTGATCCACCTGTCTTGGCGTCCCAAAGTGCTTGGATTACAGGCCTGAGCCACTGCACCTGGCCTGACTTGGGCACATTCTTAATGTCTCTGGGCCCTGGTTTCTGTAATCCCGAAAATGGGTGATGGTGAAGAAGAGATAAGACTGTGTGCAGGTCTTATGAGCAATAAACACCTCATAAATCTTAGTGACTGCAGTGGGTTGAAGGATGTCCTATCCAAAGTTCATGCCCACCTGGAACCTCAGAATGTGACCTTGTTTGGAAATAGGATCTTTGCAGATGGAATTAGCTAAGGATTTTGAGATGAAATCATCTTGGGTCTAGGTTGGGCCCTAAATCCAATGACCAATGTCTTTAGAAGCAGAGGAGAGGACACCGAGAGACACACAGGAAGGAGTGAGGTGAAGATGAAAGCAGAGATGGGTGTGATGCACAAGGTGAGGAAGAGCAAGGGTTGCTGGCCATCGCCCGTAGCTAGGGAGACAAGGGACAGGCTCTTCCTCAGCCTCTCCAGGAAAAGCCAACCCTGCTGGCTCCTGACTCTAGACTTCTGGCTTCCAGAAGTGGAAGACAACACACGTCTGTTGTTTGAAGCCACCCAGCCTGTGGTCATTTGTTATGGCAGCCACAGAAAACAAACACAACGGGCTGTCCCTCCAGTTGCTCTCCTTGCTACTTCCTGAGACTTGCAGTGTTTCTGACCCTTCACCCCAAGGGGCAGTGGGCAGGAGAAGCTGCCCTCACCAAGGACACTGGGGGGCAGGATCACTGACCCCTCTCACAAGGGGAGAGCTTGGGACCAGAGGGCTGACACAGCTTTTCCAAGGTCACTCGCCAGTGATGAGCCGGCCTGGGACCCAGCTCTCCTGACCCTCAGACCAACACACTCTCCCCCATACCCAGGGACCTCTGTTGCTTTAGGAACCTGAGCTGTGGCCCCTGCTCGGGCCTGGTCACCTTGCCTTCCTGGTCCTGCCAGCTGTGGTCCCTGGCCACATATCTGGAACTCTCTGACCCTGCAGAGATTTCCTGGACTGTGAATGATACTTCTAAGGCTTTTACCATCACTCCCGCTTCCCCCTTCCTCCCGCCGCCTCCATCCAGACTGTCAAGTGAAGACTGGGGTGAAGCCCAAGCCACACTGCCCAGCAGGAGGTCCCAGGAGTTTTCCATAGCATAACCCATTTTTTAAACCTTTTTTTTTTTTTTTTTTTTGAGACAGGGTCTTGCTCTGTCACCCAGGCTGGAGTGCAGTGGCACAATCACGGCTCACTGCAGCCTTGACCTCCTTGACTCAAGCGATCCTCCCACCTCAGCCTCCTGCATAGCTGGGACAACACGAGTATGCCACCACGCCCTGCTAATTTTTAAATTTTTTGTAGAGATGGGGTCTTGGAGAGTGCCCTTGGAGCATGGCTCCCAGCTGTCTGCTGAGAAGATGGCCTTGTTTTGGATTTGAGGGTTCATCGGTCCTCAGGAGGGCCTGATTTAGCTGTGCAGGGTGAAGCCAGGGGCTAGGGGTTGGTAGGGGACTGGTGGGGAGAGGAAATGAGTTTCAGTCTCATTCAGTCACCCACTAGCCTGGAGACCTCAGTTTCCCCAGGTGTGACAGGTACAGGCAGAACAGCACGGTGTCTAGGCCACCCCCAGCTCTGAGCGCCTATGTGCTCCACCAAGCCCACTCTTAAGCACCTCAGGTCCCCGGGGTGCGGAGTGAAATGGGTGAAAACCCGGGGTACCTGTGGAAATGTAGCCCCCGGGACCTCCTGATTCATCAAGGTAGGGCCCAGAAATCTGCCCCCATCAGGTGATCTTTAGGCTAATTAATGCACCAATGGGTTTCCTGACCCATACCTGTGGCTGGGCAGGGGGAAGGCAGAGGAGGGCAGTGGGATGGCAGGGGGATGGGCCAGTGTTTCAGGCTCTGCACATAGCATAAACCACAGGCAGCTTTTCTGACCTCCGATCTGCAAACTAGAGATTTCTTGCCTTTTTTCCCTTTCTGATCTCAGAGTTGGCCAATTGCAGCAGCAAGGTGCTCACCTGCTCCGGCTCCTGATCCTGATGCCAATCACATCTTTGTGCACAGCCCTCTACAGTGTCCAGGGCTCTCTGGCAGCTGTGGCACAAAACAGGGCAGAGATAGGCCTGCCTGGCCACAGATGAGAAGACTGAGGGCAGAGAGATGAAGTGACTTGGCCAAGATCACACAGCTGGTCAGGAGCAGGGCTGGGCCCAGGGCTCTCATACTTTCCACCTACAGTCAAACACCTGGGGAAAACCAGGGGCCAACACAGGCCTCTGCTGCTTCTTGTCTGGGGCCTGAGAGCACTTGCAAGAAGCCCAGGTCTCTACAGAACACCGTGTGACCTTTGACAAGTCCCTGTGCCTGGCTGGGCCTCAGTTTCCTTTTTATAAACGGTCCCAGCTAGGTGGCCTCAGAAGGCATCTGTCTGCTTTGGCTTTCTAGGCATCAGCAACTCCATAGGGTAAAGGGACGACAGAGCGGTCTGGCTGCCTAGGTCAGGGCCATGCCCGCCTGGGGAAGGCTCCTCCGCCTTCACCCATAGGAGATCCTCTTCACTCTTTCTCGGAATCTTGCCACAAAATTCTAAGTTCTTGAGCTATAGGTTCCCAAAATTTTGGTACCCCAATTTGAACTGGCCTCATGCCGAAGGGTCAAAGAGGGTAGTTGGGCACCTGGTGGCCTGCCTTCTACCTCCCCTCTGCCACATTCCAGCTGTGTGACCTTGGGTGACACAGCTTCACCTCTCTAGATACAGCGTCCTCATCTGGGATGTGGGGATAACAGGGCTGTGGGTGTCCTCACTGAGATGATACGTGCAAAGCAGTTAGCTGGGTGAATGCTAGCTGGATTACTATTATTTACTTGGGTCCCCTGACCCATACCTGCGCCTGAGCTGGGGGAGCGCAGAGGAGGGCAGCGGGACAGCAGAGGAGGGTGCCAGCATTTCAGGCTCTGCATACAACGTAAGCCACAGCAGCTTCTCTGACCTTCAGTCTGGAGGGGACTTTGGAGTCTGCTGAAGGTGTTCCAGGCCCCAGCTCTCAGAGACCCCATAGCAGCAGGCTGGTTTCCTGATGCCAGGGAGAGGGCTGGTGGGGCCAGTCTGGGCTCCTGGCGGTCTGGGCCACGGGCAGCAGCTGCGTCCCTGGCCGCCTCTGTCTCCTTTCCAACTTTGGGCAGCCTTCTCTGAAGAACATCAATAACCCAAGATGGCCTTGCTGAGTCTAATCACAGCTCCCTGGGAATACGGGCTGGCCCTCCCCCAATGCCTGTGTGAGGCTGTGGCGGGCACTTAGGATCCAGTATCCCTCTGTCCTCATCGGAAGTCCCTTAAGGGGCAAGCTCTCCCTAGCACCCACAGAGCCACCTTGCCTCCTGGAAGCTGAGGGGGCGGGTGTGTGCACGCAGCATCCGCAGAGGTGCTGCATCTGTGTGCAACTGACATTCACCTGTGGGCACATTCCAGCATGCCATGTGCCTGCCAATGCACGGGCAGGCACGCAGATGGCATTCAGAGTCCCACATGTGTGTGCCTGTTGTTTTCACACCTGAGCCAGCCCTCATGTGGGTACACACATTTCTGGCTGTTGCAGGGCACTGTGTGCAGCCTACTGCTTTCCCGTGTTAGTGCTACATGCATGTGTGGGCAAGCTGCATGCACAGGTGTGTATGTGTGTACTGCATTCGTGTGTGTGCTGTGTTTTGCACGTGAGCATGTGGTGTTCAGGAACGTGGGTTGTATTTACAGGTGCTGGGGTGTGGGCATGGGCATCCCATATGTGTATATATGATTTGGACATATATGACGCACTACTTATGGGTACTATATTTGTATCTGTGCATATGTGTGAATTTGTGGGCATGCATATACCCTGATGTGAATGGGACTAGGGTGTGAAGGTGGCTAAATAATGGTGGCCATCAGCATCTTTCCTGGACCCCCAACCCCCCACAGGACTCCCCAGAGCTGCAGCCCCTTCTTTGCCACTGCTCCTTCAACGAAGTTAACAGGCGGAGGCCCCCAAGGCCTGCGCTCCAAGCCCCCTCCTACTGCACACGTCAAAGGAGAATTTCTCCGGATGGCGCCCGCTGATCCTGGAAATACCCCAAACGTCAGCTCTGCCTCCTCCCAGTGATTCGGAGAGCAATGCAGGAGAGGAGGGAGCCCCTTCCACGCTGGGCTCAGGGCATGCAGCGTCGCACTAAGACCCTCTGCCGGCTGGTCGGGCTTGCCTGCTCACTTACCCTTCTGAAGGTCGAGCCAGGCTGGGCCTCTGCATGGAGGGCCCGAGACCCCCAGGGCCCTTGCCTGATTGGGGCAGGCCAGTCCAGAGCACCCCCCAACCCCCAACCCTCAACCTGGGTGAGCAGAGGACAGCCGTGGTGTGGAATAGCTACTTGGCTAGAAAGGGGTTGCTGCTGGCAGCAACCCACCCTCAGGGAGTCCTGAGGCCCCCTGCTGCATTTTCCCATCCTGACCCTGCAGGGGGCAGGGAGGAGCCTCAGGTGCCCTATCCCTCAGCTGGAGACCACTGAGGCCGGCCTAGGAAGTAGGCTTCTGGGCAGAGGGTGCCGACTCCACCACCCAGCATGACTGCTGCAAAATGGCCTGGCCACCCGTTCCTGCCACCCTCCTGGCCATGGAGAGGACCCAGGAACACGTCCCTGCCACCACATGACCCGGCTGGCCTGACCCAATGAGTCCCAGCACACAGCTGCCCACCCCACCAAAGGGACGCTTCACAGGGGCCTCCTCCTGCCTCTTTCCTGGGACTCTGACCAGGGTGGGCAACGGGCACCCTCCAGTCCTCTTGGTCTCCCTGGGACTGGCTCAGAGAGAAGAGAACCTTGTCCCCTGCCACCAGCTTGCTGGCCCTTGCATAACATCCTTAGGGGGCATTTGCAGTCCAGAGGCTGCCGGAATCTACCTGAGACCCTGGGCATCCTCTTGTCCGAGGCCCCCCTGTCCTAGTCCCCAGCATCCAGCTGTCCCCCACAACACGCGGACCCTCACACTAGTGTCTCCCTCAGCGGCGGCTCCCAGTGCAGCCTTGGCTGCTGCCAGATAAACAAGCCCTGCTCCCACCCCCCCTCCACGCTGCCACCGCCACCACCATCAGCTGAGAAAAATCAAATGAAATGAAACAAAATAAAATGGGTGAGGGAGGAAGGGGAGAGTGGAGTGGGGCGCTTTTTATTTTTTATTTTCTCATGCTGGGGGATGCCGGTACTTACTTGGCTATGAAAATCACCACCAATCCTGCACGGTTCCCCGGCGGGCAGCCCCGTAATCGCGGTGCGGCAGCTGGTGCCGCGGCTGAGCCCAGCCAGCGTGCCCGGGCCCCTCTGCAGACTGTACCATCCTGCCCGAGCGGGTGGGGGGCGGGGGGCGGAGGCGCCGGCGCCGGTTCTAGGAGAGCATCTCGCCGGCAAAATGCAATCTCGGGGGAGGCAGAGGCCGCCCCTGCCGCTGCCGGAGGCTGGGGGATGGGGGCGGGAGGAGGGAGGGAGGGACACAGGGAGGGCCGGTTCTGGAGGGGGCCCGGGGAGGAGAGTGGGGGGCGGGGGGGCGGTGTGTGGACCGAACCACCACGGTGTTGTTTGCGGTTTTAATTCCTCCCGTGGGATCATGAGGAACCGAAGCTGGCAGAGTCCCAGGAATATGCCCGCTCCCCAGAAGCAGGAGGGAATGTCAAGGGCACGGAGAGGGTAGGGCTGGGCTGTGCTGGAGGGAAGGGGGTCCTGAGAGTGGTGGTGGGGAGAACGGGAGCAGAGAGGGGAGGATTTTGCTCAAATGGCCCCAAGTCGTCCCTTGCTTTCTGGGGGACTTATTTGGTTGGTCAGGGGCTCTGGCCCCCCTCTTTGCAGTCAAGGCACCCCCAGACCTGGGGGGCAAAGGGGCAAAGGTCGCAAATGGGGAGAAGTCAACTCAACACATTTTAAACACATCTGTGTTTCCAGGGCCAGTGGAGCTGAGCCCGCAGCAGCTCTCTGCTGCCCTGAAGCGCTACCCCTGCGACCCGCCCTGCCTGTGTGCGACCCCACCTGCCCTCGGGGGGGGGGTGTGGTGGTGGGGGCTGGCTTGGCAGAAGGGCCTGCCTCAAGGGGCCTTTTCTCTGCCAGGCGCCCACCAGCAGGGGTGTCTGCATGTCTGTACACCCACCTAATCTTCAGGACATCTATGATGAGTTGCAGGCAGACTGTGGGCTGACTGACACTTCCACGGGAACCCAGGGACCCCGGGTGAGGAGTTGGTAGGGTTGGAAGCCCCTAGCCAGCTGCTCACCTCTTCCTGCCTAATCTCTGCCAGACTTGCTGCTCTTTCAACTCCAGATGGGTGGGAGGAGAGCCCTAAGAGCAAGGTTAGGAGGTCACCGGGGGCGAGGGGCTTCTCTAGAATTCTGAAGCCTTGGCCTCCACTGCCCTGCCCCCTGCAGGAGGGGTACCCTGCTTGGAGGGAGGGCACTGAAGGTGGAAGGACCTTCAGGACCAGTGTCTCAGGGCACCTGTCAGGGTGGAGGGGTGCATGGGGGACAGGGGCAGGGCTGGAGGCGGCCCCGGGAGGCAGTTCCAGGCAGAAGCTGCCTCTTTCCCCTGCCCCCACCTCCTGCCCACCTCTGAGCTGCCCGCCCGAGCGTCCCGAGCTGCCGCTCCATCCCTGGGCTGGCACAGAATACCAATTTGTCTCGTTAAGCTGAAAGTCTGCACTGCACCAAAATCAGAACCCGGCCGTGCAGAGGGGCCACGGGAGGGAGACAGTTGGGAGCGCCTGAGGCGGGTCTCCCACCAGTAGGCCATGCTGAGACCTCCTTGCTCCTCACCCCCCAGCCCCATGGAAGGGTACCCACCTGCCCCTTAGCCCGCAGGGTGGCCTCAACGCAGGGAGGATGCTGAGAAGCTACGATGTCAAGGGCTGGGTGGTCATTCAAGGCCTTGGCCTCCACTGGGGCAAGGGTGTGACTCAGAGGCCAGGCAAGGCTCCCTGCTGGGGTTCTGACAGAGCAGCCCAGGACACCCCTCAGGGAGGCTCTTGACCCCACACCAATAGCCCAAGATTGGGAGCTTCCAAAGCAGCCTAGCCTCATCTCTGCTTCATCTTGGGGGTGCAGATGGGAACTCTACCCCTCTTAGGGGTGTAGGTGGGGGGATTCCACTGGCCACCCCTCTGGGTGACTAAGTCAGCAGTCCCTGGTCGGCTCCACCCCAGGGACCAGGGCCAAGCATCTGCCCTTCCCCAAAGCCCACAGGCTCTCCATTCCCCAAAACAGGCCCATGTAAAGGTGTTCCGAGATGTTGGAGCGAGGGTGGGCAAAGATGGGCAGAGGCGGAAAGGCCCATTGCACCTCCCATCTGTTGCCAGCCTACATGTCTGTGCCAGGAATCCCACCATTATTACTTCAACATCTTTGGCGGCAAACCGCTTTCCCTGGTTACAAAATAGCCCGAGAAGCAGCCTGTTATGAGCCACACATTTCAACAATCACACTGCCTTCTGTGTCCAGCACACTTTACAGTTTGTAAAGGCCACCTACAAAACTAAATCATTTGATCCTCCCAACTACCTCTGGGGTGGCTGCCGTGAGCACCCAAGGTACAGATGGGGAAGCTCTGTGTAGTTCAGGGGGATGTGGTGGCCAGGGCAAGGTGGCACAACCAGTAAAGAGTAGACCAAACTTGTGACGGAGGCCTCTGGACTCCAAGCCCAGGGCTGCCTGCATGCGTAGGCCATCATGAGTGTGGGCTCACTGGGAGCCCTGACACTCGTCCGCTCCCAAGTCCTGAGTCTTACCTGCCCAGTGGTCCCTGTCTGAGATGGGCTGGGCTCTCACCAACGTACACTAGCAGCCAAACTCTCGGGCAGTTGTGGATTTTGGTTTTCAGACCCTAAGACTAGAACTGCCACCTGGCCGAGTTCCCATCTCCTTGACATTCCAGATCCCATGTCCTTCAGTGCCTGCATCCACCCCCCAGTGACTGGATGCCCCTCTCTCCTGAGGCACTGCAAATATTGAACAGCACAGTTTGAAGGTTTTTCCTTGTGGGTATACCCCAGTTCTAGGCCCACTCCTACTCATTCTTCGAAGTCCAACTCAAATTCTGCTTCCCCAGACAGTCCTTCCTGATTCCACCAACTGAGTTGGTTCATGCCTCTGTTCTACCTCTGACCACACTGTATTGTGATGGTCTACATGTCTGTCTCCCTCACTGGGCTGTGACCACATCAGACATGTCTCCAGCATTCCAGGTCTCAGGTCCCAGCATGTGTTAGATGGTGCAGTAAAGGCTTGAACGAGTCTGCTGGACCCTTGAGAACTCCTATCCAATTCTCCCATTTTACAGTTCAGCAAACCGAAGCCTCAAGAAAAAGATTACGGCTTGCCTAAGGTCATTCTTGAGGGTGGAATCTGGCTGCAGACATCTGTCCCCTGCCCCATCCCCTTTGCCTTCTCTTCCTGCAGCAGATACACCTGGGTCATCTGGCCTGGCCTTCCAGGATGTGTTGGGGGGCAGGGGGTATTGGACAGGCAGAGGTGTTGTGAAATTAGACAAACAATGGCACTAGTGTTGCAACTCCAGGAAGGTTGGAAATGACAGGTCAGGGTCAGCCACAGGGAAGAGGGGGAAAGAGGCAGGAGGCCAGCTGGGAGGATTACTGATAGCTTCTGCCTCCAGCATGATTTGGCTTATGGTGGACACCGATTGAGAGTCAGGGTTAGGGAAAGGTATGAGACATAGGGGAGGGGGACGGAAGGAGGAGCCAGCCAATCTGATTTTTACTCTGTGTTTAGTTGGCCAGACCATGTTTTTCTCCCTTGGGGAGGGGTCCTGGAGCTGAGACACAGGGTGAGTGAAGAGGGTCAGTCTGTCTAGGAGTGGGGACACGGAACTTGGCCCAGGCTGCTGGAGGCTCTCTGCACAAGGGCAATAGAGGAGGCTCTCTGCACGAAGGCAATAGAGGAGGCAGGTCCAGGCAGGTCTAAGGGGAGAGGACTGAATGTAATTAGAGGCCAGCTGTGTCTTCGGTATGAGACGTGGGCTCTCTGTTTTTGCTCCTCTTTCTGGGAAGCATGGATGAGGGCTACCCCTGCCCTTGCCTTGCCTGGCTCGGGGTCTGTAGACACCTAGGTAGGAGTTCTGGGGCAGCTCTCAGGTCACTGCTGTCCCAAAGAGCTGTCAGCTGGGTTCCCCGGGGGATAAGAAGGTATTTCCAAAGGTCTCTCACATTCCTGTCTCCTCTGACCCCCACAGATCATCCTCAAAGAGCCCAGGCTTCTTCCCATTTTACAGAAAAGAAAATTGAGACCTGGAGACCACAGGGCCTTACTTAAAAGTTACAGAGCCAGTGAGGACCAAAGCAAGATTGAGGGTCCCACTCAAACCCTAGGCCCTTCTCTCTGCGCCTGCCTAAAGTTACCCAAGTTTGAAGCACACAACTCAGGATCTCTAGCCCCAGACCTTGAGGGGCCATGGACTGTGGATCCAGGGGACCACACGGGCTGGCTTGCCCGAAATCTCCTCTCCAGTCACACGGAAGCCTTGCATCCACTCCCCACTCCCACCAAAGCCTGAAACTCCCTCAGCCAACCAGATCTCGAGTGGAGGCTTTGTGGCCACACAGACCTGGGTCCAACTCCCGGCTCTCTCACTTACCGGATGTGTGACCTTGGGCAAATGACTCAACATCCCTGAGTCCCAGGTTTTTTTCATCTGCAAAATGGGTATGATAATACCTATTTGGCGGGGTTGCAAGTTAAAGGAGAATGGCAGCTGTTATTAGTGGAAGAAACAGAAGGTGAGATTCTCCACCAGGCCCCAGGGAAAATGCTGGCGGAGAGTAGGTGCCTTCCAACTCCTCTGGCTGGTAGGTAAGGGTTCCCAGATAGCATCTGCAGGGCTGGGGCTGGGCTGGTCTCTAGTCTATTGAGATTTGAATGCAGGTCACCAATTCTCCCCTCCTCCTACTGGTCCTTGCTCCCTCAGGGAGGAGGTTGTAGGCCTGGCTTCTGGCGAATTCTGGCCAGCCACCATTCACACTGACATCCTACTATGTGCCAGGCATTCTGTGCACACACCTCGTGTGTTCCTCACAAAACCCTGCGAGGTGGATCCTATTTTTATTCCCATTTTACAGATGAGGAAACTGAGGTACAGGTAAAACATTGTAGCCCAAGGTCACAGAGTGAGTAGGGGAATTGGAGCTTGAAACAGGAACTGCAGGAGGCCCTGTGGCGAGCCCAGGAACCCTGTGGGAGGTGGGGTGAATCTGGGTCCTGGAACTGCTTGGGACCTAGGTTTCCCAAAGCAGTGGGCATATCTTCCCGGCCACACAGCTTAGAAAACCTTAGCCCCATGAGGGTCCACCCTAGGCTCCCACCTGTGTGGGGCAGGTGAGTGGTAATGGTTGACCCTGCCTCCCTTCTGCAAGGCCAGAGGCCAAGGTCAGGGCCATGAGCTCACAATGTTACTGTGGAAACAATGAGGGATCTGGTGCCTTTCCTCCTGGAAGAACGCAGAGCTTGGGGAAGCAGGAGCTACTCTCAGAGGACTCTCTGGGGCAGACTGCCTTTCCCAGGCACAAGGCCATGGTCTCATCTGCGCTGCCCCTCAGAGCTAATACCTCCTTGGTAATGCGGAGTCATACATGCTGCCCACTCCCGCCCATCAATCCTGACTCCTAACTGTCCTCCCCCCTCCTCCCCTGCCATCCCCTGGCCGTTTCCTAACTCCCTGCAGCCTTGGGGAGCTGCCTACATTCCTCCAAACCCTTCTTTGGCTCCTTTGTGCTCTCAGCATCAAATCCAAACTCCTCACTGTGGCTCATGAGGCCCAAATAACCACTCCAGACTGCTCCCATTACCCTCAGACCCCACAGTGGGTCTTTGTTGCTCCCAAAGACACTCTTGCATTTCCGTGCCTCTGCGTCTTTGCATGTGCCACCCCCTCTGCCAGGGATGCCTTCCCTTTCCACTTCTCTGCCTGGAGAACTCCTACTGATCCTTCAAGACTCAGCTCCAGCAGCCCCTCCTCCATGAAGCCTTCCTTGATTTTCCCTCCATCCCCCTTTTCCCCATGCCCCAAGAAGAGTTTGTTGCAATTAACCTTTTTATATGCATCTGTGTTGTCCATCTGGCTGGGGTACTCCCCAGGGACAGGAAACTGGGTCTCATTTGCCTGAGGTATACCTAGCACTGGGAAAAGATCCTCAATGAATATTGATTGAACTGATGAATGCAGGTTTGTTGAATGAAAAAGCAATTCTGCTAGTAGTTTTGGATGGTGTTTGCATCTCTTTGTGGCTCTGGAAATATTCTTTGAACGCATTTAAGGGTCCTGGCTTAGGAGTTGCTATTTCCTGAGCTGTCAATGAGTGGGGCTCCCTCCCCATGCCCAGCTTGGGAAGGGTTAAAGGAGACCCCAACTCCACTCAGATCCCACTGCCCAGAGATGTCCCAACTGGGACCAGCGTGCTTGAGCCCAGGGCTGGACTCAAGGTGAATTGAACACCCAGGAAGGAGAGCCCCTATCCCTAAATGGCCCCTCCAAGCTACCTACAACCTGACACTCCGCCATTCGTAATTCATTTCTTTGGATCATTCAGGCAACAGATATTTATTCAGCTCTCACTGAATGTGAGGTCCTGTACTGGGGTCCCTAGCTAACATTGACGTGTGTGTGTTTTCACTCTTGCTGAAAGGCTGCCTCCCTGAAGAAAGAAGAGGTGAAGCAAGGAGGAAAGGGAGCGGGTGGGGATGATGAATCCAGGAATGTCAGAAGAGGAAAGGGAACTTGACATTTGCTGAGCACCTACTGTGTGCCAGGCTCTTAACTACTACCCCAGGAGAATTTGATGTTATCAGTCTTCAACCTAGAGGTGAGGAAATGAGCCCAGAGAGGGTGCGTGGCTTGTTCAAGGGTGCATAGCTCTGTGGCACAGGATTGAGGATCCAGATATGCATTGTCTTCCCTGAAGCCTGTGATCTCTCTGTCGTCTTCCTGCTGAAGAGGTTGGGGGACCCAGCAGGGAAAGAGGATTCCTAGAGCAGAGGGGTGACGACTGAGAATGCTGTGAGCTGGCAGGCCTAACTGCTGACTCACTGGGTGGCCAACACTGCTGGGAATATAACCAGTAAGAAGTTAGGGAATAAAATATGGTCATCCCAGGGGCCTGCATGTCCAGCCTGAATGGCTCAGAGGCCACAGGGGCCACATCAGCTACCTCTGCTGAGCATATTCCTGGGTGCTAAAGTGTGTGCGCGTGTGCGCACACACACACACACACACACACACACACACACACATACACACACACACACACACACATACACACACACACACACACACACACTGTCTGCCCCCAACAGTCTTGCTATGTGGAGAGTATCACCCCCACTTTATTGATGAAGAAACTGAGACTTAGAGAGTGGAGGTAATAAACCCAGGATGACACACCTGGAGTTAGAATGAGAGCTTAGATCTTTCCTGGAAGACTTGCAGAGGAGCAGAGGGGCTGCGGGCTCACTCCCTGTGAGGTTTGCAGGCAGCCAGGGTTCTCAGAACAACCACAGCCCTTCCCTGTCACTCCAGCCCCACCCTCTGGGACTCTGCCTCCGTCCTCCATTGCACCCACAGGCGGCAATTCCGAAGTGGTGCAAAGAGTTTGGGAGCTGGAGTCTGGTGGCCCTTGCTCAAATCCCTGCTTTACCGTGATGGGCTGTGTGACTTTGGGCAAGTCTCTCAACCTCTCTGGCCTCAGGCTCCTCATTTGTAAAATGCACACGATGCCGTGTGCTTCCTGCTTCTCTATCGACTTATTTATTTCACAAATACCCATTGAGCATCTCCTTCCCAGGTTCTGTGCTAGGTGCTGAGAATACAGTGGTAAGCAGAAACGCCCATGGTGTCTGCTCTCAAGAGGGTTTAGAGACAGCCATGAAATGAAATGATCATACAAACCAATGTGTATTTACAGAGGGGTGAGAGCATGCTCAGCAGGAGGCCCCTGGTGTCTCTGGCAAGAGCAGGAAGCCTCACAGAGGGTTTCCTCGAGGGGGTGATGACTGAGCTGGGGTCTGCAGGTTGGAGTGGGAGTTCAGTAGGTAAGAGGAGAGGCAGTGTTGCCGACAAAGGGTGTGGCTTGTGCAAAGGCCCTGAGACTGGAAAAGCTTAGCAGTTCTCAATGAATTAAAAGGAGGCCCGGATGGCTGGGGGAAAGTGTGGGCAAGGGACAGGAGAGGCAGTGGGGGCCCCTGTGGACCACTGTACAGATTTCTGTCCTCACCCTGGGAAGGGGGGCAGCTGGGAAGGGTTTTCAGGATGGAACCCGATGATGAACACGAAGCCCTCGGTGAGGGCCCTGCGTGTAACAGCATCTGCAATGCGGCCATGGCACAGTCATGTCTTGCCTTCCGCAGGTCCTATGATCCACTCAATATGCTGTGATCTGGGGTGGACTCCGAGCCCAGGACATATCAGCAAGGAGGAAAGGGGCCCTGCTTGCACAGGGCCACAGTTGGGAGGAGAAGAACAGCCAGTAGACATTCACAGAGTCGCGAATGTGCAGGGGGCTGAGGGGGCACCCTGGCATAAGGGGAGACTGAGGCCAGGGTCATGGGCAATTGAATGAAAGCTGTAGGCTCAGGACTCTCAATCCAGTGCTCCCTCCAGGGGGTGGGAAGTTCCCTTGACTGACCTTAATGGTAGCCCTGCTTGATAGAACCTGGTTTTTCCCCAACCCCCCAGGGCAGCTGGGTAGGAGGGATGCAGAGACGGAAGAGGGGACACGCCCACACATGATAAATGGCCCTGAGACGGGGACATGATATGACATGCCAGGTTCTGTTTGTTCTTAGAACTTTTCATGTGTTGACTCATTCAGTTCTTCCCAAAGACCTTTTAAGGTGGCTTTGATGATCACCCTAATTTTACAGGTGGTGAAATGGAGGCACAGAGATGTCAGGCAACTTGGCCAAAGTTGTCCAGCTGGTAAGTGCAGTTGGGATTTGGACTCAGGCAGCTGGCTCCTTAGTCCCTGCCTGTTCTTCCCTACCCTGTGATAGGTCTGGGGAACACTTGGGTTCTGCCAGGGTGTCCAGTGAGTGGTTGAGGGGAGCAGGGAAGAGGTGGCATGGAGGGCCAGAGCCAAGCCTGAAGGAGGAGGACAGACAGGAACTGGCCGCCCTTGGGAGATGGTGATGCTGATGGAGTCTTGATGGGTTCCTTAGACTCACAAGGGTGTCATATCTCCCACATACTCCCCAGAGGATGCGGGGCCCAGAAAACTTCCGGGAATTCCCTTTGGGATCTGCCTTTGGGGCTGGTTTATGTGGATTTGCGGCGCATCAGGGCTGGAGGTGCTGCTGCATTCCTGTGTCCAGCCCTAGCTTTCCATTTTACAGATAGGGATCCTGAGGCCCACAGAGTGGTCACCACCTGCCTTGAGCACACGGCAGCCAGGCCAGGGCTTGGAGGCAAGTGCTCACTCCAGGGCTGCCTGTTAGCCCCATAAGGAACCCCCCTTATGTGGGGCTACCTTGCTCAGGGCTCATCTTCATCAGACACAGCTCCAAAGAGCATAGGCTCTCCAAGGAGGCCTGCCACCAGCAGCGGGGACAGCCCCAGCCTAGTGGCCACTCTGCAGGCCCTCTATGGATGAGACTTCCTGAAAGGCTGGGTCACCTCTCTCACTGCACATCCCCCTGCAGGTGGCCCCAGGGGGTTGGAAGAGCACTAGATCAGGGGTTATTGGGCAAGACAGCTGCCGTGGGCCGGGAGAGTGCTGACCTTGTCCCCCCCAGCCTTCCTGACCTCCTCAGGGGCTGGTTAGCAGTAACCAAATAAAAGAAGGATATGGAAGGATCTCTGTTAACTGTAAGTAGATTCTCAGATACAAGGTGCTGTTTCTTTCTGGGGGACACAGAGCATAGAGCAGGGGCTTGGGCATCAAAGAGATGTGGGATTGAAGCCCAGCTCTGCCACTTACCACTGGGTGGCCTTGTGCTAGTCACTTGGCCAATGTGAACCTCAGTTTCTATTAATACATCTGTAAAGTGGGGCTAACAATACCTGCAATTATGGGAGTGTTGGGAGGCATAAATGAGTAATACATATGTACATGGCACATAGTGGGTGTTCAGGGATGTCTAGCTTGCTTTTTCATCTCTATTCTGCAAAGGTGACAACACTTTTAATTCATAGACAATCTGATCTAAACAAAATGAGAGGGAATCTGAAGATATCATTCGTTCATTTCTTCAGTATTAAGAGGGTCATTTCCTGCTCTGCTCTCTCCCCATGGGAGTGTCTCAATCTTCTCAGGACCTCCCCCAAGGGTGGTAACCATTTCCCCTGTGACTTGGTGGGAGCTCTCAGCTGCCAGCCCTGCAGAGGAACCCACCCATCAGCCTCTGCCTGAAAACCCAGCCCCAACTGAGGTCCCAGAACTACCCTGGCTAGAGGCCAGGTGGTATATGTCTGGGGCACAGGCTCTGAGTTCACACAGGCCTGGGCTTAAGTCTGAGCTCCACCACTCACTGAGCTCTGTGATCGTGGGCAAGTCAGTTCACCTTTCTGAGCCTGGTTTCTTCATCAGTAACATGGTGATGATATCTACTTTGGAGTTGTGTCCTGAGAATTAACTGAGATACTGCCTGTAAAATACTTTGCCTATCATGTGTTACATGCACAGTTAATGGTAGCTTAAAAACTACCTGTAAGCCCCTTCTCTTTTCCCTTGAAACAAGCAGGACATAAGTATCTCCATCTTGTGTGGCATGGTGTGGCAGCAGTCTTGTTCTGGAGTTGCTTATACTGACTTGTGAGAGCCGATTGTGTTGTCAGTGATCTCATATTGGCAGCTTACAATCTGCCAAGGTGGGAGCATTGACACCACAGAAATTGGCAAGCACTGGAAAGCAGGACATCCACCTCCCTGAGAGCTGGTTGTGAAACATTTACCAGCATACCACAGAACCCTGGGCAGGCCCGCAACATGGTTACCTGGAGTTCATTACCTTTCAAGTTTCAGGACCCCTTTCTGATTTAGTTGCCTTTGACCTGTTCCTCCCTGCTGCAGGCTGCCCTGGCCCCAGCCCCTGGGCCTCTGTCGGCTCTCATCCCAGTGCTGATAACCTGCTCTTAGCCCTCCCACCATGGAGCCTACTGACATTTCCCACTCTGCCCAAAGGAGGGCAGTGCCGGACGAGGTGACCCTGGCATGGCATTGTCCTAAAAAACTGTTGGCCAGCGATATTCTATCTTCTTCTCCTCCTCTTTCCTCTCTTGTTGCTGACCCCAAAGGCACTTCCCAAACAGCCACTCCCTCTTAGCTGCCAGCACCTCAGATACCATCCTGTCGTTCCAGTTCTCATCCCATTGTCCCCATAACATCCATTGCCACTCCTCTGACCTTTCCAGGTCTAACTCTTCTTCCTTCAGCCCCAGCCAGGGGACTCATGGACTTGGAGACAGGTGGCCCTGGCATCTGTCCTGCTTCTCTTCCTTCTCCTGGCGTGGCACTGGACAAGTTATTCAACTTTTCGGAGATTCAGTGATAAGGAAAGTGATATTTACAGGGCTCTCGCCACGTGTCAGGTGCCGTGCCCACAGCCTTCCTGGCTGACTTCATTCCTTGTTTCCTCATCTGCAAAATGGAGACGACGGAAGTGTCCACCCTGTGGAATTGTACGGTGAGCTGAAGTGACAGCTTAAATGGGCTTGCTGATTGTAAAGTGTCATGCTAATACTGTTATTCTACTTTGAAGGGCAATGCTTGCTTAGATCTACAATTTTCAGATGTGTGTGTGTGTGTGTGTGTGTGTGTGTGTTTCTTAAAAAAAGCCACAGGCGTGCTATTTATAGCCAGCTCCTGTACAGGTTTTTATCATTCCTTGCCTGCTCTGCTAAAAATAACAAAACGACAAAGGTCAAGTCTGCTTCTACCTATCTGAGGAGTCTACAAAGAATGAGCCTTTTGATTCGCTGCCTCGGTGAAGTGAGGACTCTCCTGCCAGGTCAGTGCAGGCCACAGCCCTGGAACTCCTAACCAGGTCGACTGGGTCTACACCGAGGAGCTGAGGAAGGCTGGGGGCGGGGAACCTGCAAGTGTCACACTGGGCAGATACATCTCGCCTCGGCCACCCCTTCCCCTTCCCCCAGCCCGGGGAGGGAGGTGGTGGTGGAGCACCATAGACTGAAGGGCAAATGTTCTGGGTCCTTGTCCCAGGGATGCAGTGTGGGCCATGGTTTCCCCATATTCAAAATGAGAGGGGTTGGGAAAACAGCCACTGAGAATTTTCTCTCCAGCCTAAATGCATACATGCTCCATTCTTTTTTCTCTCAACTTCAGCCTATAACACTATGGACTCATTTAATGAATATCCACTGGCCCTTAATAATGACAATAGCATTGATGATACTGCTACTCAGCCACTACTTGTGGAGTGTCCACAACATGCCAGGCACTGGGCTAAGAAAGCCTTGAGGTGGAGTAAACTCACTGAATCTGTGCAACCCCACTGGAGAAGGAAGCTTGTCATCCCCATCTGATACTTGGGGAGGTGACTGAGCCCAGAGCCTTGCACATGCACAGTCTCGCACCAGGCAGTGACAGCTCCAGGATGTGAACTGGGTGTCATGTCCTGGGCCTGTGCTTGGCTCTAGGCACCATGCTGGGCACAGCAGGTAGGAAGACAGACACAGAGCTTGCTTTCCCTGTTGTTGAGGGAGCGATGGCTGCAGATAGGATGACCTCACGCAGTGTGGGAAATGGCAGTAGACAGACGGGGGATTGGGCAGCCTGTGCAGGTTGCAGTGAGGAGCACATTTCACCTTTGCCAGTGAGGCATTCCAGGTAGCAGGCACAGCAAGAATGAAGGTAGGGTGGGGTTGGGGTGGGGAGGGCTTGAAACCTCACAGCAAAAAGATTCGCATTTAGTCTGTGGACTAGAAACCCTCAAACTCCAGTAATGATGTTTGCCAGTCTGCAAGTTCTAGCATATACTTTGCATCTGTCCTGAAATCACCTCCCTTTTAGAAACATATGTATCTCTCTACTTAGTGTTATCTTAAGCATTCATAGTCACAATATCATGGATTTGCCTTGCCAGTTGTATTTTTCCCCTAACACATCAAAGTAAGTGCACAGGTATTAAACTAGAGAGGATGTGCTTGCCCCCCTCCAAAATGCGGACTCGCGTCTGCCTCTGGAAACCAGGACCGTGGGTTTAGGCAGCTTGGAGGTTTGATCCGATCTGGACTACAGAAGGATTTCTTGGAGGTTAGAAGGGATAGGGGGGCACTCCTGGGAATCTGCCCTTGTCCCATGACAAAGGTCTGGGGGTGCCAGCATGCCCCCAAGCTGAGAGTGCCACTCTCGCCCCAGCAAAACCCCTCCTTGGCCTCAGCTCTCTGGCTTCACCTGAGCCCACTCCTGATCCGCTTTCTCCCAGCCAAGCGCCGCTGCGGCCGTGCTGACCTCAATGACTAACACACATTCCTGGCCTAGTTACAGAGCCCCTCGCCTGGCGTATTTATAGCCACCTCCCAACTCCACTCATGCCTCTGAGGGAGGCCTGGCCCTTCTTTGAAAGCTCCTTTCACTACCCCTGCCCTGCCCCGGGCCCCGCTTTCACCGGCAGGTGCTGTCAGTCTCCCCTCTGTCGGGGACAGGTGTGGGGCAGGGATTTTGTTCTGTGTGGCCATGGGAAAGTGGCTTCCCCTCCCTGGACCTCATCTGTAAAGTAAGAGCCATCATACTCTCCGGCCAGGCTGGGCTGTGGTGAAGATAAACTGAGATATTCATTCTGAGATCATGAGTAATAACTAATGTTCATGGAACACCAACTGTGCACTAGGCCCTTTCTAAACACTGGGCACATTACGAACTCATTTAATTCTTACAACAACCCCACGAGGGACATACTGGTATCATCATGCCAATTTTGTAGAGGAGGAAACTGAGGAACAGAAAAGTTAGGCAGCTTGCCCAAGGTCAAACAGCTAGCTGGGATTCAAACCAGACTCCAGAATCTGTACTCCGGGCACTGTGCTGAACTTGACACACAGAGTGGTCCTCAGCCATACTGTGGATTTGCCCTGTTTGTTTCCTGCCTTTGGGGTCCCCTGAATTAGCTAAGCGCATCACTTACCATCTGCAATAAAGTGGCCGAGGCGGGAGTGAATAATGAAGGTGCAATGTGCAACGTCCGGGCCTTTCAAGGGGCTATTGAGGACTTGGCTAATGAGGGAACAGAGCAAGAAAGAGAGAAGAGTCACAGCTGGGACTCCTGTCAAGGTGCCCAGCTTTACAGAGAGGTATGCTGATGCATGGCAGCATGGCAGGGCAGGCTGGCATCTGATGGTACGTGAGAGGTGCTGGAGTTCTAGGAGTGGAGAACTCAGTTCCTGTGTCCCCTGCCCCTACCCCACCTCTGACATCTCTCACCCTTGATCTCAAAGGAGGAAAGCTTCCAATGAATGTTTTGATAGAAAGGTTTTAGGAACTTAAGCCACCTCGTCCCATGAATGTTATAGTTCCAAAAGAAGATTCCAAGAGGGACAAGAGAACAAATATTGTTTGGGTATTTACTGTATGTGTGGCACTGAGCCAGGCACTCAGCAGTCACTTGTTCATTCAACAAACATTGGCTCAGAACTCACTCCACTCTCTGTGCCAGCACTGATGCTGCCTGCCTTGCATGTGGAGACTTCTGGACCAGGATACCTGCCTAGCAAGTGGCAGGGCTGGGATCGAATGCAGGGGTTTTTCTCACACCATACAACTGCTATTGGTGGGTGCAGGGACATCTGACTTCACCTCCTCATACACTTTACCATATACATTTGGCTGCAGCCCAGTTTTTCAGGTCCCCAACCTGATCCCTCATGGTCACTGGGACATGCTGCTCTTCCTAAAATCAGCCCTAACAGATAAAACCCTATTGCCAAACTCAAAGGAAGCTCCAAGCCATGGTTTCTGGATTCTGGAATTGAAGAGAGGTGTAGGCTGCCTGTCCTTAGCCAGAAAATTAATGGCCAACCCTGATTTAATTAGCTTTTCCTTACAATGATTTAGGGAAGCCTGTAATTAGCTCAGGGGCCTGGAGGGAGAGGCCCAGGTGTTGGAGCCAGTGCTGGAGCAAGCAGCAGGGGAGGGGGGTGCCGGTTTTAAGATCAGACTCCTGCCCTTGCGAGGTAATAGTGGAGGTTGGGAGAACCCCTCACCTCCTCACTGTGGGAGGCGGGTGGAGAGAAATCCTAAATGAATGCAGAAGAAGAGAGGGTGGACTTAGAGATTATAAAAATATTCTTTTTTTGTTGTTTTGAGACAGAGTCTCATTCTGTCACCCAGGCTGGAGTGCAGGGCACAATCTCGGCTCACTGCAAACTCCACCTCCTGGGTTCAAGTGATTCTTGTGCCTCAGCCTCCTGAGTAGCTGGGATTACAGGCGGGCACCACCACACCCAGCTAATTTCTGTATTTTTAGTAGAGATGGGGTTTCGCCAGGTTGGTCTTGAACTCCTAATCTTAAGTGATCTGCCTGCCTGGGCCTCCCAAAGTGCTAGGATTACAGGCATGAGCCACCACACCTGGCCTCTTTTTTTTTTTTCCTTTTTTTTCTTTGCCTATCCAAATAAAAAAGAGTGCCTTTCTATTTTGATTTGCATTGGAACAAACTATATGGCATATGTGGCTTCTGCAGGCCACGCATCACTGCAGGTTCAGAGTGGCAACTAGACTATGTCACTGCAGATAAACTCTCCAAGCCCCTTGCATATGGCTGTGGCAATCCTCCCACAGTGTCAGGTGTTAAAGCCAGACTTTTCCAGCTAATAACAGGGCAGACTCTGTTTGCAGTTCTGAGGAGGGGGCTCCCAGAACAGGGTCTGCATTTCATGCAAGGTAAATGGATATTAGCCAGACATTGGACAAGGTTTTGCCTGAGACCCTTGCCAGCTTCAGACTTCCGGGGCACACACATCCCAAGGAGTAGATTGTCCCTCTGTGGCACCCCAGCCCCTGTGTGACCCACCTTAGTGGGTTTCCTGCCAAGTCCTGCACCTGCCCCCACACAAATCCTCACAGGGAAGCAGAGCCAATCCTACCACTCAAGAATTTAGCCTTGATCTCGAGGCATCAGAGAAGCCCCCATAAACAATCAGTCAAGTAACAGTGAAGAGTTTGCAGGCTATCTTTGAGGATAAGATGGTATCCAGGACCAGAAAATCCTTCATTCATGAACTTTCAGTCTGGGAACTTTCATGGGCATGAATAAACCCATAGCCAGTGGATAATGTCGGTGATTATGGACAGGTGTTTAATCTCTGGGCCATTTGTTCTTGATCCAGAATGATCTGTCTGTTGATGCTCCTTTGTAAGGTGTTTTAAGGACATTGTTAATCCCTCCAAGTCCAACCAATATAGAAGCAGCGAGAGTGTGGAAATTGTGTAAAGTGATTGTGGGAACGGAGGTGAAATGTCACTCTTTAAAGATATATACGCCCAAGGTGCTTGTATTGTGACATCTGAGATGTAGAGACAAGTTGATTGTAAACTCCTTAGGCAGTTAGTCTGAGTGTGAGTGGAGAGCCAGAGGCGGCCATGGGCTACATTTGGAAGGAACAACAGCATTTCTGCTGCCACTTTCAGAATGCCTACTCTGTGTCAGAGGCCATGCCAGCCACATACATCATCTCTAACTCTTACAGCAACCCTGCTAGGGAGGCAATATTAGCCCATTTACAGAAGAGGAGACTGAGAGTCAGCGAGGGGAGGTAACTTATCCAAGACTATCCAGCCAGGCAGGGCAGTGTTTGGACTTCAACCCAGGTCTGTCAGGTAACAGTCTGTGTTCTTTCACAGTTCACAGAGGTGGGACAGTGGGGCTGGGGACTGAAAGACAAGGGGGATTATGTGGGTGGGCACAAGGCAGAAAGGAAAATGAATGTAAATTTTTATTTTTAAAAATGTACGCTGTGTACCTACTGTGAGCCAGGTTGCCAAGATGAAAAGTGCAGTGTCCACCCTCTAGCTCCTCGTGGTCCTGTGTATGTGTACTGCTGTGCCCTATTTGAGGAGGCTTCCTTTTCAGTACATGTGTATTGCCTTTTCTCAGCTGCTGTGCTTATCCCCCTTATCATAACAACCCTCTGTGTGAGGCTCAGAGAAGTTAGCTAGTTGTCTCAAGATCAGACAGCTAGTAAGTGGAGGAGCTGGGATTTGATCCCATATCTGTTTGACTACACAGCCTGAGACCTTCCCTGGGATCCTCTCTTCCCTGTGACCATCATGTCTATCTCCCTTCTACCTCCTGGTCATTCCACTGGAAGTAACTTTCTGTGTGCATAGCTTCTGCTGAAGCCAGTGTTGGACTTGTCAGCTGGAGAAAGGAGATGTATTTGGAAACCATCCAAGAAAAAGACACTTGAAATAACTTTTCTCAGTAGCCCTTACTGCTAAAATGTGCTGAATCCCGAACAGGAGTAGGCCTCTGAAGGACTCACATCCACACCATCCGTTTATCTGGGATCTACAGCTGATGGTGCATTTTTGAAGTCATTACCTCATAGAGCCTCACAGCAGCCCTGGGGCAGGTGTCCTGAACCTCCTTTTACAGATGAAGAAGCTGGAGGCTCAGAGAGGTAATGGGGCTTGCTCAAGGTCACACTGACACCTGGGGGTGACCTTGGATGCCTCATGTTTTCTCCCAGGTCCTGAGGTTCTTCAGCTGCAGAGATGGTGATGATGATGTTGGCGCCCAGGGTTGCTCTGAGGACTACAGGAGAGGACACAGGTGGAAGAATTAGCACAGGACCTGGCACACAATAGGTGCTCCACAGCTGATAGATGCACTGGACTCTTCAAAGTGAAGGTCACAGATGTGGATAGTGAGGGTAAAGAGAGGCCAAGAGTGAAAGGCTCTTGAGCCACTGCTTGTGCAAACAGGTGGGCTGGCAGCTGCTGACAGTGACATTGGCTGTTTTTTATTGTTTAATCCTCCACAAGTGTCATATTCCATCCTCATCACAAGCTGTACAAAGTGAGTTATGATTTTGTCTCCATTTTGTAGATGGGAAGGTGGAGGTGCAGGCAGGTTAAGTAGGTGGGAACCAGACAGCAGTTTTCAATAGAAAAGAATAAAACAATTCAAGTTCAGAGTATGACAAGCTTTTAACTTTCTATTAAAAAAATCACTCTTAAACGTTTCTCCTGAACATGTCTCCCAACTTTTGTTAGCCTCTCTAGCATTTACTTTGTGACTTCCTTCACCATAGAACTTACTCCTCTCTGGCAGGCCACCCTAGCCCTCATTGCTCATGGAAGGCGGAATCCTGGTGCCAGCCTGCTGGGCCAGGACTAGAAGTGAAGTTGGGTTCCATAAATTGCGAATCTTTGCTACAGCTTTGGAAGTGGTGAAGGCTCCTGCTTTATATGCAGCAGCACCTCTGACACGTGGTGCAAATGGTGTCTGGCTAACCTAAATCATATTTCAAATATGCTATTGGAAAAACCCTGATTCACAGGAAAAATGCCCCCTTGATGTTTCCTCCCCCGCTTGATTATTCGGGGATCCTGGATGTGGCTGGTAGCAGGGGAGAGGAGAACTTGGCTCCACTAAGTGGTCAAATATATCAGAGCCCAGGCATTTATCTCTAGGCCTCCGTTTCCTCTTCTCTAAAATGCAGAAAAAAAAAAATAAAAGAAAGTGAACTGGCAGGACTAGACTGGAGGGAATCTACAAACTAGCTACTTGTGAGAGCAGCCCACTGAAAATACATTTGTTTGTTTTGCTCAGAGCTTAAAATAAAATTGAATTAAATGCCAATGTTTAAAAATTGGGGGATTGTGCATAAGAATCCAGATTTCTATCTTCTCTTAAAATATCGTGAGCATTGCCCATCCAGAGTTGGCTGGAGGCGGATGAGGCCCCAGAGATGAACATGTGGCCACTAGGTCATCCCCTCTCCAGCTGACTTCATTAAGGGCACTTTCTCCCCTGGACCCAGGAGGTAAGTGAGTCTGTGATGCCTGGATCTGCATCCTGAATGTGGGAGCCCCTTCAAGGGAGGGGGTGGGCTTCTGGCACAAAACCTTTCCTATTTATTTAAAACACACTCATGATATGCCAGGGTTGTAGTAAACATATCAGGTACAATTCTAAGCACTATACCCACACCAGGCAACTATTTAGTTCTCATAGCCACGTTCTGAGGCGAGTGCCATTGCTCTCATACCCATTTTGCAGGTGAGGATGCCGAGGCACAGAGAGGTTAACTCACTTGGCCAAAGTCACATGACCGGTAAGTGATGGCATTGAGATTTGATCCCTGGCAGCTCTGCCTCCGGATCTGTGCTCTAACCATTGTACAGTGCTGCTCCTCTTCCTCTTTTCTGGGAGAATGGCCAGTCTTACGGCTTTGTCCAAGTTTCCATCTCTCAATATGACAACTCATTCATCATCTCCCCAGCTCTCCTTCCCTCTTCTATTTATTACTTCCCTCCCTCATGTCAATCAACTCCTTTAACCCGAAGAGCCCTCTAAGGACAGGTATACTATTTTCCCCATGTTGGGGCGAGGACATTGCGACACAGAGAGGTTAACTAACCTCTCCTGGCTAGAGGTGGGAGAGTCAGGGTTTGACCCTGGCCATCTGTTTGCAGAGTCCATGCTCTTGACACTCTCTAACACCCTGGAATCCCCTCAACCACCCAGCTTGCCATTCATTTCTTCCATCCTTCATTTTTTCACTTACCTATCCATCCAACACTCAACCAACACCTTGTGCTCATGCCACCCCTGTGCTGGGCATGGGAGGCTCAGAGATACCTGCATCGAGACTGGCAGGAGTGGAAAGGTGACATCCTGCTCTCAGAACAGGAGCTGCCTACGAATGCTCCCTCTGGGGCCAAGGCCAGTGGGAGAACTGGTTTTCAACAAACAGCCCTGGACAGTTCAGGAGGAGGCAGCAGAGGGGAAGCTGTGTAGCCAGCTTCCTGCAGAGGTGAGTCCGCTGTAAGGCACTTACAGATTCAAGGAGACCCCAGCACCCCTGACACCCTCATCCCCTAACTCCACCCTTGGCAGCTAAAGCACTGACCAGCCTTTTGGTTGTAGTTAGTCCACTGCTGCTGTGGGGCCCTGAGTAAGAGGCTTTGCTCTTCTGGGCCTCAGTTTCCTTATCTGTACAATATCTTGAAATAACCTTTTTGTTTTAGAACAGTTTTAGATTTACAAAAAAATTCCTAAAGACAATACAGAGAGTTCTTGTCTGTCCTGCATTCAGTTTCCCCTATTATTCACATCTTCTATTAGAATGATACCTTTCTCAAAATCAATGAATCCATATTGATATGTTGATACTAACTAACACCCGCACTTTATTCACATTTCCTCTGTTTTTACCTAACAACTTCTCCTCTTCCAGGTCCCCATCTAGGGTGCTGCATTGTATTTAGTCACCATGTCTCCTTAGGTTCCTCTCGGCGGGGACAGTTTTGCAGAATATTATTTGGAAAAAATAAATTCGAATACCTCAGAAGGGATATTTTGGGCTACAAGAAATATTTTAATCTGGGCGGTGGTTACACCGGTGTAAACCCATGTAAAAAGTGGTACATTTAAAATTAGTGCACTTTATCTACTATGTGTATCATGCCTCAATTAAAAAAAAAAGATTCTCCAATTTGCCACAGTCCCCAGGACTCCCTGTTATATTTCACTCATTCTCTGTCATTGTTTTGTATCATCTGCTTTGCAACTGTATTCATTACACAGTAGATGAATAAGACCCTTCCAGTTTACTCATCTTCAAAGTGGGTATAATAACTTTCTACTTGATAAGGCTGTAGTGAAGATGAACTGGGACAGTATATATCAAGTCCTTAACACAGTGCCTGGTGCACAGTAAGTGTTCAATAAATAGCAATGATGATTATTGTGTGTGTAATATTTGTATTATTAAAACAGGTGTGTGAGCCTTCCTTCTCCTTACAGCAAACCCCATCCTCTCCTCCTCTCTCCTCTCTCCTCTGCCTCCTCTTTTGTCTCTGTTCATCTCTGCCTGGGAGGGCCAGGAGGTGGGAGAGACAGAGCAAAGCCTGCAAAGACGATGTGTACCGGCCAACAGAAGCAGAAGACCCTTGAGCATGACCCCCAGACTGTCCTCAAAGCCCAGGGAAGCTTTGGTGGAAGTTGGGGTTCCAATCATTCCCTATTTAAGGAGTTCCTTGGGGTGCAAGGAGCTTGAGGAGCTCTGCAGTTCCCTGACAGCTTCCTCCAAAGCTATATCCTGCCCCCTCAGAGACTTTCCCTGGCCAGTGATCCCTGGACACAGGGATTAGGAGGGCTTTTAGAGGGGTGCTGTGGGTCATGGGGACAAGGTAACCTCCAACCTGGGCTGTCTGCTGGCTCAACCTCTTGGGGGGATGCCAGATTCCCCTGTGTGGCACCCCCAGACCCATGCCCAGAACCAATGAAGTCAGCGGGAGCTGTCTGTGATGAGTGTGCGGACGGCCAAGAAGGACCCATTAGGGCCAGTGAGGGGGTGTGGGGAGTGGAAAGAATAGGGACTGAGGGGTAGGAGGACAGGGCTGGGTCCTGCCTTGCCCTCTGACTTGCTACATGACTGCTGGCGAGTCCCTTCCCCTCTCTGAGTCTCTATTTCCTAGTAATAATAGTAACCATGATGATAGTGATGACGGTGGTGGCGGTGGTGACACTAGCTCCCAATTTAAGTATAAGGCACGGGATAAGCCCTTTATGTGTACAGCGTAACTTCATCCTTATACACAACCCACAGGCTAGCTCCTATTATTATCCCCATTTCATGGGTTTTTAAAATGGGGTCAAAGGGTCGAGAGCGTGTGTAAGCCTTCCCAGCTAAACCGTTTGCAAACACAGGATTCAAACTCCAATCTGTCTGACTCAGAAACTGACACCATGACCTAGGTCATCTCCTCTGTATTTGCACCTCTGAGCTGGGCAGGTAGTTTTCCTTCCAGCATCAACCTTGCTGCCTCTGAGGGCGGCTCCCATGTTCAGGGAGGGAAAGGGGGCAGCTCAGAGCTAACACCTACTGGACACTTGCCTGTGTTGAAGGGCTCCCTCGCTTATCTCATTTGATCTTCACACAGCCTTATGAAATAGGAACTGTTACCACCACCCCCATTTTACAGGGTAGGAAACTGAGGCACAGAGAGATGGAGGTAAATGTCCAAATGGACACCTGGGTGTCAGGATTTGAACCTGGGTCTTCTGGCTACAGAGCCCACGCTCTTGTACTCTTTCACCGCCCTCTGGAGGGAGCACTCCTATGGAGCTGGGTGAGGTCAGAGACAGTCCCTCCTGGGGCTCCTCATCAATACCTACAGAGCTTGCCTGGGCCAGGGCTTGCCCTCCACTCTCCCTCTAAGACAACGACTCAAAGCCTCACAGGTTCCTCTCCTTATACTCTTTCCATCTCAGCAACCCCCTACCTCCCCACCACTGCCCTGCCCTGGACTGGAAACCCAGGCTTCTGAGGAGACCAACCAGTCCAGGGCTGTGGGGAGTGCCCCGCGAACCCAGCCTCCCATACCTGGCCAGAGATGGCGGTGAATCACCCGGTGTCCCCGCTGGGTTTCAGGCCACGGACACAAGTACCCTCTCTGACTGCTCGGCTCCAGCACCTACAGTCACTGCAGAAGTCTGCAGCGTATGGCCACACCCTGCAAGGTGGCCACGGCACGCAGTCCTGGCTGCCAGCAGGGCTGCCTCCCTTTCTGGCCTGCGGATCGGTGAGGAGGGAGGTGGGGTGGGGAGGGGCAGGGGAGCGGGGCTGGCCACTAAGGTCTGTGGGCTGGCCTCCACAGTGTGGTAATCGGCAAAACAGTGGTCTCTGTCAAAAGCAACATGGGCGGCGGGCATGACTCTGCGCCCCTGGCTTCTTCTTGGGCTTTTGTTCTCACGAGCATGAGGCTCCTGATCCTATCACCAACACCCTGGCTTCAGCCCTGGCTACCTGGAAGTTCTTTTGTTCTGAGGACTTTCTGTACAACTGGCTGGCATGGAGCAGCCCTGGGAACGTGGGGAAAGGGTGGCTACGACGTGTGCATCTGGCCCAACCCAAGGAGGCTTCCACTGAAACAAGTCACGTGAGGAGATGTCAGGCCAGGAGAGCCTGGGCCAAACAGCACAGAATCTTGCTTCCTCCAGGAAGCCTCTCTGGACTAAGGGGAAAAAAGGGTAACAGAGTCCCCCACCCACCTTGCCTCTGGGCCCCATGACACTCCTTGCTTGTGCCCTATAATGTGCCTGATCACTTTCTCTTCATAGAGAAACAGGAAGAAAACATTTATTGTTTCCTGCTGAGCAACTTGTCCTTCCTCCAGCATCCTTGGAGAAGGGGCACTTTCCACATGAGCAAGTTTCCTAGCTACTGTAATCTTCCCCCTTCACATGCCAACGTGTGTTTTATCTTAAATATTTCTGGTGTAAGGAACACACCCCTGAGTATATTTTTCACTTTTATGTGAATTGATATTTTGCTAATCACAGAAACTCCTGTTTCACAAATAGCAGAACATCTATGCTGCAAACATATTATTTAGTCAACCTAGCGACTTCCTTCGCTTCCCAGCCTTTTGCTTTTAAAAATACGGTTTAAGCAGGTGCGGTGGCTCATGCCTGTGATCCCGGCTACTTGCTTGGTGCTGGTGTCAGTGTGTGAATACGGATTGTAGGCTCTCAGTTCAAGCAGTGTGGGAACTGCTCATATTCGGGATGGGGAAGCTTAGTTAACTTTCCCAGATCCATGAGATGACTTGAGAGGAAAAAAATGGAGAGCTGGCAATAAAGGGGGTCCAGCACTGACCCCCCACCTCTCTGGGCATCCCAGCCAAGCGGGGGTGATGGGCTCATGTCTCTGTGCCACTTCCCACCTTCCCGCGGGAAGACTCAGGAGCAGGTGTTATCTCAGAATGAAAGTCAAGTGACTGATGAGAGGGAGTAGGGGCTCCCCAGAGGTTCTCAGACCACCCAGGAAGGACATTACTTCTCTAGGGAAACAAAGACAGGAGGTGACCCAGGAAGAAAACCTCTTTCTCTCACGCTTTGAAGATCATTTTGGGAATGATCTTCCTGGTACTCGCCTATCCAACAACAGCCAGTTGCGCACTTACCTGTTTTGTGGCCTTCCTGCCTGTAACCACCTTGAAAGCTAAGTCCCTGGCTTCCCGTGTTTCCGGAGTCTAGCACATAGCTGTGCTGAGAAAGAGCTCAGCTTCAAACTTACAGGCTCTTTATGTAAGACAATGACCCCGCAGTCTCAGATTGGAGTTTAAGATGCCAATGGGCATCTCCTGGAAGCTAAGATATCAGTGATTTTTAGAAAGATGTCAGACTTTTAGAGAATGATGTAAAATATTCTTCGAGTCTATTTGGGAACTTAAATGTCATGAAAAAACTGGTGGTCTGTCCAGAATCAGCTTCAAATCATTATGATGGGGATATGGGTTGAACTATGTCCTCCCAAAAAGATAGGTTGAAGTCCTAACCCCTCATACCCCAGAATGTGAGGTACAGATGGGCGTTGACAGAGGGTGTTGACAGAGGTGATCAAGTTAAAATGAGGCCAGTAGAACGGGCCCTAATCTGGAATGATTTGGTGTCCTTACGAAAAGGGGAACTTTGGACACAGAGGCACTCACTGGGGGAAGACGACGTGAAGGCAGGGGACTAGAGTGCTACTTCTCTACTCCAAGGAGCTCCAAAGATGGCCGGCGAACCACTGGAAGCCAGGAGAGAGGCGGGGAAAGAGTCAGCCTCACCATCCTCAGGAGGAACCAAGCCCTCTGACACCTTGATCTTGGACTCCTAGTCTCCAGAACGTGAGACAACACATTTCTGTTAGTTTGTGGTCATGTGTCACGCCAGCCCTAACAAACTAATACAGATGACAGACTCTCTTTTCGCAGTGCTCAGGTGGCTGAGAGAGACCGACACAGTCCCAGCAAAGGCGCCTGGGGTCCTCACCATTTGAGGCGATTGTTCCCACTGGGGACCACCAAAAGAACAAAATTCACTGAGCAGCTGTCAATATTCCAGGCCCTAAGCTGGGCATATCCTATTTTCTCTTCCACGGAATCCTTCCAACATCCTCAAAAAGGAGGACTCCCATTTTAAAGAACATAAAACTGAGGTGGGAAGCACTTAAGTGAAACTTGTCCAGGACTGCACAGCCGGGACCTGCACCTGAAAGAGGGGAGACGACCTGCGGCCGGAGTGTCCCACCGCACCACGCCTCCTCCCCAAGCGAGGCCTAGTGCGACAGCTCCCTGGCTCTGATGAGTGGTTACCAGAGGTTTGGGGTGTGTGTTGATGCAACCTCTTTGTTCCCTTCCCTGAGTTTTAGACTGGGGCAGTCTGGCCACAGAGAGGGCTCACGTTTTTTTCCTTCGTTCTCTCATTGAAGAGAGCAGGATTGCAGGGAAAAGTTCAAACTCCCCAAAAGGATAAGCTGTTTAAGAATCCTCAGGTCCTTTTAAAGCCCTACTTTGTGCCAATTTCCACCTTTTACAAAGTACTTTCTCGAGCATGGGCTCCCATCCCCCAGCAAGGCCCCTCAGATGGGAATTATTGCCCACATTTTAAGGAGGGATGAGTCAGTTGCTTTGTAAACTGGTGTTGATTACAACTGCCTAATACGTTGCTGATGTGGGAATTCTGCCGATTGAACTTATTTATAAGGAAAGATGCCTGTCATTTAGAAAGGGTTTCTGCTGGGGAGGATTTAGTTGTTGTTCTGGCACTGTCTTGGGGTAAAACATTTTCCATAAACGTTTTCTGACTCCACAACTTCCCTCAGTTGCTTTTCCTCTCTGGATGTTCCTGTTGGCAAACAGAGTGACAAGATTCCCTGATTCCCTTATTGAGGCAGTGACTCGAGCTGCTTTGTGGTTGGAACGTCTTGGCAGTTGCAGGAGGGGCAGCCTCTGGGAGGACCTTTCACTCTGGCTCCAGAGAGAACAGGTCAGCCCTCAGGGTTGAGGGTCTGCTGGCACACACTCCCTCCCCTCGGGCTCAGCCCAGGCCTGCCCCAAAAGTAGTGCTGCTGAATGTCCCATCGACAGTGAGCCAGTGGCTTTGACCCCAGACTTGGAAACACAGACAGTGCCGGGTCAGAGTGCTGGTTCCCAGCAGATGCTACTTCTTCCACCTGCACTTCATTTTACTGAAAATCTGAACTCCAGAGCCATACTACCTGGGTTCAAATCCCAACTCGGGTGGGATTAACACTGAACACTCTGCTTCAGTTTCTTCCTTTGTACAATGGGGATAAGAATGGTCATGCCTGTCTTATGGGGCTGTTGTGAGCACTAAATGATTAAAAATTTTAAAGCATTTAGAACAGGCCCTGGCACAAAGCGAGCCCTGTATTAAGTGATTGCTATGGTGATTTTTGTGACTATTGTTGTTACTATGAATTCATTCAACCAACATGGGTTGTATGTGTGGAGAGAGATGCTACTTCCTGGCAATCCAGGCGTTGGACTTAACCACTCTGGGCCTTGCTTTCCTCTTCTGTGAAATGAGGATAACAAAATTGTACATGACACAGGCTGGTAGTGAGGACAAGGGGCTCATCGCAATGCCTGGCACACAGTGGGTACTTAGGGACTCCTAGGCGCTGAGATGATTATTAACATTGGTGTGACTGTGATTCCTACTGGCCATCAGGTCAGGCCCTCCATCGCTGCCCTTGGAGAAACTTAGAATCACCTTGGACAGACCCACTTCTGAGGCTAGAAGTTCATCACTTAGGGTCTGGGTGGCCCTCATGTCCTCCCTGGATTCTCCCCGCCCCACCCCCCTGGCACCCCCAACCTAGAACTGTGATCTGGCCCTTCCTGATGTGCCCCTCACCCCCCCATCCTCTCCTGGCTTTGGAGGGATGTTTCTCAAACATTGATCAGACCACTGGAATCCCCCAATAACTTCACCACTACACATAGATTGTAATTCAAACTCCTCACAGGGGCCCTCTGCTCACATTACCACTTTATCTTGGGCCCTGTTCATCCCTCCCCAGTCCCACTGAGGCCAGGGGTCTCTTTGTCCCATTCATAAAGGCACATGAGAGGTGAATAAAAGTATAACAATGACTGCACATAGAGAGTGCTCAATAAACACTTGTAACCAAATAAACAGGTAGCTAAGCCCTGGCTTCGAGCATCCTTTAGAGAGAAGATGATGCATCTTTGTTATTATATAACAAAACAGGTTGAATTCCATGGTGAAAATTCCACTACCTGGTTTCCAGCGATGGGCATGGGAAGCCTTTGTCAACCCATCTCAGGAGGAGGAGAGGAGCGATGTCACCGCCTCTCCCTGAGGATGGCTTGTGGATGGCTCTCCTCAACCTCCTTCCCCACCTATGCCTGTCAAAAGCTGCTGGGTTTAGATGCTCAAGTTTCTGTTCCGTATTATGGATCATTTAATATTCAAGAGATGGCATTAAATAAATATGTGAGCAATTATGTAATGTGTTTGGAAACAATCTGGTTCGTCCCAAAGTGCTTGGGCAAGAAACCAAACTTTAGCGAAGCAAGAGGCCTGGGTGGTGTCTGAAGGCTGAACAGGGAGGCACGTGGCCCATCTGCTTGTTTGCTCCCTCCCTGAGTTGGGTCTGTGGTTACTCATCTTCAGGCAGGCACAAAGGCAGTAGGAAGCCAGTGATGCTGGCTTGCACAGTTAGAAGCTCAGGGTTGCATGCTGGCTGCAAAGTTTCTTCTCTCTGGGCATCAGTTTTCTCATTTGTGAAAAGGGCTAATGGCAGCTACTGGGAAGGTCAGATGAGATGACGACTCTAAGCTCTGGCTCCGAGGACAAGCTTGTGCAACGTAAGTTGTGTCTGATGCTGAAAGATGAGCAGTGAGAGCTCTGATCTCTTACATGTTGGGTCCATGGGGCATGCACTCCAAGATTTGTATATCACCCTAATGTAAGGTTGGCCAAGCAAGGCAAATAGCAGAGGCCCCAAGAAAGGGCTTCAGGAGCACAGAGGAAGACATGGTTGATTTCAGCAAGGAGCCAAAGAAATCTCACAGAGCTGCTGTATATGCTGGCTCTGGAAGGTTGAGTGGTGTTCTGGCCTCAGAGAGATGGCTGCCCCATTTAACTAACATGCATCATGCACCTAGAAGGTCTATTCATTTGATAAGTATTTAATGAGCACCTACTATGTTCCAGCTACTCTGCTAAGCACTTTACATGAATCATCTGCAAAATACCGTTTTATAGATGAGGGATCTGAGACTCAGAGGGGCTGTCCCAGTTGCAGAACTAGTATTTGAACCTGGGACTGAGTCCAGCTGCCAAGCTCTCAATAACCAATAAACATACTACTGCCACCCAGCTGGCCTGTCCTGTCCTCTCTGTCAGCACTTAGCACATGTCCCAGTAAGCCCACCTGACTACCCCAGCTCCAAGGCTTCATGTGCAGGCTGGGGCATGGCCCAGAGGGTAGAAGAATGAAGTAGGACCAGGTGAGGTGGCTGGCTTTTCATTCAGGCACCGGTCTATCCTCCCAGGGCAGAGGCAGTGTCAGATCCGCCTGGGCTCCCCAGTGCCAGTGCTGGGACAGACCCTGGATTGACAACCATCCACCATGTGACATGATGGGGCCTTCCTCCTCCACAGTCTACACCATGCTCCTAGTTCAAATGCCATAGGGCTTCCAGGGAATTTCCCCAAACCGGCCCAATGTTGCATAAATAATACACATGTCCCCAATAGGATGACAGAGAGGAGAGCTGCTTTTAAACACTGGGTTCCTGCTCAGTTGACCCTCCATTGGCAACCCCCACCCCCAGCAGCTCTCTTCCCAGGCTGATACCCCCCAGTCAAGCCCCCGTCTCCAACTCACCCGTCCACGTCTTCTGGTTAAATGAGAGGTGTCAGGGTTTGGAAACTGGGGCCCATGTCTTGCTGGCTCTAGGGACTGGGTGACGAAGTTCAGCTCTGGAAAAGGGGAAAGATGGCATTAGTTAGGGGTGGGTGACATGACAGGGACCCAGGTCAGAAAGGAGAAGGGAAGGTAACCGTGGTGTGGAGTGTCCCCGATGCGCTGGCTCTAGGCTAGGGACAGGTTTGACAAGGACCTGGCCCTTGCCTTCTGCATTCAGACCAGCCTGGGTGGGCTTTGCCCCTCCTGGGTCCAGAGACCATCTCAGGAGTGCAAGTCCACCTGCTGGCAGGGGTCTCCCTGTCTGAGACTGGGAAGGTTGAGTGGCGGGCCCCAGAGAGAGGGCTGCCCCTTTCACTAACATGCATCGGGCATCTAGCCATTCTATTCATTTGATAAATATTTCATGAGCACCTACTACATTCCAGCTACTCTGGTAAACACTTTACATAAATTATCTTTGCTGGATCTTCATAAGATGCCACCATTGTCCCCATTTTACAGATGGCCTGTGTGTGGCCTGTGAGGGCAGAGGGGGTGTGAAAGAGTGGTCACAGGTGTGTGCCCTGGAGAGACAGAGATACTTTCTTGGGCAAGTGACTTAAATTTCCTGAGCCTCCTTTTCCTCATCTGGAGGATAGAGATCATAATACCTATTTTTCAGGATTTTTGTGAGGGGTTCCTAAAATATAATACGCATAAGTGCCGTGGGTCTTAGAAACGCCCGACAAACAGCAGCAGCAGAGGGCACTGGATGCTACATGGCTCCCTATCAGCTTCCTTCTCTCGCTCTCTCTCAATCCATTTATTCATTTATTTGGTTTTTTTTTTTTTTTTGAGATGGAGTCTCACTCTGTCATCCAGGCTGGAGTGCAATGGCGTGATCTCAGCTCACCGCAACCTCTGCTTCCCGGGTTCAAGCGATTTTCCTGCCTCAGCCTCCCATGGGGCCAGGATTACAGGCACATGCTGCCATGCCTGACTAACTTTTTTGTATTTTAGTAGAGATGGGGTTTCACCGTGTTGCCAGGCTGGTCTCCAACTCCTGAGTTTAGGTGATCCACCTGCCTAGGCCTCCCAAAGTGCTAGGATTACAGGCATGAGCCACCGCCCCCAGCCCTATTTGTAACTTTTTATTTTAAATAGTTATCGATTCAAAGGAAATTGCAAAGAAATGTACAGAGAGATCCCATGCACCTCCCTCCAGACTTCCCCAAGGTTAACTTGCACTACTGCAGCATGCCATAAAAACCAGTCTTGTGACATCATACACTCTACAGAGCTTACATGCAGCAGTTTGATGTGTGTGTGTGTGTGTGTGTGTGTGTGTGTGTGTGTGTGTGTGTGTAGCTCTATGAAACGTTACCTGTAGTTTTGTGTCACCACCACCACTACAATCAAGATGTAGAACTGTTCCATCCCTACAAGGCTTCCTTGGGCTACCCCGTTATAGTCATGCCCCTCATCCCTAACCCCTGGCAACCTCTAGCCTGTTCTCCATCTCTCTAATATTGTTCTTTCAATGATGTTATATAAATGGAGTCATGCGGTATATAACCTTTTGGGACTGGCTTTTTTTATTCAGCAGAATTCCCTGGAGATTCCTCTAGGTGGTTGTGTGTAACAAGAGTTCGCTCCTTTTTATTGTTGGGTAGCATTCCATACGTGGATGCATTACAGGTTGTTTAACTATCAATCAGTGAAAGGACATCTGTGTTACTCCTAGTTGTGGGGTATTATAAACATTTATGTAAGGTATTTTGTGTGAACAAATTGTTTTCATTTGTTTGGAATAAATGCCCAAGAGTGCAATTGTTGGGTTGTATGGCAGTTGATTTTTCTTTTTTCTTTTTTTTTTTTAAGAAACTGTCAAACTGTTTTCCAGTATGGTAAATGACTGTAGCATTTTACATTCCCACCAGCAATGTACAAGTGGATCCAATTTCTCTGCATCTTCATCAACATTTGGTGTTGTCACTATTTTCTATTTTAGCCATTCTGATAGGTGTGTAATAATATCTAATTGAGGTTTTATTTTGCATTTCCCTAATGACTAATGATGTTGCACATCTTTTCACATGCTTATTTGTCATCTGTATATACTCTTTGTTGAGATGTCTTTTGCCCATTTTTAAATTGGATTTTTAAATTGCTGAGTTTTGAGACTTTTTTGTATATGTTAGATACCAGTACCTCATCAGGTTTTGTGGTTTGCAAATATTTTCTTCTAGTCCATAGCTTAGCTTTTTATCCTTGTCACAGGATTTTTTTTTGTCTTTTTATCCTTGTCACAGGATTTTTTTGCCTATTTTATGGATTTGCTTTCCTCTTCCTCTTCTTCTGCTTCTCTTCTTCTTTTTTCTTCTTCCTCTTCCTGTCTTTCTTCCTCTCCTTCCTCCTTCCTCCTCCTCCTCCTCTTTCTCCTTCTCCTTCTTTCCCTTCTCCTCCTCCTCCTCCTTTCTTCTTTCTTCTTCTTCTTTTTGAGAAAGGGTCTCACCCTGTCACCCAGGCTGGAGTGCAGTGGCATGATCATAGCTCACTGCAGCCTTGAACTCCCGGGCTGAAGCAAACCTCCTGCCTCAGCCTCCTGAATAGCTGGGACTACAAGTGTGCGCCACTATGCCCAGCTAATTTTATTTATTTTTAGTAGTGACAAGGTCTCACTAAGTTGCCCAGGCTGGTCCTGAACTCTTGGGCTGAAGCAATCCTCACACTTTGGCCTCCGAAAGTGTTGGGATTACAGGCCTGAGCCACCACACCCAGCCTCTTACTTTTTGTCTACAAGCTTTATAGTTTTACATGGTATATTGAAGTCCATGGTCCATTACGAGTTAATTTTTATATGTGGTGTGAGACTTAGGTTGAAGTTATTATGATTTTCATTATTTTTTCCTATGGATGTCCAATTGCTCTAGCACCATTTGTTGAAAAGGTTATCATCTTTACTCCATTGAATTGCTTTTGTACCTTTGTTAAAAATAGGTTGGGCATATTTGTGTGGGTTTCTTTCTGGGTCATCTACTCAGTCCATTGATCTATGTGTCATATCTCTGTCAATACTACTGTCATGATTTCTATATAATAAATCTTGAAATCGGATAAACTGATTCTTCATTCTTTTTCAAAATTGTTTTAGATATTCTAAATTCTTTGCTTTTCCTTATAAATTTTATAATCTTTTCTGCATCTATACCGATTTTTCTGAGATTTTGATAGAAATTGCACAGAACAGACATCTTTGCTATGTTAAGTCTTCCAATCCATGAACACAAGTCTTTTTATTTATTTAGGCTTTTAAAACTTCTTTCATCTGTGTTTAATAATTTTCATCATACGAATCCTATAGATTTGTTAAATTTATACCTATTTAATTTTTTTGAGTGATTGTAAATGGCATTGTATTTAAAATTTTCATCATACAAATCCTATAGATTTGTTACATTTATACCTATTTCATTTTTTTGAGTGATTGTAAATGGCATTGTATTTAAAATTTTGGTGTCCACGTATCCATTGCTAGTGTATGAAAATACATTTTTTTTGTATGCTTAGCTTGTATCCTGTAACTTTCCTGAACTCACTTATTACTTCTAGGAGGTTTGTGTTTTTAGATTCCTTGGGATTTTTATGTAGACAATCAAGTCGTCTGCAAACAGGGAGAGTTTTATTTCTTCCTTTGAATTTGTATATGTTTTCTTGTCTTTTGCACTAGCTATAGCTTTCAGCACTATGTTGAATATAATGATGAGAGCTGGCATCCTTGTCTTGTTCCCAATCTCAGGGGAAAGCATTCAGTAAGTATAACATAGTTTTTAAAAATGCTCTTTATCAAGGTGAGGAAGTTTCTCTCTATTCCTACTTTTTCTGTGTTTTATGACGAATGGGTGTTGAATTTGCTTTTCCTACATTGATGGATACCATCACGTGATTTTCTTCTTTAGCCCGTTAATATGGTGGATTATATTAACTGGTATTTAAATGTTAAGCCAACCATGCATCCCTTGAATAAACCCCACTTGGTCATGATGCATAATTCTTTTTACACAGTGTTGAATTCTGTTTGTTAATGTTTTGTTAAAGATTTTCACATGTATACACATGACGGATGTTAGTCTGTAGTTTTGTGTGTATTGTCTTTGTCTGGTTTTGATATTATGATAATAGTAGCTTCTTAAAATATATTGGAATTGTTTCTTCCTCTTCTACTTACTGGAAGACATTGTATAGAATTGGTGTTAATTTTTTAAACACTTGGTAAAATTCTGCAGTGAAACTACCTGGTCCTGACAGATTCACAGCCGAATTCTACCAGAGGTACAAAGAGGAACTGGTACCATTCCTTCTGAAAATATTCCAATCAATAGAAGAAGAGGGAATCCTCCCTAATTCATTTTATGAGGCCGGCATCATCCTGATACCAGCATCATCCTGGTAGAGACACAACAAAAAAAGAGAATTTTAGACCAATATTCCTGATGAACATCGATGCAAAAATCCTCAATAAAATACTGGCAAACTGAATCCAGCAGCACATCAAAAAGCCTATCCACCACGATCAAGTTGGCTTCATCCCTGGGATGCAAGGTTGGTTCAACATACACAAATCAATAAACGTAATCCAGCATATTAACAGAACCAAAGACAAAAACCACTTGACTGTCTCAATAGATGCAGAAAAGGCCTTCGACAAAATTCAACAGCACTTCATGTTAAAACTCTCAATAAACTAGGTATTGATGGGACGTATATCAACATAATAAGAGCTATTTATGACCAACCCACAGGAAATATCATACTGAATGGGCAAAAACTGGAAGCATTCCCTTTGAAAACTGGCACAAGACAGGGATGCTCTCTCTCACCACTCCTATTCAACATACTGTTCGAAGTTCTGGCCAGGGCAATCAGGCAGGAGAAAGAAATAAAGGGTATTCAATTAGGAAAAGAGGAAGTCAAATTGTCCCTGTTTGCAGATGACATGGCTGTATATTTAGAAAACCCCATCATCTCAGCCCAAAATCTTCTTAAGCTAACAAGCAACTTCAGCAAAGTCTCAGGATACAAAATCAATGTGCAAAAATCACAAGCATTCCTATACACCAATAACAGACAGAGAGCCAAATCATGAGTGAACTCCCATTCACAATTGCTTCAAAGAGAATAAAATACCTAGAAATCCAACACACAAGGGATGTGAAGGACGTCTTCAAGGAGAACTACAAACCACTGCTCAATGAAATAAAAGAGGACACAAACACATGGAAGAACATTCCATGCTCATGGATAGGAAGAATCAATGTCGTGAAAATGGCCATACTGCCCAAGGTAATTTATAGATTCAATACTATCCCCATCAAGCTACCAATGACTTTCTTCACAGAATTGGAAAAAACTGCTTTAAAGTTCATATGGAACCAAAAAAGAGCCCACATTTCTAAGACAATCCTAAGCAAAAAGAACAAAGCTGGAGACATCACGCTACCTGACTTCAAACTATACTACAAGGCTATAGTAACCAAAACAGCATGGTACCAAAACAGAGATACAGACCAATGGAACCAAACAGAGCCCTCGGAAATAATACCACAAATCTACAACCATCTGATCTTTGACAAACCTGACAACAGCAAGAAATGGGGAAAGGATCCCCTATTTAATAAATAGTGCTGGGAAAACTGGCTAGCCAAATGTAGAAAGCTGAAACTGGATCCCTTCCTTATACCTTATACAAAAATTAATTCAAGTTGGATTAAATACTTAAATGTTAGACCTAAAAACCATAAAAACCCTAGAAGAAAACCTAGGCAATACCATTCAGGACACAGGCATGGGCAAGGACTTCATGACTAAAACACCAAAAGCAATAGCAACGAAAGCCAAAAATAGACAAATGGGATCTAATTAAACTAAAGAGCTTCTGCACAGCAAAAGAAACTACCATCAGAGTGAACAGGCAACCTACAGAATGGGAGAAAATTTTTGCAATCTACCCATCTGAAAAAGGGCTAATATCCAGAATCTACAAAGAACTTAAACAAATTTACAAGAAAATATCAAACAACCCCATCAAAAAGTGGGTGAAGGATATGAACAGACATTTCTGAAAAGAAGACATTTATGCAGCCAACAGACACATGAAAAAATGCTCATCATCACTGGCCATCAGAGAAATGCAAATCGAAACCACAATGAGATACCATCTCACACCAGTTAGAATGGCGATCATTAAAAAGTCAGGAAACAACAGGTGCTGGAGAGGATGTAGAGAAATAGGAACACTTTTACACTGTTGGTGGGACTGTAAACTAGTTCAACCATTGTGGAAGACTGTGTGGTGATTCCTCAAGGATCTAGAACTAGAAACACCATTTGATTCAGTGATCCCATTACTGGGTATATACCCAAAGGATTATAAATCACGCTACTATAAAGACACGTGCACACGTATGTTTACTGCAGCAGTATTCACAATATCAAAGACTTGGAACCAACCCAAATGTCCATCAATGATAGACTGGATTAAGAAAATGTGGCACATACACACCATGGAATACTATGCAGCCATAAAAAAGGATGAGTTAATGTCCTTTGTAGGGACATGGACGAAGCTGGAAACCGTCGTTCTGAGCAAACTGTTGCAAGGACAGAAAACCAAACATTGCGTGTTCTCACTCATAGGTGGGAATTGAACAATGAGAACACTTGGGCACAAGGGGGAGAACATCACACACTGGGGCCTGTCGTGGGGTGGGGGGAGGGGGGAGGGATAGCATTGGGAGAAATACCTAATGTTAATGATGAGTTAATGGGTGCAGCACAGCAACATGGTACATGTATACATATGTAACAAACCTTCATGTTGTGCACATGTACCCTAGAACTTAAAATATAATTAAAAAAAAAAAGAAACTACCTGGTCCTGGGGATTTTTTTTTTTTAGGAAATTTAAAAATTACAAATTCAATTTCCTTAGTAATTATAGGGATATTAAATTATCTGTTTCATATCGGGTGAATTGTGGTAGTTTGTGTTTTTTGAGGAATTGGTCCATTTCTACTAGGTTGTTAAATTTATATGTGCAGAGTTGTTCATAGTATTCCTTATTGTATTGATGTCTGTGGGGTCTGTAGTGTTATTCTTTGTTTCATTCTCAATTTTGGTCATGTGTGTCTTCTCTTTCTGTCTTGTTCTCTTTTTGGTTAGTTTTGCTAGAATTTTTCGATGTTATTGATCTTTTCAAAGAAATATCTCTGTGTTTCATTGGCTTTCTCTATCATTTTTTGGTTTTCAACTTTATTGATTTCTACTCTTAACTTTATTATTTCCTTTCTTCTGTTTGGTTTGGGTTTATTTTGCTCTCCTTTTCTGGCTTCTCAAAGTAGGAGCTTAGATTGTTGATTTCAGAATTCTTTATTTGCTAGTTATGCATGATGCTATAAATTTCCCTCACAGCAATGCTTTAGCTGGTTCCACAAATCTTGATAGGTTCTATTTTAATTGTCATTCAATTTGATATATTTTTAAAATTTACATTTAGACTTTCTCTTTGGTCATAGATTATTTAGATATGCATTATTTAGTTTCTAAGTGATTGGATATTTTCCAAGTATCTTTCTGTTGTTGACTTCTGGTTTGATTCCACCGTGGCCAGAGAAAATACTCTCCATGATTTCAATTCTTCTAATTTTGCTAATGTTTGTTTTATGATCCAGGATATGGTCTACCTTAGCATATGTTCTGTGGGCGCTTGAAAACAGCATGTATTCTGTTGCTGTTACGGGGAGCATTCTATATGTGTTGATTAGATTTTGTTGGCTCATGGTGTTGTTAAGTTCGTCCGTATTCCTGCTGATATCCTGCCTCGTTGCTGTATCAATTATTGGGAGATGAGTGTTGAAGTCTCCAATTGTAATTGTGGTCACTCCTATCAGTTTTTGCCTTACATATTTTACAGGTCTATTGTTTGGTGTACACATATTTAGGATTGCTATGTCTTCCTGATTGACCCTTTTATCACTATATTATAATAATATCCTTCTCTATCTCTAGTAATTTACTTTGCTCTGAAGTTGACTTTATCTGATATTTACATAGCCACTCCCGCTTTCTTTTGATTGATGTTTGCATGTGATTTTTTCTATCCTTTTACTTTTAGCTTGCTTATATTATTACATTTGAAGTGAGTCTCTTGCAGCTAGCATGTAGTCAGTCATGTTTTTCAATCCACTCTGCCAATCTTTGTCTTTGAATTGGTGTATTTGGGACATTGATATTTAATGTAATAATTGATATATTAAGGTTTAAGTCTGTCATTTTATATTTTGTTTTCTGTTTGTTCTTTCTGTATATATTTAGAACCACATCAGACTGTGTTACAATTTTTGCTTCAGTTGTCAAACATAATTTAGAAAACTCAAGAAGAGAAGGAAAGTTTATTGCATTTACCCATATTTTTGCTTATCATGTTCTTCCTCCCTTCCTGATGTCCCAAGAATTCTTTTTAAAAAATTGTCTCCTTTCTGTTTGGAGAACTATAGCCATTCTTTTAGGATAGGTCTTCTGGCAAAAAATTATCTTAGTTTTCCTTCATCTGAGAATGTCTTGATTTCTCCTTCATTTTTGAAAAATATTTTTGCTGGATATGGGACTCTGGGTTGATAGTTCTATTCTTTCAGCATTTGAGAAAGGTGCCACTTCCTCCTGACTGTAATGGTTTCTGAAAAGAAATCTGCTGTCATTCAAAATTTTTGCCCCCATAGGTGAGATGTTCTTTCTCACTGCCTTCAAGATTTTTGTTTTGTTTTCAGTTTTTAGAAATTTATTTTTTGTCTTCATGTGGATTTCCTTGGGTTTAACCTCTTTGGAATTTGCTCAGCTTCCTGAATCTGTAGGGTTGGTTTGTGTGTTTTTGCCAAATTTGGGATGTTTTTGGCCGTTATTTCTTCAGGTACTTTTTCAGCCCCATCCTCTTTTTCTCACCTCCTTCCAGTAGTCCAATGACACGAGTGTTAAATCTTTTGTTAAATCAAGGCTCTGTTCATTTTGTTTTCCAGCCTGCTTTCTCTTTGCTATTTTGATTTGGTAGGTAATTTCTATTGTTCTATATTTCAGTTCAATCATTCCTTCCTCTGTCCCTTCTGGTCTGCTACTGATTCCTGGCAGGCCCCTGGCTTAAGTCAGAACATAAAATTTAAAAAACTTGATGAATGTGCTTAATAGCAGACTGCTTTTGAACCTGAACTTGGACTTCCAACCTCCAGAATTGTGAGAAAATAAATTACTGTTGTTTAAGCCACCCAGTCTGTGGTACTTTGTTATGGCAGTCTGAGCTTGAATACCCTGAGCTTGTTGAGTTTGGGAGTGTAGTGTCAAAGAAAAGTATCTACAATTATCTGAAAAGGCTATTAAAATACTCCTCCTTTTACCAAAAACATGTCTATGTAAGGCTGAATTTTCTTCATATACATCAATTAAAACATCAATCATATCATAATAGATTGAATGCAGATGTGAATAGGAATCCAACCACCTTCAAGTAAATCGTTAAAGAGATTTGTAAAAATATGAAACAACTTTAATCTTCTGACTAATTGTTTTTGTTTTGGAAAATATAGTTATTTTTCATAAACTATGTTACTTCTGTACCACAATAGATTTGTTATTGTTATTTTTAAACGAATTAAGAAACAGTATTAAAATCAGTTTTAATTTCTAGTATTGTAAATTTGGAGAGATATAACCTACACAATCAACACTCTTTGAGTGTTCTTCATAATTTTTTTTTTTTTTGAGACAGAGTCTCACTCTGTCACCCAGGCTGGAGTGCAATGGCGTGATCTCAGCTCACTGCAACCTCCACCTCCTGGGTTCGAGAAATTCTCCTGCCTCAGCCTCCTGGGTACCTGGGACTACAGGCACATGTCATCATGCCCGTCTAATTTTTGTATTTTTAGTAGAGATGAGGTTTCACCATGTTGGCCAGGCTGGTCTCCAACTTCTGATCTCAGGTGATCCGTTTGCCTCGGCCTCCCAAAGTGCTAGGATTATAGGCGTAAGCCACCACACCTGGCCCTGTTCTTCATAATTTTTAAGAACATAATGAGTCTTCAGACAAGAAGTTTGAGAATTGCTGATTTAGGTCAGCATTTCTCAAACCTCAGTCAATCAAATATGACTGCCATCATGGTCACTATCTCTTCTATCATTGAGCTCATGAGTGTCTTCCCTAATCCGCTTGATTTAAGTTTAAACAATTTTCTTAAACGGAAAATTTCATCATTACCATCGGTGCAAAACCAGTGCCACTCACCACAAATAGGAGATGAGCACAACAACGAATTACAAAGAAAACAACAGAACATCCTTATGTCTGATAGATCCTATCACCTGCCTAGGGGCCTAGGCCAAAAGTCTGGTCTCTCATCAAACAGAGTTTAACAAATATTTGTGAGGAAGGTCATTAAAAATAGCCTACTTCCAGCAGAATCTTTTGCCTTGATGGACCTGGAAGACTGAAAGAGAACTGGAAATGGACTAGTTTTCCCATCAGGTGATGAGCTCTTTTTAATAACACCTAGTATCCTCTTAGATACCCTGGAAGTAGACACTCCACACTTTGGGAGGCTCAGATTTTAATGGCACCAAGATGAAGAGGTGTGTGGATCAGGCTCCCTTCACAAACGATGCTTCTGCCTCTTTGAAGGGGTGCACAGAAGAGGGCTCCACCTGTGCTCAAGAGCCCCAGATCACTGACCTTGGCAACTAAGCCTGAGTTAAGTGCTCTGCAGCTCAGCCAAGCCCACAGATGACGCTCCTGACAGTCTTCCTCCAAAATCAAATCAGCTCATGTCCTGCAGACACTTCACTTCAAGCTATATTTGCTCAACTCTTGTTTCCACCCGCCCCTTCCAGAATCTGTTTTTCCTCCTGTGTTCCTTTACTAGGAAAATGGCACCATGGCTGAGAATGTCTCCAGCAGTATTGTTTGAAAGAACCAAACCCTGGAAACAACCATATGCCCAACAGCCAGAGAATGAACCAATAAACTGTAATATCGTCATGGCAGGGAATATTGCACAGCTACAGAAATGCATAAACCACACCTGCAGGAACCACAGGGATGAGTCTGAGCAACAATGTTTCCCAGTAGAAGAAAGTTGGAAAGAAGCGAGTCTCAGAAGATTACATACTGTATGATGCCATTTTAAAGGACTAAGACAAAAGTGAAACTAAATAGTATGCATTGTAAGCATACACACACACGAAAGAAAACCATTTTTAGGCCGGGTGCAGTGGCTCATGCGTGTAATCCCAGCACTTTGGGAGGCCAAGGCAGGTGGATCACCTGAGGTCAGGAGTTTGAGACCAGCCTGGCCAACATGGGGAAACTCCGTCTCTACAAAAATACAAAAATTAGCCGGGCATGATGGTGGGTGCCTGTAATCCCAGTTACTTGGGAGGCTGCAGCGAGAGAATCGCTTGAACTCAGGAGGTGGAAGTTACAGTGAGCCAAGATCGTGCCTTTGCACTCCAGCCTTGCTGACAGAGCAAGAATCCATCTCAAAAAAAAAAAAAAATTAAATAAATAAAAAATAAAAACAAAACAAAATTTAAAAACCCAACCATTTTAAGAAAAGCAAAGAAATGGTCTGTTTCCTCTGGGATTGGACAGAAATTTGCAAAATTGGAAAATGCAATAATTGGGAATGCAGACATCATTTGATCATAAAGACGTTCATCATGGTGTTCTCTTATTGTTAGCAGTGGTTTTTTAAAATTGCGGCAACAATTTGGACACAATCTAAATGTCAAGTCCTAGGGGATTAGTTAAGTACATTACTGAGGAGTCATAGGATAGAATATTAGGCATCTATCAAAAAACATGTTTTCAAGTAATTTTTATGACCTAGGAAAATGTCTTAATAACCTCAAATAAAAAATGCAGAGTAGAGAACTGAAATGATATAGAGTCTCAATTTACATGATTCCAACAAGAAAATTACTACGGTTATGGTATGGAAAAAAAGATATAAGGGGAAAGACATAGTATTCCCCAAATGTCAATGTTGGTGGGGTTAGGATGTTTGATTCTTAAACAAAATGTCTTCATTTTCCTCATTTTCTATAGTAAACGTGCATGGAAGAAACCATGTTAGTACGCACACAGGCACATGCATGCCGGAGGCCAGTTGTGCATGCAGCAGGCTCTCTGTGTGCCAGTCTGTCTTCCACACCCATCTCTCAGCCTCCCCAACTGCCCCCTGGAGCTGGGATTCTGCGCAATAAGATGCCATCTGCCCGACTCCAGCAGGAGGCAAGACAGGGAGGTAGCAGGCTGAGAACCCTCTCCCCATATCCACTTCCTTACCACCTTCAGCCTCCCCTACAAATGATGCCTGTGTGTCCCCCTCACCCACCTTAGCCGGACACCTCCTTCCCTTGGGCCCACCCTGCCCAGCCCCTCTGTCCAGGGTTACCTACTCAGAACAGAGAAAGGGGCCTGTTCCCAGGACTTTGCCTGGTCCCGCCCCAGCTGCCAACCTCTCCACCCCGCTGGGGCCACTCAGCCCCTACATGGGGTGTGAAGGGGCTGCACCTTGGACAGCTCCATTCCAGACCCTGACTTGGGCCTGCAGGAACTCCTCCCTTCTGAGGTCCCTACCTTCCTATGGCCTCCTCTTTTCAGAGCTATAAATTAGCCCCCAAAGTCCCACCACCATGTATTCATCTTCCTCTGAGAGGCCACTAGCCTGTCAAATTGATGAGGTACAACCTATTGATCTTGCAGCCTCCACTTTACAATGGGGAGACTGAGGCTCTTAGAGGAAGACCTCGTATCTGAGAGCACACAGCTAATGGTGACAAAGCCAGGATTTGAGCCCAGGCAGTGGGTCTTCCAAAGCCAATAGATTAATGCTGTCCCATCCTCCAGACCCTCCGCTGCCATCAGTGAGCACTGAGCATCTGCGCAATGTCCTCTCTGAGTCAAAAATAGACCCCAAGGCTCAGTTCTGCTGTGCCATCTGCCACACACCAACTCAGAGGCAAAAATGTTGACTTGCTGCAGAGACGAACACTCCAGCAGCCGGGAACTGAGCAGCGAGAGGCCCCTGTGCCCTCCGAGACTTTCCTGGCTGGGGCAGGTCAATTGTATTGGTCTGGGGAGAGGAGAGCAGCTCGGGTCAAGGGCGGGGGCAAAGAGGCAGGCGGGTACAGCTCACAGTAGATGTAGGAAATAGCAGTGGGCTGGGACTCAGCGGCTCTGGCTGGGGCCCAGAACCGACTGCCACTGAGGCTGTGTGGCCTCAGGCAAGTCCTCTCTCCTCTTTAGGTCTCAGTTTCCCTGCTACAAGGGGTTGGAACATGATTCCTTTCAGGCCTGGTAAAGTCATATTCTATGGTAGTAAGACACAGGGGGCTGTCTTCACATTCCTGGCCCTTTAGGATTTGACCACATGCAACAGGGAGAAAGGATTCTTAGAGAGAGGAAGTCGCTGGCCCACGGTCACACCTTTCCTAACAACAGCAACAACAGTAACGACAACGGTCATATCTCCCGCTCCGTAAGACACAGGTGGCTTACATTTCCCAAAGCACTCTTATGCCCATTATTCCACTCACTGTACCCATTTCATAGGTGAGAAAACAGGCCCAGAGAGGGAGAGAGAGTTGCCTAAAGCCACACAGCTGCTCCGTGTCAGGGAAGACAGATCCTTGTTCTCATGCATCTGTTCCATGAAAGTTCTGAATATTAGTCCTCAGGGAGGCTGCAGGCACGGACTTTCCAAGTCCCTGTCTGGGGAAACTGAAGTCCCTTGTAAGGCAAAATCATCTTATGCCAAAGTGGAAGGGAATCTCCCCAGGAAATTTCTCAGTTTAGACATTTGCTGAACATGTTTCCTATGCTACAAAAATACTCACTGGGCATCCCAGCTGGACCATTTTCCCAACACCCTTCACATGTGTGACACCCCTTTCCATGGCATTTGGGAGGAGCACTGGGCAAGGAGTCTGGGCACTGCCTCTGTCATTTCTTATTCATCTTCTGTCCACCTGGTGGGGTCACAAACATTGGAGGGCTGGTCAAGCTCATGGCTGTGTCCCAGCACCTGACACTCAGCAGGACCACATCACTGTTTGTAGACTGGTGATGAGGTTCTAAGGAGCAGAGCCCAAAGGCATCTGTTTGTATCACACAGAGAGTGCTAGGAAAAGCCCCTGAAGGCTGCCACTCATAAGGGGCTTAATCTGTGCCAAAGACCATTCTCCAAGCTATATAGAAACGAACCCACTTAATCGTCATAGCAACACTAAGAGCTGGTGCAGAGATGCTGTTATTTCCTTGTCCACAATCCCACAGATCTAACCACCATGGGGCAAGCTGGTTTGATATGACACACAGCATCTGCCTGAGCATGTTCTTTGGTGAGCACATGCAACTCACCAACCCCAGCAGCTCTCAGCCAATGATTGATGGGTGTTGGGAGTTGGTGTATAGATAGTGTATAGATATCCCAGCTCTGTTCCCTCTCAGCTAATGATTGATGGGTGTTGGCAGTTGGTGTATAGATAGTGTATAGCTATCCCAGCTCCCTTCCCTCTCAGCTGGGAAAACCATGAGCTGTGGGTTCTACACTAGCTCCCAGATCCAGGTGCCCACAGTGATAATTAACTTGCTTGATAACACCTTGTTCCCTTTCCTGTCTCACTTCCCTACTCCCCTACCAGCATTCCTACGCCTCACAAATAAACTACTTGCACTTGAATCGTCATCTTATGATCTGCTTCTGGAAGAACCCAGTCTAAGGGAGGAAGGCACCAATATCATTCCCATTTTAGTGGGAAGAAAGCCAATGCTTAGAGCAGAGAAAATGACTTTCCCAGCGTAACATGGAAAGCTCATATCTGAACCCAGGCTTGTTTAACCTCAGAGGTTTTGTTTTAATCATTACATAGGCCAGGAAGATGGAATTAAGAGTGAGACTGAGCATCTAATGAGATAAATGACCAGGTCCATTCATTTATTCAAAGACTTTTTATTGAAATCAATTGCTTGTCAAGCCCCAAACTAAGTGTTGAGGGTACACTGATTAAATGCACTGGCTCTGGGATTGTGGGGATCAGGTTAAAACCATGTGCCAGCTGTGTGACATGGGTGAGTGACTCAACCTCTCCTACGAATCATGATTTGTTGTCTGTCAAATGGAGGTGCCTGAGCCATGTGGCTTCCTCCCCTGAGTTCTAGCATCACTAGGTGAGGTCAGACGCCCCTCCTCAGTGGGCCCCTTCCCTGTGCTGGCCTTTGTTTACCACCCTGTGCTGTACTGTTCACTTTTCTATCTTCCCTGGACTCTGAGAGCTCCCTGCAGGCAGAGTCTTTGTCACGTCTGTCTCAGCACAGGGCTTGGCAGGGAGCACAGGGCAGGGGTTTGAGATGGTTGAGAAAAAGAAAGAAAATGTGCCTACCACACAGGTTCCTGGGAGAGCAAACAAGCTCATGCATATAAATAAGTGCTCAATGTGTGTTATCTGTAAGATGATGGCGACACTGGTGCTGAACATTGGAAAGTGAGAGGCAGCGGCAATACTAGCATGTCCTATCACTTAGGCCAGCCAGTGGTGAAATAAATCTGAATTGCAAAGAAGTTTAAAGTTTGCATTTTCCATACTTTTTATTCCTTTCTCTCTCCTTCCCTACCTCCCTCTCTCCTTTTCACTTCCTTTTCTCTCTTCTTTCTTTTTCTCAACCATCTCAAACCCCTGTCCTGTGCTCCCTGCCAGGCCCTGTGCTGGGACAGAAATGACAAAGACTCTGCCTGCAGGGAGCTCTCGGAGTCCAGGGAAGATAGAAAAGTGAACAGTACAGCACAGGGTGGTGAACAATGGCCAGCACAGGGAAGGGGCCCACTGAGGGGCCCACTGAGGAGGGGCGTCTGACCTTACCTAGTGATGCTAGAACTCAGGGGAGCCACATGGCTCAGAGAGGTTAAGTCACCTGCTTAAGGCCACATAGCAAGAAAATGGTCTGACTCCAAATCCTATATATTTCTAATATCTTGCTATGGGATCACATTCTGTTAACAGCCCAAGGAAGCAATAATGACAATGACTTGTATCACATGACAGGTCTTGGGAACTTAGCCCAAGGGAGTCTCTTGTGGCTGGCTAGCTACAGAGAATAGAGCCTCTGAAGTTTCAATAGAAAAAGCAAGTGAAGATCTGAGACCAATATGAAAGCAATAAATGTTTACTACAGAGGCTGATAAGACATATTAATTTTTTTCTGAAACCTAGAACTGAAGTAAATAGCAATAATGCAACAGAACACTTTCCTGAAGATCAGGACCATATTGGAATGTAGACAGAGTGTTTTACCTGGCCATGGAATAGTATTGGTTTCTTTTTCTTCAGTCTCCTCAAGATGAACTTAACTATATAATAAATTTTGATTTTCCCCTTTTTTATTTAGCATAGAAATAAACTTGATCCTAATATTACAGGCCAGTTTTTTTTCACCCCAGAAAGCACATGTTTTGTCTATGTGATAGTTTTTTAAAAAGGTCTAGTGCCCTCTGAAGTACAGCTGCATCAAACACTTCTCCCTTCCAGCAGGACACATTCTCAATGCTCCAATGAAAGTCAACAGGAGTACAGGTTCTGATGCACAGAAATCCATTTCACGGGAACCCTGTCAAGACTTAATGTATCCCTCCAGGATCCCAGGCTGCCTGGGCACCAGCTTCATACACTCCTCTGATTATAGCAAGGATCAATGTCACCCCGGTCTATGGAACGAGTTGCAGAAGAGTTTTAAATAATAGGAAATCCATGCCGGGTGAGGTCATGGTGAAAGCGAAGGGGAAACATTCACAGTTGTTCTGGGAGAGATGGAAGCTGTTATGCGCAGTCGCCAAGGCCTGGCTGCAAAGTAAACCCTCCAATCAGGCAGGTTGCTGGCAGGATATGGTCCGGCCTGCTGTTCCTGTGGCTGAATGGTACAGTCTGGTTTTACCCGACTTGGATCAGGCAAGTTTGAGGCTCAGACAGCACTGAGGCAGGTGGGAATGTGTGTGGAGACCTTCTACTCCCTCTACTCTCATTTAGGTCTCTTTCTGGCCTGGGCGAATGTTTTACGAAGGGGACTCCAGCCAGAGACAGCAGGGCATACCAAGTCACTCAAATAACTACACGTATTTTCTACTGCCCCCTTCTCCCAACACATAGCCTCCTGGAGCTCAGCTCCTATTCTTAAGGAGCTCATGGGACAGTTAGAGTCCTGATGGAGGAGTGATCAGTGAATTCAGTGGGGGAAAGATGAGAGACACAGCCTGCAGTGAAGCAGGTAGTATGGCTTTAGGACCTGGCAAGGCAGTGGTGAATGGACGTGCCGATTATCAAGCCTACCATGGGCACAGATGGGGCCAAAGGGGCCAAGCTCAACATCTCAGATGTGGATCTGTGATCACCGTCACTGCTACTTGCAAAATACAATCCTTGATACAGTTCCTTCCTCTGTAATACCTCACTAACACACATGCATATTCCACAGCCCTGCTTTGGCAATTCAAAATTTTGTATAAAGAAATATTTTGCTATAAACATATTTCTATTCTAGGCTAACTCAGATTTAGAGACAGATTTTTCTTTCCTTTTAAGAAATCAAGAGTTCAAACCTTCAGCCCGGCAACTGTACACAATTGCTCACAATTATGTTTCATTCAAACAAGAACACAATGTATCAATCATATTTACCTGTTTTGGTCTGTCTCCAATTCCAAAAGCTACCTTGGTCTGCCAGTAAAGGGGAGTCACATCTGGGAATGTCGTGGCCATGTGACCCCAAGCATGTCTCACTTTCCCCATCTGTTGAAAAGGGGACTCTAGCTTCTTCCTGGGCTGTGGGAAGCAGGACATGAAGTCTAGGCTGGGCCAGCTCCCTAGGGCCCTCAGCAAATGGAAGTTGCGAACATTAACGCTGCTTTTGAACAATGCCAAGGTTGCATAAGAAATGTAGCCATGCCTATCATGGGGCTGGGTTTGGGCTTTCTGTAACACTGATTTCGAACAATGTCAAAAGTTGCATAAGGAACCTCACTGTGCCTATCCTGGGGCCCAGTTTTGGCTTTCTAGAGCTCGCCTGCGGCAGCATTTCTGCAGCCGGAGAGGGAACACCCTTCCCACGGCCGCCGCCTCGGTGCCGGTTGGTGACTCATAGCACTGGCGAGGGGCGTGGGCGGGAAACCACATAGGCATCACCATGGCATCTGACAGATTTGCCCCTGTGGAGCTACTCTGTAAAGAAAAGGGGAAGAGGGGGCCCTTCTTCTCCTGCAAGGTGAGTGGGGCGCAAAGGGAACAGCTCTCGTCAGCCGAACCCCCTTGCTGCAACGTGGCTGGAAGCCAACCTTAGAGAAGGTGGCAGCGTCCTGCCTTCTGCCCAAAGTAAGTGCTGGCCTGGCTCCTGGGGTGGGGGAAAAATCCCATCTTGTGGGTGCTGCCCTCCATAGCTCCCTCTCACACAAACAAGTTCAAAGTCTTCTCACATACTTAACATCAGAAAGGCAATCCAGAACCTCCCATTTGTGAGCAACAGCTATGTGCTGGGTTGGCTGCCCCCAGCACTGCTTTTATGTTATTTGCTTCCTTCCATCCTCAGGATGACTTGTTCTTATCTCCTCTTACAAATGAAGAAACTGAGGCTAGAAGTTGCCCGAGGCCACAGTGCTGCCCTGAGGCAGAGCTGGGGTTCCAACCAAGATGTACTCCCTGTGCTCAAAAATGGGTCAGGAAATCTACAAATGGGTGTCTGTGGGCATGTGAGAAGCAGGTGAACTGGAGAACATCCAGGAAGTGCAACTGCTGAGGCCACAGACAGCTCAGGGCAGAAACACTCATTTTAGGCAGCTGTCATTTTCCAAAGGACTTTCTATGTGCTGTCTCGTTTACTTTCCATAACAGTTCTATGAAGTGGGAGCTAACATCTCCATTTCGAAGGCAAGGAGGCAGAGATTGAATTGCTCCTCAAGGGCATCCAACTGCTCTGCCCTCTATGGCCTCCAGCCTCCAGTTCCCCATCTGTGCAATGGGAATATATTAAAATCACACCCTCAGATGATGTCAGGGTTAAATGAGGTAACATAACAGAAATGCTTTAGAAACTGCAAAATGCCACCGGAATTCTATGGAGTATTATTATTTACTAAAATAGCTTAGTGAAGACAACACAAATAAGTCTGAGAATTGCAAGGTTCTAGATTCAGACCTAGATTTCTGCAGAGTGCTTAAGCGGCATTCTTTCCTGGACTGGAAGCTCCTGAAAGCAGGGACCACGTCTGGTTTGCCTCAGTTTCCTCAGTGCCCTGTTCCATGCCTGACACAGAGAGGGACCTTGAAAAAGCTAGGTGAAACTATTCAGGATTAATTCAGACTGGGAAAGAGGGTGGAGGGGAAGAACAATGGGATTGAGGGCTGGAAGTGGCCTTTTAGAGGTGGGTGACCACAAAGTTGACGTTCCAACTCTTGAGAATGAAAACGCCTCTTTTAATAGTCTTGATAAAATGGAACTGTTCTGGGCCAGCAGGGACATACAGTCATACTACTTAAATACTTAGTACTTATTTAGTCTGATCCCCATGTTGTGGGGGAAACTGAGGCCCTCAGAGGATTGCAGAGCTGGGGGAAACCCAGGACTCCCTGCCCCTCCACAGGCCTGCTCTTGAAAGAGTCAGAGCAGCAGCTCGGAGTGGGTGGAGCTTGCTTTTAGTGCCTGCAGCTCTCTGGAAGGAACTGGGTGTTATCGAGATAATCCAAAGTTTCTGTTGGGTAAATATCAACACTTCTGGGCCCGTTACTAAGGGCCTGGGTGGTTGCTAAGCGGCCCTATGACCTCATGAGGGGGCCATTGTTTAGCACTCAATAGGCATCCTTGAGTGACATCCCCCAGCTCCCAAATCCCAGGGGCCCTGGGGTTTTGTGAAAAGAAGCAAGAGATTATAATGAGCAGGAGCGGTCCACAGACCCACGTTTGTTTTCTGGGGGTCTAGTGGGGCGGGGGTGGGGGCTGCAGCTTTTCAGAACAAGGCATAGGAAGGCATGAGGGCCCGGTGAGAGGCTGCCAGCTGCCATTGCTGGCAATAGAAATACCCCAGGAATAAAGAATTAACCCCATGTATGGCGCTTGACCCTTTGTAACCCACGTGAACACTCATCCTCTCACTTTGTTTTCAAAGCAGCCACACCATTTCACAGAAGAGAAAACTGGGTCCAAAAAGGGGAGACAGCTTGCCCAAGGCCTCTCAGAAATGTCTCAGTTTCCAGGTGTGGAAGGCAGAATAATGGCTGTACAAAGACACCCACATCCAAACCCCCAGAGCCTGTGAATATGTCAGCTTATGGCAAAGGGAAATGAGGGTGCAGATGGAGTGAAGGTGGCTCACCAGCTGACTTTAAGACAGGGGAGATCACCCTGGATGATCTGGGTGGGCCAATGGAACACAAGGACCTTTAAAAGTGGAAAAGGGAGGCAGAAGATTCAGTGTCTGTGAATCAAGGAAATAGGCAGCCTCTAGAAGATGGAAGAGGGCCGGAGACAGATTCTTCTCCCCCGCAGCCTCCAGAAGGAATGCGGCTCTGCCTCGATTTCAGCCCGGTAGACCTATGTCAGACTTCTGACTACAGAACTGTCAGCTGATCAATTTTAAATCTGCTGGTCTATGGTTTTTTGTTACAGCAGCAGTAGTAAGCTAATACACCACACTTAGAAATCTGCAATGCCTAAGCCAGAAGCAGGGCCTTGAAGATCACATTTAGCTTTTTGGAGTTCAGAAAACAGAAGGCCCAGGGGAATAAAATGATTTACTCAAGGTCCCAAAGCAAGTAACACAAACAGTGACAGGCACCTCTGGGTGTGGGTCAGACCTTGTTGAGGCTACTGAGGCCACCTGCCAGGGAGTTGGAACTTCTAGGCCCCTTCCCTGCCATTCTCTGCCAGCTGGCCTGATCAGGACCCCAGACCCCAAACCTATCCCCTCTGAACCTTTCTTGGGCACAGGCAGGTCAGAGGCCCATTACGTGACAGGCAGGAGGGTACTCTCCTCCTTTTCGCCCCTGCCAAGCACAGGCAGCCCAAAGCCTATGGCCTCAGTGCCTTTCTTTGAAAGTGGGAATAGCACCTTCCACATCAAACGGCAAGGATAAAATGTGAGCACACAGTAGGTGCTCAATGTCTGCTCTTAGATTTCTCTCAGCCAGGCCCAGGCACTGCTCTGTGTTTCACAGCAACTGGCTGTTTCCTCTCAGCCTTCTTTGGCATCTGAGGGCTTCATTCCCAGAAGGGCATTATCTCTGCCCAGCACACAGGAGTACAATGATTGCCTGTTGAATGGACCACAGGATTAACACCTATTATGCTTCTGTCTCCTCCCCTTCACCTAGAAAACTCCTATGTATCTGTCAAGGTCCAGAGCAAATGCTGCCTCCTCCGGGAAGCCTTCCCTGACCTCCCTGTGCAAGGTCACATTCATCTTTTTGTGCTGGGCTTCTGGCTTCCTTGTGGCACCTTGATGTTGGTGCTAAGGGCTCCAGCCATGGTGGCCAACACATCTGGGCTCCAATGCTCCAACACATCTCTGGCCCTGACAGAGTGATTCTTGACTAGTTATGCCTCTTCTCTGAGCTTTGTCTCCTCCCCTGTTGAATGGGAGGAATAGCAGCACCTCCATTGTGGGGCTGGTGGGGAGAAGCCCATAAGATGCTGTGTGGGAAGGGTTCCTTACAGGGTCCAGAGTGAGCACGCAGCAAAAGGCAGTGGCTGTTTTCACTAGAATGGCTGCTATCGTCCCAGATGCCCGCATAGCTGGCCTGATTAGGATCCCAGAGCCCAGATCCCACCTTCTCTGTGGCTTTCTTTGTGAGAGACAGGTCAGAAGCCCTCTTATTTTATTTTTGAGATGGAGTCTTGCTCTGTCACCCAGGCTGGAGTGCAGTGGCACAATCTTGGCTCACTGCAACCTCTGCCTCCCGGGTTCAAGCAATTCTCTTGCCTCAGCCTCCTGAGTAGCTGGGATTACAGGCACCCACCACCACGCTTGGCTAACTTTTGTATTTTTAGTAGAGATGAGGGTTTCACCATGTTGACCAGGCTGGTCTCAAACTCCGGACCTGAAGTGATCTGCCCTCCTTGGCCTCCCAAAGTGCTGGGATTATAGGCGTGAGCCACTGTGCTTGGCCAGAAGCCCATTTTATGACAGGCAGTGCTCATGGAAAACCCAGGTTCTCCAGGCCAGGGATATGTCTGATTTGTCTTTGTGACTGCTCTCAAATTTTTACTGAGCACCTGGTAGGTGTTAGGCTCTCCACTAGCACTGGGGGAACAAGGGTGAACAAGGTCTCTGCTCCCTCGAGCTGTCTTTCTAGTGGTGGGGGAGACAAATGTTGAACAAACTAAACATTAAATAAAAATTGACTGTGTCAGGAGAGGATTGCCGTTGTGAAGCACAAGGCACGGTGAGTGGCAAGTGACAGGAAGGGCTTCTGTCTTATAGAAGGGGGCAGGGAAAGCCTCTCTGAGGATGCGGCCTTAAGCACAAACTAGAGTGAGCAGCACAGATGTTTGGAGAAGAAGGCTCCTAGGGGAGGGGAAGAGCAAGGGCGAAACCCCTGAAGGTGGGGTGTGCCTGGCGTGTTTGAGAAACTGCAAGGACACCACATAGTGTGTGCTCAGAGAACAGATGCAGAACTGAAATGTTATTCTGTCATTTATATTGTTTTATTAAACTTTAATTACTCCTATTTATGTATTCTTTCTTATTTTATTAAGAAGAAACTCATATTCATTGAGCCTCTTTCACATATCTTGTCACTGAATTCTTACAGCAACCCTCTGGGGTGGGTACAATTGTCCCTATTTTGCAGGTGTGCAAAAGTGAGGCTCAGAGAGGTGAAGTGCTTTGCCCAAGGTCACATAGCTGGTAGGCAGCTAAGTCAGGATTTGAGTCTCAGACTAGGCTATATTTCAGTTCATGCTTTTTCTTTTCTCTCCAGACACCAGGCTGTGATGGCGGTGAAGCCCCCAGACTATCCTGCCATGAGTCACTCTGAGCCCCGAGAAGTGGTTCCCTTCTCCCTCTCCTGGCTAGGTGTTTCTAATTGGCATCTCTGGCCTCCCAGCCTTGGTCTCTGCTCTGAGATGCAGAGGTAAATATGCAGCTTGGGCCCTGGGTGGCCACTGCGTTCTGGAAGGCACAGTTCCAGGGGCCCAGAAATGTCACCCACTGAGGAGATAAATGAAGATGCCAGAGAGTAGGCAGACGCTTGGGAAGTGTGAACTTTTGGGGACTTATAAAAAGTTCATCAGAAAAGTCAAACTGCCGACGCTTTGCCAGATCGGCTTGGGTCTCTCCCGCCTTTGCAGCATCTGGGCTGCCTGGACGAAGCTAGATTCCCGGGGAGGTTGTGCCCCTGCTGCAGCATGATGGAAGGAGGCAGGAGAGCCTTCTGGTAGGAAAGCCGATGCAGGAAAGGTGGACAGAGCTCCTGGAGAGGTCTGGCTGGAGTGAGACCCAGGAGCTGGGGTTCCTAGAGGAGCGGGCACTGGAGCTGGCCTCTTGGGAACAGAGGAGAAACGGACTGGGCATTTAGGCAGGGACTGCAGGGCACAGTCACTGAGGGCTGAGTTCAGGGAAGGAAGAGTGGTCTGAAGTGACTGGAGTGGGGCCTGTGTACCAGAGGGTACATTCTACACCATTATTCTGTTTTAACTTTCACCCACTGTCATTTATCTCAGTACATGGCAGGCATGGGTTTGAACTCCAGTCCGTGTGAGCCTGCAGTCCATGCTGTTGCTATACCATCCTGCTAAGAACAGGAAGGTGAGTCATCATGGTGGCAAGGACCAAGCTTATAGGGGAGGAGGGCAAACTCGAAGATCAAGTGGTGTGGCCAGGCATGCCTCCAGTGTGGGGATGCATCTTGGTCAGAGATGGTAGCATGAAGGCCCCCAGCCAGGCAGTGATACGGGCACGTAATGTAGAAATAAGGCAAGACAAGGAAGGAGACGACAGGTCCTCAGTAAGCTCCCAAGCAGACTGAAGTGTGCTTCTGGCATGTCCTCAGAACTTATTCTCCATATGGATGCCAGTGGGGCCTCTGCTGGCATTTACCTCCTTCTTTGGGTCGGAGCAGCTAGAACTGCCTTTGGGGAAATGCTCAACCCCCCAGCACCCGCACTCTCAGACTGTGAGGCTCTGATGGGGCTGACCCTGTTGGTGCTCCCAGGATGGGTGTGATTCATCCCAGCCTTGACCAAACCAAGCTGTGTAGCCTCCAGCTAGTGACTGGTTCATGGAAGTGCATGTCGTCTGTGAGCCACTGAGAGGCAGCCCTAAGATCATTGCTAGGACTGCAGGGAATTAAGTGCTCCCTTCTCTTTTTCTGCTGGGTTGGCTAAGCTAGGAAGTCACCTAAAGCTTTTGAGAAGGTGGGAGGAGGGGGGCACTTTTACCACCACACAAGGAGAGGATGCTGAGGGTGAAGCCAGCATAAGGGAGTCAGGACTGAGAGATGGAGCGGAAGGGGTGAATACATTCTGGACATCTTCCCAGTCCCTGGATCCAGCTGTGCCTGAAGCCTGACCTCCTATGACTGTTCAGTTACTCAAGCCAATAAGTGGAATAATGGAAACCCCCAGTTTAACCCTTAAACTCCTTTGTGCTTAACCCAGTTTGAGATGCATTTGAGAGAAAGACTCCTAATGTCTACAGCTCATAGCCTTTTTGGAACAAAAAAGAAAGAATGGAACTCAGAAGCAAAAAAATGGAGAAAGATGGATGAGGGGAGAGCACGGAATAACAGCAGGAAAAGGAAAGGAAGACAGGAGAGGGGAGGGGAGGAAAGAGGAGAGGAGAGAACGAGTGAGGAGAGTAACAGAAGGTGGCCCTGCACCCTCCAGGAGTGAGGCCAGCTGCTCCTGTCACCTCCTCTGCTATTTATATACCTTGTGGCTCTCAACATAACTTCACACCTGTTATCCCTGCCCTTCAAACACTAATTTGTTTTCCAACATTTCAGAAATGCTTTTCTTCCCTAAGAAACACTCTCTGCTGATCCAGGCTCCTCAGTTTTGAAATGCAAGTCCCCCCGGGAGGGGTAGTAAGATGAACGATATGAACTGCTGATGGGTGTGATGCTTTCATTTACAAAGCATTTTCACACTTTATTTAAGCTTGGAGTGAGCTCATGGAAGTAGAGAGTAAAACTATGGCTATTAGAGGCTGGGAAATGTAGTGGGCGGGGAGGATGGGGAGAGGCTGGTTAATGGATAGGAGGAATAAGTTGTAGTGTTTATAGCACTGTCGGGTGAATATAGTTAACAATAACTTATTGCACATGTTCAAAAATCTGGAAGAGAGGATTTTGAATGTTCCCAACACAGAGAAATGATAAATGTTTGGGGCGATGGATATGTTAATTACCCTGATCTGCTCACTACACACGTATGGAAATACCACTCTGTACTCCATAAATATGTACAATTATTGTGTGTCCACTAAAAAGAAAAGGAAAAAAAAAACTAGCGAATTAGACAGGGAAGTCTTTAGGCCTATTTTACAGATGTAGATTCAGGGTACAGAGAGCTGTGCTCAAGGTCACCCAGCCCAGGGTGCTGGAGTTTGCATCCAAGCCCCCTGACTTCCAACCCCAGCTCTCTGAGAAGCTCTGGGAGTCTGGAGATAATCTGCACAACTCATTGGCTCCTCAAGATTTATCTTGGGCTTGATGTTTAAAGAACATCCAAGGAGACACAAGTTCCACCAGTGGTAACTCTGCACGTGTTCCTTCCGTGGGGAGCTCAGAATGAGTCCTGGGTATTCCATTTCCAGAGAGAAAACGATTTAAAGATGCAGAAGGCAGTTCAAATGCTAGGGCTAGCTGAACACTCTTTCAAGTTTCTACACTGAGTGATATGGTTTCTGTTTTGGGAGGAGTAAAGTTGCTCCGATTTTAAGGAGCTGCCAACACGAAAGATGCTGGCCTCTTGCAGCCTTTGATCATAGTGCATTTCACTCTGACTTCTCAAACCTTAACAGTTGGCCCAGACCCTTTCAAATCTAGCAGGCAATTAAATTTTCACAAAAAGAAGTAGAAACTCCGGGGATAATGAGATGGGAGCAACTCAAAGGCAGTCGCTGGGCTTCTGAACAAACCAGCGAAAGGCATCGTGTAGTAGCTGTCTTTTATAATGGCGTGTCGCAGGCAGGCCAGGGCGGGAAACCTCATGTGCTAGAGCTCCACAGTAGGAATGTTCCAAGCTTCTGATGATGGCTGGAGTCAGCCCAGGGCCTGTCCTCCCAGGACGGATGGAGCTCAGCAGATGTTCCTGGGAGGTGCGGCCAACCTGGGGTACCTCACTGAGGCTCTCACTCTGATGCAATCAGAACCACCAAAGGAACATCCCCTCAGCTGAGCCGTCTTCTGAGAGCCAGGCTTTTCCAGCTGAAAAGCACTTCAAATGCCCCATAGCCCCAGCTGAGCCCCATCTTTCTCTCCAGTATGCTCCTCCCTCAGTCTTCCCCATCTTGGAATATGGCCCCACAGCTGGTCAGCCTGCTGTCTGGCTCCCATCAGCCCTTTGCCCCATTACCAAATCCTGTAGATTCTGTATCTAGCACCTTGCACATCCTTCCCTCTGCTACCACCTCCTTTGCCAGCTCGCCATCCACCTGAAGGAATGCAATACCCTCCACCTGGGTCTCCACGACTGCCCCCTGTGATACACTCCCCAACAGAAGGGGCTTCTGGGGGCTGGATTTGAGCACATTGTAGCTTACATCCATTGACGGCTCTCCTGCAGTTAGATGAAATCCAAACCCCACACCTCTCCCCAGCCCCTCACAGCACCATCTCTTGTTCTCTAGGCTCCAGAGCATCTGTCCTTTTTCAGTGGCCCCAGTGCACAAGACTCATTCCCACCCCAGGACCTATGCATGTACTACTCCTTCTGCCTGGAACACTCGTGCCCTGCTTTCTTCCAAGAAAATCCTTCCGATCATCCAGGTCACTGCTGAAGAATGACCTTCCATCACCCTCTAATCAAAAGCCACTCCCATTGTGCTCACATAGGGTTCTGTACAAGTCTCCCCTTGCACTTAGCCTGGAGTGGTCATTGTGTAGTTATCTGTGTGATGATGTAATTTCTGTCTTCTCCACCAGGCTGAGAGCTCCTGTGAGTAGAGAACATTTTTACTGTGTACGATTACACCCTCAGAACCTAACACTGCACCTGTTATATAGACAGTGCTCAACTGATTGAATGAGTAATGGGAACAAGTCAGTGGATGTATGGACATATAGCCAGAGTGGGACGAGGTGGGGCACAGCTGCCTTTCATGAGACATGTGCTATGTTGCATGGCATCATACTGGTTAACCCCCCAGCAGTCCCCTGGCATTTAAATAAGTGAATCCCTGCAATGCCTGGCACAGGGGAGTGGATCAGAATGTGTCAGCTAGTATTATCATTATCCTCATTTTACAGATGAAGAAGTTGAGGCTCAGAGAGGTGAAGTGATTTGCCCAAGGTCACTGATACGGTTTGGTTGTGTCCCCACCCAAATCTCATCTTGAATTGTAGCTCCCATAATTCCCACGTGTTGTGGGAGGGACCTAGTGGGAGACAACTGAATCATGGGGGCAGTTTCCCCCATACTGTTCTCATGGTAGTGAATAAGTCTCACAAGATCTGATGGTTTTATAAAGTGTTTCCCCTTTTGCTTGGCTTTCATTTTCTCTTGCCTGTCACCATGTGAGACGTGCCTTTTGCCTTCCGCCATGATTGTGAGGCTTCCCAGTCATGTGGAACTGTAAGTCCATTAAAACTCTTTCCTTTATAAATTACCCAGTCTCAGGTATGTCTTTATTAGCAGCATGAGAATAGGCTAGTACAGTCACAGAGCTAGCAAATCACAGTCAGGATTTGAACCCAGTCTGACTCTGCACTTAATATCCTGCCTCTCCAAGGGGCTGAAGAAGACCACCCAGCATCTCACGCAAAAGCTGTATCCCTTGTTCATTTTAGAACATGCTTCTGTGAGGGACTCGACAAGACAACGTTCCTGCTCTTAGAGGACTCAGAATGTGGATGAGGTCTGCTAGTATATGAACAGTTGTGACACTGCATCTGGGAGGTGCAGTGATTCTCTTGAGTGCCATGGGTGGGGAGAAAAGCCCTTATGGTAGAGAGATCAGATGAGCTGCATCTTCAGGTGCTTACCAGGGGCTAGAGGCAGTGAGGAGGGCTCCTCAGGCTGGCAGAACATCAAGAGGAGCCCCATGGCAGTCTGACTGGTACGAGGAGGAACAGTGAGTAGCTTGGTGTGGCTGAAGAGTTGGGCATGAGCTTGTGCGTGGGTGGGGGAGTTACTATTCTTAGTCTCCTAAGTGGTATGTTCTCAGAATGAGCTGCCCTCCAGGGGTGGGGCTTCTGCCTCATTTTCCCTCACTAGTCTATGGGTCTTCTCTTGCTGGGTCTTGGGGAAGGAGGGAAGACTCAGTGGGCAACAGCAGCTGGATGTCTGATTCCCTGAATCACCCCTTTCCCTGACCCCTCACCTCCAGCGCCTTTCAATCTCTAGTCCTCCATCTCTTTTTAGGACCTCCACCCTGCCCAAACAGTCTTTTTCCTTCAGGAGGACTAGGAATTTTTGGACCTCAAGTTGATCATTGAATTGGTAGCATTGTTATGTAAATATTCAAGAATTGGGCAAACATATGAGTACTAGAATATTCACTGCAACGTTGCTTATCAGAAAAATTGTAAACAACCTAAATGCCCATCAATGGGGATTCATTAAATAAATTATGGAATACCCTTCCTTATAATCTATGAGGAATATGATTTTCTTTGCATAAGGTATGTTGCAATTATGTATGTATGTATAATCAATTTGGTTTTCCTCTTTGCTTTGGCTGCTAGGAAACTCAAAACCAAATTTAAAGCATACATGCTTTGAATGAACCTTCTTATGGTTCCATCCTATTTTCTACCATTATGTTCTGATTCCCTAGTTAATTTCTTTTCAACTTTGTCATATTGTATAAATAGGCTGACACAAGTCCTTTCTGTTTTTCCTTTTTTAAAAATTGATAGAGCAGTAATGATATAGGTAACTTATATTGAGGGTTGGCTGTATGCCAGGCACTGAGCCGGAACTTTGCATGTATTATTTCACCTGATTCTCACATTAAGCAATGAAGGAGATGCTATCAACACTGCTTTACAGATGAGGAAACTGAAGCCCAGAGGGGTTAAGTGACTTTTGCATGGTCACACTGCTGAGCAGTGGCTGGATCAGGAATAAAGCCCAGTTTCACCTGACCCTAGGAGCTAGCATCCTAACAACTCTTCCACACTAACTCCTGGCAAATGAATAATCCAATTAGGCCACAGCAAAACTGCTCTGACCCTCACTGGATGTGTAAACAGGATGTTATGTGGCTTTCCCCCTTCCACTCTCACAGGTGAGGTGGTCAGGCATTGTTGGTTTGGGGTTGACGTGTAAGGTCTGAGAATCAGGGCTTCCTTGCACCTGGAGGGTGGGGAAGCCCAGAGGCTGGGTATCCAGCTCCCGCTACTTGCATGCTTTCTTTGCATCAGCTGCACAGTCTGACTACAGACAGGACAAGACTGGGGCTGATGCTGTGGCTGCTGCATCTGAGCACCCAGTACTGTGCAGCCCAGGCTTCCGAAAGAGGACAGGAAGTAAACTAGGCCAGTGTTCCAGCCACCTGACTATGAATATTTCATTTACTCTCTGAAAACAACTCTCAGAGGACAGTATTAGCATCCCCATTTTGCAGAAGAGGAAACTGAAGCTCAGAGAGGCTAAGCAACTTGTCAAAAAACCACACAACTTCTTGTCCAAGAACACACAGTGGAGCCAGGTTTAGAACCAAGTCTGTTTATGCCTTAACTTCCCCACCTGTGGAACTCAGTTCCACCTTGTAACTACAGCAAACTAGCTCACACTTCCGACCATGTGTTTTTATGGGGCTGCCACTCCAGGAACTTACCCCAAGCCCTGGTGAGAAAGAAACTTCAGGGTACAACCAGATCCATTCTAGGTCTAGCCTTGGCTCTGAGGCTTAGAATCTTGATCTTGTCAGCTGAGTCTAGAAGACCTGTCTGTCAGAAAAAGACTCATATAACCAATCCCTTGGGGGCTGATCAATAATACCCATAGGCTGGCAGCAACTTTCTTCTGTTGCTGCTCACCTGGGCTGTCCTATTTGGCTTCAGCTCTTTTGTTCCCTGTGCAACCAGTTCCCTGCATTAAATTTCTTCTGTTTGAAATACCTGGAGTGGATTCTATTTTCCTGATTGGCTCCCTGCCCCTCCATCCCTATTCTCCAGCTAAGTCTGCTCCACCGGTGGCTATTAAGCCAGCAGCTCCTCCCATCCTCCTCCCCAACAGTGGGGGCATGCTTCTTGCCAGAATTGTCTGCCTTTAGCTCAACCCTGGCTCCAGGCTGATCTTGTCTCCCCCTGTCTAAAATGTTCCCTTCCCCTCCCCTCTCCCCTACAGATTCTAGTGTGTATGACTTTTCATTTTGGAACTGTCCCAGGATGTCCCTGATCTCTTTCACTGTGAATTGATTTTGTGGCCAGAGCCTCCTAATTCTCAGAGGCCTTGCTACTCCTTTATGTGCCACTTACACACCCATTAGGAATGATGGCAATGACACCTACCATTACTGGGCTTCTACCTTCTGCCAGCTGTGCGCTGCCAGGTGCTCCAAGGACATGATCTCATTTTTTTCTGATGATAACTCTGCATCCCAACAATTCCCAGATAGGACAGATTTCCTGTTGTTCTCTCAAATGCACTCTCCTACTCTCCTAGAGTAACTGAGAGTTGTCTGGGTACATGGCTGCTTAGATAGACCACATTTTCCAGCCTTCTCTGCAGCTAGGTGTAGCCATGTGACTAAATCCTCATCTGAATGGAAGATGAGCAGAAATAATATGTGTCACTTCTAGGCCTTGACTTAAAACACTGGGGTGTGTGTGTCTTCCACCTGGTCCCTGGAACTGTGAATGCAATGTGCCTGGGACACAGATCCCACTGTGTAAATGAGGACAATATCCTAACGGGTGGCAGAGCAACAGAATGCAAGGAACCTGGGTCAATGCATGACCTCATGGAGTGGAGCACTCTTGGCAGGCTACAGCAGCCAACTTAGACCCTAGAAAAAGTTTTCTACCCTGCTATTTGGAGGTCTCTTTGTTGCAGCAACCTAGCCTTTATTATCCTAACTAATACATTCTATGAAGCAAGCACAGCTTGGGAAGGTAAATGACTGTGTCCGGGTTTCCCTAGACCTCTGTGATTTCTGCTGTTCCCCATCTCTCACGTGGGCTTAGTCACCAGGTCCTGACAACTCTAATTCTGAAAGCCTCTGGAATCTGTTTTGCTTCTCTGCCTCCTTGGCCATATCTCTGGCTTGAGTCCTCATTGTCTGTTGCCTAGACTACTGCAACAGCCTCTTGATCACTGGGGTCCCCTCCAGCCCAGCCATTACATTGTTGGGCAAATTATTTTTCTAAACTCAGAACTGATGGTGTGACTGCCAGATTTAAACCCCAGCTGCCTGAGGTCTGGGATCCTGTGGCATTCATAGTTGGTCTTCAATGTGGAGGCCTCCAGTCTTCAGGCCAGAGGGGTAGTAGTGAATCAGACAAACCTGGATTCAAATCTGGGCTTCACCTATTGCTAGCTGGTGACTTGTCTAAGTTACTTCAACAAACGTAATACAGTGATTAAGAGAATGAACTCTGGAGTTAGAGCGGCTGGGTCCCAGTCCTTCTTACTAGCTGTGTGGCCTTGGGCAAGCGAGTAAACCTCTCTGTGCCTCATCATTTGCTTTCCCTCACTTCATCCATCTATCCTTCCACCTACCAACCCCCTCAGCTGTCTATCCACCTATCTACCTTCCCATCTGTCCACCCACTCATCCACCCACCCATGTATCTGTCTGTCTGCCTACTATGTCTATTCATCCACGAGTCCAGACGTTCACCAGCTATCTGCCCATGCACCCACCCCTCCTTCCACTGATCTCTCCACCCACCCTCCAGCTCTCTTATTCATCCATCCACCTATCATATCAGTCCATCTATCCAGCTTATCCATCTGTCCATCGATTCCATTATCTGTTGATACCCACTGTTCACCCACTAGTTAGTGGGGAAACCAAGTTAAATAAATGACTTCAGAGACCTGGGGTAAGAGCTGATGTTCATGCTCATATGCAAGGTCCTAGCTAATTAGGAGGCAGGGCAGGATTCAGTACAGGGCCTTTGTTTCTATCCACTGTGCTGGTGGCTCTTGGTGCCATTGGATCCAACATCATTTTACTTTTTTTCTTTATCTTCCAAGAAAATTCACACATCATATAACCTACCAATACACATAATTTCAAAAAGGCATATAATGCCCCAACTGTAATAAAGAAGAGAAATAAAATGAAAGTCATTTATAACAACAAGATGTGCTTTTCCACCTCACAATGCCTGGGTGTGACTATAATGAGACAGTCAGATAATGGATCCTACTTGGGATGAATTAGTTTAGATTGAAGAGAAGGCAACATTCAACGGAATATTGTCGCCTCTTTTCTTTATAGTTGACATTTTGATGTGAGGGCTAAATAAATACATTCATAGATATACATCAAATCACTGGAAATGTGACAGTTACTAACACAGACAGGGTGGCTGTAACAGCAGTGGGACCTGAGTGACATGCTGGTTCTAAGTTTTTAACATGGGGCCAGTTCTTGGTGAAGTTCTGAACAAAATGAAGGACAGTTTTCCATCAATTTCCTTGATTGTCTAATTTCTGGAAATTTCAGGATATATTAGTGGGTTAAGATTTAACACAAAATCAGGTTCTGGGTTCAGATACGTACAAACAGGATTTCCACTGATATAAACATCCAATAAGACATCCAACACTGTGCCAGTTGTATGATAGGTCTTCAATGTGTGGGGCCCATGCTTGGTTCTTGTGCCCTGCCACTGTGACTGCTTAGAACTCTCCCATTCCCTCTCCTCGCCATAACTGGGGAGACCCATTGATATCTAAATCAGCCCCTCCTTCTAGAGGTGTCTCTCCTAGTGTCAAACTTCCTCCCAACCACAATCTAACTGGGGCCAGAGGCTTCATTTTAGCCATAGCTAATCAAAGCCTACCCAGGGACAGAATGCCCTTTTGGAATTTAGGGGGCCACATGTCGCAGTGAAAGTGGGTTTGCAACCACAAGTCCTGAAACAAAAGTCTCAGCTCTATGACCTCAGGGAATTCTGCAGGCCTCTCTGAGCTTCTGTTTCTGGGATCACCAAATGGACACGATAATGTCTCCTGTGTTAGGAGACAGGCAAATCTAACCTGCATTTGCTCAGTCTAATTTTGTTCATGCTGATAGGAATGCCATATAGGGGGGTGTGGGCTCAGGAGCCTGCCAGCCTGGCTGTGCAATCTGACAGCCTCCCTTATCAGCTGGGTGGTCTTTGGCATGACTTCTGTGAGTCTCAGTTTCCTCTTCTGAAAAATAGAGATGATGACAGGGGCTGCTTCACAAGATCATTGTGAAAATTTCATGAGAAAATTCATGCAAGTGTTTTCCACAGGTGCTTCATTTAGAGCAAGCCCTCAATAAGTATTAGTTATTCAAGTTATTATTTCTATTGATAATTAATCATGGAACATGGGGAATGTGTGCTTGGCTTGAGGAATAGGATGTGGTGATGGAAAACAATACCAGCCTGGGAGCTTCTTGAGGGCTGAGACTGCGTTTCATCCACTTTGGCCCTCTCAGTGGGTGCTCAGGGAGCAAATGAATGGTTATTGGTTTCATGGTGAGGATTGATGAATGGTCAAACTGTACCCATAGGGACCATGAAGAGTGAGTAAATTGTGTGAAGGTGGCAGCATTGACTGTCTTCTGAGAAGGGCTAAGACAGTATATCCTGTTCAACTCCAAAAATGACACCTGTACCCAGGTAAGGGGAAGGCAAAGGTGAAGAGGCCCTTTGTGGCTGGAGCAGGCTCTGTCCCTCAGCAGAGTTAAGAACAAAGAGGGCGAGCCTGGTCCTGCCCAGAGTGGGCTCAGGCTGTGCCCCTGACACTGTAGGTCCTGCAGCCTTAGGTACAGGGCTGCTGCCACACCAAGGACAGCTCGCTCACCTCTGCTGGCCACAAAGGAAGAATGGGGAGGCCCATGGGGTGCTTTCCTGGACCCCGGTACTGTGAACCAAGCCAGCTTGCTCATCCAGTGCCATATTCTCCACCCTCCACAACCATACACCAAAGCCCTGAGTGTCCAGGAGGTTTTCAAAGCAGTTTTTAGGCACCCGGTACGATCAGGGCTCATGGGTGTCCCATGGGGTGAAAACCCACACACTTGATGTTCAGAGAAAGAAAAACCTCCTGAACACGAGGCCCAGCAGAGAAAGCCTAGATTCTCTAAGCTTGAAAGAGACAGGTTCAGGAGGCTGAAACTCAGGGGGAAGCTTGCTTCCTGCACTTCAGTTCTGGCTGTTGAACAATTAGTCTACTACCAGCTATTTATGGTTTTAACTGCTTCAGAAATGTCCCTTTGGACTCAAGGCCTCAGGAAACCACGGCCTCCTGTTCAGTTTGGGAATCGTGTGTGACTTCCTTATAAGCTCAGGCAACAGCCCTGAATAACCACTCAGATGCTTTTCCCAATGTGTTCCCAGGCTCAGCCATTGGCTCCAGACCTATAGCTGTGTCTTTCCGTTTGCCTGGTTTCCACTGCTCAGAATGCAGACAAGCAGCTGTGGCTGTCACGTAGCCTCGGTCTTCCATTTTCCCTGCCTGGCTTTTGTTTGAACAACAGACAGGCAAAATAAAACCCTACCAGCCGACAGTGTCAGGGACAAAAAGAAAGAATATAGAGTTGCCATCAGCTAGAAACAACAACTTGCCGAATATAACTTCTGCAGCTGCTGCTATTTGCAGACTCTTCCCCATCTCGATGGATCCTCCTCTTAACCCTGGGACATGGTATCGCTGTTCACTTTTTCCAGATGAGGAAACTGAGGAGGGGTGACATGAGTGATCTGAGCTCACACTCCAGGGAGTATCAGAGCCAAGCGTCAAGTCCTTATGTGGCCCCAAAGCCCTTGCTCCACCCAAGAGAAATAGGGAAAAATGTGACAATTATAAAAACAATCGCTCCTCTTTATTGAGCACCTACTGTATTCAAGACACTATCCTGGCTATGCAGGTGATATATTTTAACGGGAGCCACCCCTCACTCACATCCCTAGTGGGAAGAATTAACCCTATTTTGCAGGTGAGGAAACAGAAGCAGCAGCTTGGGAAGGTGAAGTGACTTGCCCTCAGTCCCACGGTGAGGAAGTGCTAGAAATAGGACTGGGGGCCAACTCTTTTCACTCCTTTCCTCTCCCAAGGAGTGATACAGGTGCTTCTAGATGGCACCCTGACCAGTATTTTTTTTCTTATTTTAGAAGTTATAGATTATTTTTATGAACCAGAAAAAAATGTGCAACTAGCATGTAATCCCTGACCTCATGGATATTAATCCTTAGGATGAAGCTAAGATGGACAGTGAGGACAGGGAGTCAATTCAAGGAAGAATATTAAGGTGTACCGTTCAGAGCTTTTTGGAGTGTGCGAGCTTGAAGGGGCTCAGGTGTAACACTCTGGGGTGACAGTGAAGGAGGTGAGGCAAGTCCCGAAGTGAAGAGACCTGCTAAGGGTCAACAACAGGAGGCTGAGCCCTAATACCCACAAAAGCTAGGTTCACAGCATAGACTGCTCTTTTTGGTCCCAGGCTTGCCTCCACCTACTGGCTCTATTTGCCTAACACAGACTGGGATACCTATTTGGCCAGAAGTCTTTAGAGAAGTTCCAGGAGTTGCAAGACAGAAAACAAAATTGGGAAGCTAAACTGGTAGCCTAGCCTGGGGCCATTTTGATGGAAGAATATTTAAAATCCAGCCCGGCCCACCAGATTGCCCCTAGGACACTGGTCATTTACTTTGGATGCCTGATGTCTGAACCCCTTCCTCTGTTTGGGGAGCTGCCCATCTTGTGACTCAGAACCCACCTTCCCATTGAAGAAGCTGCAGATGCCTCTAGCGTCCTTCACTGTGCAGCGTCAGACTCGAGTTCCAGCTCTGCCACTAATTCACTCTAAAATAAAGGGCCCGTTCAGGTATTTTCCAAGAGCACTTTGAGCTGGGAAATTGAACTAGACAGGTTCCAAGGCTAATTACAAGCTGACATTTTATGATTTGATGACTAAAGTGCTCATTGTGGAATTGCAGGCGGCAGCAGTTTGGTGAGTGGGAGGGATTTGCAGCAGAGGGAGCTGCCTGGCACCCCTCGACTCACATCACTAAGGCGACCACCCACTCCGCTTAGCTGTGAGGTCAGCTTGGTCCATTGTTAGTGATTTTAAGAAACCAGTGTCTCCCCAGTAGGCCAGGCTGGAGCCATCATGGGCTCTACTTGTTGCACCTGATACAATGAAATATTTGTCAAAATATCTCAGTTGATTTTTCCCTCGTAATTAAGGCAGGGTTAAGAAGGTGGATTCCTCACTTTCTCCAGCCAAAATTATCTGAACACAAAGGCTGGCTTCTTGGTGGAGAGAGTTACATGGAAACCCCTCTGGCGTGTTGAGCAATGACCTGGCACAAGTCAGTCCCTGCTGGAACCCAGCCCAAAACTCCATTGGCGAGAGGCAAAGGCTCCCTGCCCCCTGCAATGAGACCTACTCTCCCCAGGACTTCGCAGCACGTCAACGCCCTGCTGTACTGACCAAGGCCTGAAAGGCCCTCCTCACTGCCATGCCCCGAGAGGCCCACTTTGCCCATCTGAGGCCCCTGCTCTCCAATCCTTAATGAAGATAAATTCTCACTGCCATTACTGAAGCACACAAGGAAAGCTAGGTTTAAATATAAAATTCTGGGTCAGTGAGTTGGCCTGCTTCATTCTTTTCACATATCCCAGGCCACAAACGAAAAGAGACAAATTTCTCTGCATCTCAGTTGCTCTAAGAATTTACATTGAACTGGTGGTGGGGGAAAGGTGGAAGTTTGGGGAGGAAGAAGGTGTTCTGGAAGTTTCTTCACGCTGTGGTTACATGAAGTGAAGAAGGCAGAATATTCCCCAAACCAACTTGCTGTCCACAGGGCCAATGCCATTGCCGTGGGGTTCTCTAGCTCCCCCAAGATGGGCAGAAGCTGGGGAAGGTCCTTGTATGAGGCCAGGAGGACTGCCTGGTGGTGCCAGGAACAGAGCCTTCAGCAGGGATGCCAGAGGGCCAGGTAGGTGACTCGTGGCCTCACGCCCCACGGGCTGTGAGAACCCACTGTGCCACACAAGGCCAGGGGAGCCAGCATGCTGCCTGGAGTCCCTAGAGGCAGGTTGCCTGGAGGAGAGGCCGCTGAACTGGCTGCAGAAGCCTGGGCCGTTTCCACAAGAAAGAGTCCATGTGAGCAAGGCATGGACATGGGCATGGGACCATCAGTCTGGCAAGAGTTGGGGGCCTAGAAGGAGAGGAAAGCCAGATAAGCTCAGCCAGGCTACTCAGCTCAGCTCCTAGTAGCACTGAATGCCAAGCTCAAAGCTTTGGATGGGCTTGGAAGGGGTTGAAGAAAGTCACAATCACTGTGGTGGGGAGGGCGGGTGCTCCCTTGTTTAAATGCACCCCGGATGACTCCTTAACTGAAGGAAATGAGCATCGTTGGGTTCCCACTCAGCACCCAGCAGTGTCCTGTGTCGCTTCTGGCACCTTGGCCAATCCTTTAAACAGTCTGGTGAGATAGCAATTCCTTATTTCTAAAACGGAGCTCTGGAAGATTGTGCAATTGGCTCCCATTCCTGAGCCTCCCCAAAATTCATGTCTTTTGCTAAGTGACTTTGCAGTTTCTCCCATTAAGGGGGTCAACTTCCCCACCCCTTGGCTTTCTGCTTGGCCATGTGACTTGCTCTGTCCAACAGAACAAGGTGTGCCAAGTTGGAATCTAGACTCTAAGAGGTACTGTGGGTTTCCACCTGCCCCCATGCCTCTGCCATCGCCATAAGAAGAGCATCCCTATTTTAAACTTGTTGGTTGCAGGCGGAGGCTCAGAGACAAATGAAGCCAGCCTGGATCAGCTGCCCGCTGGCCCATCTGCAGACCTGGGAGCTAAGCTAAGAAGTGCTTACTGTTGTGTTACTGTATCTGGCTGAAGAACTATGGTTGTTTGTTACACAGCATCAGTATGGCCACAGCTAACTAATACACAGGCAGAAAAACAGACCCTACCTCCTAGAGTTCTAGGGAGGATTCAATAAAAACAATCCACATAAAATCCTTAGACAGGAGTTTCAGTTGGGGAAGATGAAAAATTTGTGGAAATGGGTGGTGGTGATGGTTGCACAATAATGTGAATATATTTAATGCTGCTGAACAACACACTTATAAATGGCTAAAATGGTAAATTTTATGTTATGTGTATTTTAGCACAATTAAAAAATACCACATAGTGCCTGGCACATACGAAGCACTTAGTAGATATTAGCAATTATTAGGAGCAGGAGGGGGTGTGTGGTGAAACTACATACTCCAACTACACTACATGGAATGATAGATGAACGGTTCTGGAATGATGGTGCCTGTCCCCACTGCTCATTTCCTCCCGGAAGGGGCAAACGCTCATTCATATTAATGGGTTGAAGGGGCATCTGCAGGGGCCACATGAGAAAATGTCAGAACTGGAAGACTTCTTGGCAGTGTCTAACTTCAGTCTCTTCATTGGGGGAAACTGAGGCTCACAGAGGTAACCCAAGGTTTCTCAGTAACTTAGGGGCAGCTCTAAAATTGGAAGCTGCATCTCTCAGCTCCAAGTCCAGTGCTCTTTCTATTCTACCAGAGACAGGAACACAATAAGGCTTCATCTAATCACTAATGATGGAATTTCAGGCATCTGCAGACGGGACGTGCAGATTCCTGGTGCATCTCAAATCATGTGAACAAGACAATCAACACACAAAGCAATTTCTGCCCGCAGGTTCCTTTGACACAATGATAATGAGATAAAGTGGTTTTTATTTTCCTCTTCTTTCTTTTTAAAATCAAGCCAAATACATTTTTTTTTTTGCATGGAATATACTCTAGTTTTGGACAGGGTTAATTAAAAGAAAAAAATACATATTAAAAGGCCAATTTGATTACTGCTACACATTAGTAATGCAATGAATAATTGATTGAATGTCTATGTTAATTGCTTCCTGAATCAGTGATTTTGCTGCTGAATTTCGAAGAGCTGTTGCTATTTTGAAGTTAGTGATAAGTTCACTGCACCAGGATGGCAGAACTTGGCACAGAGAGTAAGCTCGTGCATGGCACCCCACCTCTACTTACTTCCTGTTCACCCCCTGCCTCCCTGACTGCATGCTCAGTCTCTTCGCTAGAACTTTGATCACTACCTGTTCCTGAAACAAGAGGGTCTCAAATTTTGGTCAGATTTCTGGGGGAGCTTGTTGAAATGCATATTCCTGTGTCCCCATCCAGGTTTTGATCCCAGGCCTGGGACTCTGTATTGTTAACAAGTGTCTCAGAGGCTTGGTTGGGTACCACCCTTCAGCAAGAATGGGCTGGGGTAGAAATAGCCTATGCTGAGCCAGGCTCCAGACTCTGAGAGCAATGCCATCTTACTCTCTGGGTTTCTATCTACTGCTTCTTTGCTGGTAGAGTGCCCCATTCTATACAAACTGTTCCACTGGGACGTCCTGGAGACTCCCCGACTAAACTCATCTAAAAAGAAGACTTCTTCAATTTGCTTTTCCTCTGGGAGCTGTCAGCCCAGCAAATACGGCCTCTGCCTGGTCCTGCTTGCTCAAATCCAGATCCTTTCTGGTCTCTCACTGGTCCTTCCCCAAACATTCACTCAGCAGCCAGACTCTGCCTGTCTCCCCCCATTATAAATCCTATTGACACGTTCAATTCTGCTATTTCAAAAAAATTTGTTTCCAGAGATTCTTCTTGTTCTCCCAGGGGTCCTTCTATTGCTTCTCTTGTCTTATCTCCCAGCAATGTTAATTAATTGCAGTGGGTTTTGGAAGTTATCTTCTGCTTTCTGCTTTGCTTCTATTTTCTCCCAGTTTCTTTCTTCTGGGTTTTGGTTCCTGCCTCCCTCCGATGCCCGCTGAGCCTGGGAGTCTATTCCACATAAGGGGGAAACATGAAACTGCCGATTGTGAGCTCTGTGGGGTAAGGTGGTCGCTGAATGGTGGGCTTCACCGAGGCGGCTGAGCTGTGCTCCCGGAGGCCCCCACACAGCAGTGGTGATGGCTGTTTCTTTTGGTGCTGGTGACTTTCCCTAGAGCAGAATCATCTGGTCCTCTGCCTGGAGGATCTGCCTGGGCCATCTGTCTGCCTGGCGTTCTCAGAGCATACTAGGCAAGGGGCATTCTCCATATCAACCTTTTCTTCTATTGATTTTCAGTCCATCTCATCCTTTTAACAAGGTCTAGATGATGCTTATCTCCCTGGTGGGCATTTTGGGTAATTATTAGTTTCTTTTTTCCTTATCTCTAATTTATAATGATTATTTACATTTCTCTATACACAAAGTCACTTGTAAAACATGGAGCACACATATTTAAAAGTAGTAATATCTACTTGGAATGATCTTTTTAAGATTAAATTAGATCATGAGTGTAAGGAACCCTGCAAAGCTTACAATATTAATTTAAAAAGTAAACAGGTCTCAGCTGTGTGGGGGAAGGAGGAGTGGACTACTTCCGGGTGGGAGACTGCAGGGTAGGGGAAGGATGTGTGGGTATGGAAGACCCGGTGAGGAGGGGGATATGAGGGTGGGATTCTTGGGTTTGTCTGTCCCTTGCAGGGAGTGTGGTGGGAACAGCCATTCACAAAGGGCTGGCTGACTTGACACCTGGGCCTGTGTCTCAGGGCCTGCCGGGCTGGGACACACCCAGACCCCACATGTTAACAAGGGCCTGAGTAAACCCTGGTATTTCTGAATCCTTGGTGAAGTCCCCCCTGCCGACTGCTCAGTGCCCGGGGTCACAATACAGCCTTTCTGCCCGGGGGAGAAAGCTGAAAGAAAGAGCTGGAAGTGGGGATAGGTTCCCTAACCCCTCCTCCCACCACTTAGGCTCCAGCACCAGAAAAAGCGATCTGGATCACAATTCAGAATTGCTGGGCAGAGGGTGTACCTGAGGGGAGGTGCAAGAAGGCTGAGCCTGAGGGCCCTATATGTCTGTAAAGCTCAGAGGGTTATTATGCCCCATTTTGCAGATGAGAAAACTAAGGCCGATGGGGCTCAGATGAAATAATAATTATAGAGAAGAGGTCATTGGGAAAATGACCTCCTAGAGTTCTAGGGAGGATTCAATGAAAACAATCCATATAAAGTCTTTAGATAAGAGTTTCAGTTGGGGAAGATGAAGAATTTGTGGAGATGGATAGTGGTGATGGTTGCACAATAATGTGAATATATTTAATGCTGCTGAACTACACACTTATGGGAGCTATGGAAGGTTCTTGAGCAGGGGCAGTGATAGGTGGACACTGACTTGAGAAGACTTAGCTGGCAGCTCGTGCATGCCAGGTTATGTCTGGGGTAGAGAGGATGAGAAATGTGCATAAAAACACCAATACCTGGAGAGGAGAATTTCCCCTGGGCTGCTGGCTGGCAGCCCTCTGTTGTCTCTGCCATCTGAGGGAAGTTGTGCTGGCAGGGAGGCTCTATGTAGGGCTGCATCTGGGAGTTTTGCCCAAATCTATGGGCTTCTAGGATAACCTACAGGAGCGCTAGTTATTTGAGGGAGAATCTGACTTCTGGAAACTGTCCAAAGTCTGGGCCTTAGAGACCCCATGTGTTCAGTTCTGAGCAAGATAGGAAAAATCGTCTCTCATGTCCAGGGATGTGTGGCCCTTAACAAGCACTTGGCATGGATGGCCTCACTCCCCCGCACAATGACCCTGTACCGCAAACGCTGCTAACGTATTCATTTCACACATGGGGAAGCTGGGGCTTTGCCTAGGCCCTACAGCTAGTTGCTGGCAGAGCGAAGTTACAAAGCCAGGTTTGCTGACTGGAGGTGTCCAGGCCTCCAGATGCCTTAGCCCCTGTGCTGACTGCCCCGGTGGATGGACCTGGCACCAGAAAAAAGGCAGGGCTGAGGATGTCCTGCGCACACTCGGCAGAACGTCCTTGCAGGCATGAGCATGCTTCTCCTGCGGCCTCACTCCACACTCCAAGGCTTCCCTTCTCACTCAGGCTGCTTAGGCGGAGTGTACAGTGAACACTGAGCTCAATCAGAATGATTGTTCTTATTATTATTGTTATTTTTTGAGACATCATCTTGCTTTGTTGCCCAGGCTGGAGTGCAGTGGTATGATCATGGCTCACTGCAGCATCAACCTCCTGGGCTCAATCAATCCTCCCACCTCAGTCTTCTGAGTAGCTGAAACTACAGGTGTGGTGCCACCTTTCCCGGCTAATTTTTAAATTGTTTGTAGAGATGGGGTCTCACTGTGTTCCCCAGGCTGGTCTTCAACTCCTGGCCTCAAGTAATCCTCCTGCCTTGGCCTCCCAAAGTGCTGGGATTACAGCCATGAGCCACCACACCTGGCTCAGAATGATTATTTAAAGGTCCAGAGTCCTTTTGAAGAGCTGGAGGGAATGACGAGCTTGGCATAACGTGGGAGGCTGTCTTCAGGACAATATAAGAAGCTGGGGCCGGGCACGGTGGCTCACGTCTGTAATCCCAGCACTTTGGGAGGCCAAGGTGGGCGGATCACAAGGTCAGGAATTCGAGACCAGCCTGGTCAATATGGTGAAACCCCGTCTCTACTAAAGTTAGCCTGGTATGGTGGCGGGTGCCTGTAGTCCCAGCTACTCGGGAGGCTGAGGCAGGAGAATTGCTTGAACCTGGGAGGCGGAGGTTGCAGTGAGCCAAGATCACCACTGCACTCCAGCCTGGGTGACAGAGTGAGACTCTGTGTCAAAAAAAAAAAAAAAAAAAAAAAAAAAAAAGCTGCTGCCTGGGTGTGGTCCTTGGGCCAGCAGCCTCATTGTCACCTAGGAACTTGATGGAAGTCCAGGCACTGAGATCCCATCCCAGATCTACTGAGCCGGAATCTGCAGTTAGCAGGATTCCTGGAGAATCACATTCACCTTAGGACTTGAGAATCACTAGGCTGGGAGGCCAACAGGTGTGGCAAAACTGCCGAGTTGCCATAGGGAATCTTGGGAGGCTCTGGGGTTCCAGACACTGGCTGAGATTCCTGGCTTCTCATCTAGTCTTTCCATTTATGGAAAGTGGCAAGAGTTCAGAGACAGGAGGTAACTTTCCCAGTGTCACCTGGCAAGACAGGAGCAGAGCTGGTATAGGATCTCAGACTTTTGGTGTCCTCTTCCTCAGCTTTAATCCCCAAGGCCATCAGGGGATCCCAGGGCTGCAGAAACCATAGGCTGGGCCAGGGCCAAGCAGGAGTATCCTGAAGCTCCATCATCCTCATTAATCTCCCAACCTCAGAAAGGGTTGTTTTCCTGAGAGGAACAATCAGTGCCTTTGGGGACAGCAAAACCCCTGGGAGGGGGACTCAGAGAAGGCCCTGGGCTGCACAATGTAGATGGTGTCCTGCCAGCTCCCAAAAGAACAATCTTTCTTGGCAAGCTCATGGGGATGCATTCCCGGCAGCGTGACTCGGAATGGCAGGGTTACCAGGGAACCTGGGATCTCCCTGGGGATGCCAGAAGGAACCCGAAGCACTGTGCCAGAGGAGGATGAGCACTGAGCTGAGAGTCCACGGACCAGCAGCCTGGCCCAACACTGCTGCTGATGGTTTTCAACCATCCACTTCATGTGCAGAAAACACTTAATAACTATGCTTATATTCTGATTCTGTCCATGAGCTCCATGACTCTAACTGTGGCTGTGACACAGTCCCGAAATCCAGAATCCCAGAGTCCAAGTCTCTACTCTGTCTTCAGTAACCCTGTGATCTAGGCCCTAGATTCCAGGGCAAGGGGCTCAGCATCTCTGAGGCTCAGTTTCTGCTTCTATGAAATGGGTATGATCACACACCTACCATAGTGGTGAAACCTATAATGACTGAGTGTATCAAGTGTCGCTGGAAACATGGAGCAACAGAGCCTCTCATATGTTGCTGGTGGGAGTGTGAAATGGAACAGCCATTTTGGAAAAAGTTTTGGTAGTTTCAAGTAAAGCAAAATCTACACCTACCCTATGGCCCAGCAATCCCACTCCACATAAGAGAAATAAAAATATATAGGAGATCGAGATCATCCTGGCTAACATGGTGAAATCCCGTTTCTACTAAAAAAAAATACAAAAAATTAACCAGGTGTGGTGGCACGTGCCTGTAGTCCCAGCTACTCGGGAGGCTGAGGGAGGAGAACTGCTTGAACCCAGGAGGTGGAGGTTGCAGTTAGCCGAGATCTCGCCACTGCACTCCAGCCTGGGTGACAGAGTGAGACTCCATCTCAAAAAAAAAAAAAAAAAAAAGAAAAACAAAAACATATATATGTATATGACCACCAAAGACTTATACACAAATATTCATAGAGACTTAATTCACTATAGCTTAAGACTGGAAACAACCCAAATGCCCACCCACAAGAGAACAGATGAACAACTTGTGATGTAGTCTGACAATGAAATACTACACGGCTCTGAAAATGAATGGACCATTGATACCTGGAGCACATGGGTGATGGATGAATCTCACAATGTTGAGTGAAATAAGCCAGGCAGGAAGAGAACACACCATGCGATTCCATTTATATGAGGTTCCAGAGTAGGTGAAACTTATCTACCGTGGTAATGGTCAGAGCAGTGGTCTCCTCTGGAGGGCAAGGAGGGATCCACTGGGAAGTGGCGGTGGCCTCCTGGGGAGGTGGCAACGTGCTACAGCTGGATCTGGGTATTGGTCATGCATGTAGAAGCAGGTAAAAATTCACCCAGGAGTGCATTTGAGATTTGCTCATTGTACTGTGCAGTTTTACTCAATGAGAGAAAGAAAGATTAAGCCATGTGGGAGGGATGGGGACGACCAGGCCTACCTCCCAGGGAAGTTCTGAGAATGGTACGAAAGAAGACCATGAGTCCTGCTCATAGTGGATGCTCAACCAACGATTGCTAAAGATAAGTTGAAGTTTTGTAGGGGAGGCACCTCTCATTCTCTTGGGCCTCAGCTTCTTGCTCTGTAAAATGGGAATAATGAGCTTGCAGCTCGTGGAGATGATGCTGCAAATGTGCCCAGAACAGGGCTCGCCTCCTGAGTGGCCAAGGTGGGGTCTGTGCAGCTGCCCTTCACTTAGAAACAGACCGAGAAGGGCCCAGTGTGGTGGCTCACGCCTGTAATCCCAGCACTTTGGGAGGCCAAGGCAGGCAGATCCTCTGAGGTCAGGAGTTCAAGAGCAGCCTGGCTAACACGGCGAAACCCCCATCTCTACTAAAAATACAATAATTAGCTGGGCATGGTGGTGCACACCTGTAACTCCAGCACTTTGGGAGGTCAAGGCGGGCAGAGCACCTGAGGTCAGGAGTTCGAGACCAGCCTGGCCAAAATGGCAAAACCCTGTCTCTACTAAAAAATACAAAAATTAGCCAGGCATGGCGGTGAATGCCTGTAATCCCAGTTACTTGGGAGGCTGAGGTAGGAGAATCACTTGAGCCTGGCAGGCAGAGGTTGCAGTTAGCTGAGATCATGCCACTGCACTCCAGCCTGGGCAACAGAGTGAGACTCCGTCTTGAAAACAAAACAAAACAAAACAAAACAAAGAAACAGACCCAGAAGGTGGGCCTCAAAGTGCCGCCCCACAGTTTCCCCTTCCATGAATGTAGCACAAGTGACTCCATTTGGCTCAAAAAAGTTTCTAACGCCTCCTGGCAGGTGGAAGTTCTGAGCACCATGGTCACAGAGAGGCCCAAGGGATTCAGAATGCAGTGATCCAGGGGCTCTAATGGCAGGGATAGGCTGAGGTCCCACTCACTGACAGCCACTCTTCCGGTCATCCTACATCAACAGGGGGAGTGTGGATCACGGGTCATGTATAGGCAGAGGAACTGAGGCTCAGAACAGGTGACAGGGCTGGATGGCAGGGGAAGGAGACTCAAGTCCTGGTCAGTGTGACCCCAAATCCTGTGCTCATCTTAATATACCAATAGGAAACGCGGAATACTCTAAAAACCAAAGAACACTTGTGTACCAGCTACATGACTCTGGGGGAGTCATTAGCCTCTCTGGGTCTCAGTTTCCCTGCTCCACTGGAACCGAAGCTCTTATGAGGGCAGGGGTTTCTGTGTGTCTTGCTCTTCTTGTGGCCTCAGCACACAGAACAGTGTGTGGCATAGAGCAGGTGCTCAGCAAATACTTGTTACATAAAGGAAGCAGTGATTCTGTGGATGAGGGTGGTGTGTAAGGTCAGCTTGGCCTGGTCCCAACCGACACCTCCGGCCCTTCCCACGATACCCCTGCAAAATGCTCAGTGCGGCTCCTCCCCTACCACCCTCCTCTGCTTCCTCATCTTTGGGCCTTATCCCTGTCCGCAGCCCCTCCTCCCTCCCTCCCCCTCCCTGTCTCCCTGCTCCCACGCCTTGTTCTTCTTCACAGAAACTTTCATGCCTGGGAGTGGGGTGAGAACTCTCTCTTCTCTGATCTTTTATAGCATTTCAGAGATCACATAGGTTTCTCCACAGACCAGGTGCTGGCCAACCACAGCCTGTGGCCACATCAGGCTTCAATTGCTTCTTGTAAGTAAAGTTTTATTTGAATACAGTCATACTCATTTGTGTGTATCCATGGCCGCTTTCACATATTATATAGCAAAGCTGAATCATTGCGACAGAAGTCATCCAACTTGCAAGGCCTGAAATATGTAATTTGGCCTCTTACAGAAATTTGCTGACCCCCGTCATAGATTAAGTACAGGCTATGAGACTTTACATGTATTATTTTGTCACATTTTCACAACAACCCTACAGGAGCTTGGGGACTACTGTTCTGCCCATTTTATGGATGTGGAAATTGAAGCCCAAAGATGATGGCACTTGCCCAAGGTCATGCAACCAGTAGGCAGCAGGGCCAGGATTTGAATCCACCATGCCATGTCCCCACATTCTGCAACAGATTCTATTGCAAACACAACAGTATTAGCTTGCACAATGCAAGTAGATTCCACAAGTGCAAGAGAAGAGAAGTTCTGAAGATGAGGGTAAATGGGGCCAGAGGAGCCCCACAAGGCTCTGGGAAGAGGCAGAATCTGAGCTGAGTCATTCAGGGAGAGGAGATTTAGCCGGATGGTGGGGATGGTAAGATGAGAGATCTGGAAGAGCCCACAAAGGAAATCCAGAAGGGTTGGCCAGAGAACTGGGGCAAGGCAGGGGCACGAGCCAGCCGGGGAGCGCTGGCCCACAGCCACGGTGATGAGGAACTGCAGAAAGCCTCCGAAAATGGTGTTTGTGGGCGATTCATCCACAGGGTCCCAAGAGGCTGCCAAGTCCACAGGCAGGAGGAGAAGGGAAATGCTGCAGGAAATTCCTCACTAGGCATCGCAAGGAATTCTGAATTCCCTAAAAAGGACATAAGTGAAAGTGCATAGCTTTTTGTACGGCCGGTTAGAAACAAGGTCTTCCCTATAGCCAAAATGTTGGAAAAAACTCCTCCAAGGGCACAATCCATCTGACCCTGGTCAAGTGATTTAACTTTCTGAGCCTCAATTTCCTCATCTGTAAAATGGGGAGCATCATGGGCTTGCGTGAGGGTTGAAGGCATTGATATTTGCAAAGCAGATCGAACAGTGCCTGGCACAGAGTAAGTGCTAGAGAAGGATTTGTTAGGTAAACACAGAGCACAAATAAGATCCAAGTTCAGCAAATATCAGCTCCCAACTTTTTCGCCCCAAATGATTCCCACACTGGTCGGAATTTGCTGGGCGCGCAATGTGGTTAATTTAAACACTGAGGCAGAGAGGTGAACCTGAACCGCATTTCAATGAACACAAACCTTATTTTTAACGAGACATACTTTGGCGCTTGCAAGAACATTTAAAAATACCTTCCCTGTTCCAAAGCAGCATTGTGTGGCAACCAGGTTGAGGGAGAAATCCTTAGTTTTGGGGTCGTTGTTTCTTGTGGGGACCGGGGATCTAGGGGTGTTGGCCAGCATTGCTGCAGGGGCTGCTGAAGGTATCCGTGGCTGAGAGTTGGAGACAGACCTTGCAAGTTGTTGATTCAACCCCCAAGTTGACAGCCATTGTTCTGTCTGGTTCTCTCTGGACTGAGGGTCCTCAAGGAGACATTCTACATCTTTCTTTCAACAACACACAGGGACACCTGATACCTGCCTGCCCTGTGCCCATCCAGGGATGGACTCTCGGACTGACGTTCCAGTGGGGAGACAGATGATGAACACAGAGATGAATAAACTATCGAGATCATTGCAGAATTATATGTGCTTTGGAGAAAATTAAATAAGTGGGGTAGAGAGAATCCTGCACGTGTGGTTGGGGCAGAAGGTCTGCAGCTGGGCAGTGAGGGCCTCTCCTCAGAGAAGGTGATGTTTGAGCTGAGAATGGAATGAGAGGGAGGAGCCAGTAAGATCTGGGAAGTGTGCTGGAGGCAGAGGGAACGGTAAGTGTAGAGTCCCAGAGGGGGCTGAGCCTGGTGATCTAAGAGAAGGGCAGGGCCCTGGATTGTGATGGGCTACCAGAGGACTGTCTGGGAGTCAGAGGGAGAAAGAGGCAGGTCAGACCACACAAGACACCAAGGGGAAGCCACACCACATGGCTCCAGCTGGTACCATGCATTCTGCATCTACCAGCAGCATAGATTGCTTACCCTGGCAGTTCTGTCCTGGCACCGTGCTCAGCACAGAGTAGGTACTTAGTAAATGTTTAATGACTAGTCATAAAACCCAGCTGAACTTCCATGTCAGCAGCAGGCCCTCAATCTCTAATTAAAGTTTGCTTGTTTTTAAATCAGGCACCTGCTTCCTGCATTTGCTTTCTTTCAGAAGATTCTTGTGCATTTGTCATCACGACCTCGGTTTGCTCAACTGTTGGGCAAAAGGAGTACATGATATGATTTAGACTGTGCAGCATCTTGAAGCCCTTGCAAAGAGGCTGTGATATCTTGGCTCTGACACCTAGAAGTCCCATGGCTTGGAAGGACTGCATTCTGTGTGATGCTTGCAGTTGCAGTGAAATGTTGATGTCCAAGTGTTTAGGGAACAACAAAAACAAGAGAGCCTGCCCACGAACACATTATTTCTTTCAGTACTTCCCCAACTCCCAATAAAGTGCCTGTGGAGTATTCCACCTAGCTTGCACTACATCCAAACAGTGCCTTATAAAGGAAAAGCTGGTTCCTTGACCCTAAGCCCTATTTGTCCTAGCCTGAGCAGGTATAGATCCTTTACCTGGGACCTCTCTCACTCACCCAGTGGGAGAGTGCTGGGATCGTAGGCTCCGTGCCCTGATTGCATATTTCATTCAGGAATCTCTCATTTGAGGTGGCTGACTGCAAAAGATGCAAGTTGTTTTAAATATACTTCATGAACGTAGGACAACTTTGCAAGTGTGATCCATTTAATCCCTGCTGTGAGGGAATTAATGACTCCCAATTTACAGATGAGGAAAGTGAGGCCTTAGGATGTCATGGGATGAACAGGGTGTCTCTGGTGGGTTCGGACTGACCTGGGTCTTCTGACTGCCGGTTTCCCACTGCAAGGGGCCAATACAAATGCAAAAGCTCAGTGTCTTGTCATGGGGCTGGGAGAGAGTTACATGGGACACTGACCTCCCGCCATCAGAAACAACTCAGCAAATACTGGAAAGCAAACAAAGCAGCTGTGCCCAGGACCCTGACAGCAGCTCCTTGGCAAATTCAAGGCAGTAATCGCTGGCCAGGTGCCTGCTGCTTGCTGGGCCCTAGGAACATCGTGGCAAGCAAGGCAGACACAGCCGCTGCCCTTCTGCAAGGGACAGTCTGAAGGGATGGTGGTTATTAAGCCAAAGAAACTTGCGAGGAAGAGAGCCTTCCGCTTGGACTTGAGGCAGAGCAGGAGCTGCCTGGGTGGAGATGGGTGGGAGGGGGCAGAGGCAGGGGCTGCCGGAAAGCTCAGGGAAGGCAAGAACACAGAGGAGGGAGGCAGAGGCCAGTTTGGCAGGAATGGGGACCAGGAGAACAGGCAGGGGATGAGGCTATGGAGGCATTTCCCGCAAGGCAGCGGGAGCACCTGGAGTCCAGCTAATCCCCTGGGACATGAAGTTTGAGTTCAGAGAGGGCTTTAGCTTGGGAACTTTCTTGTTCCCTTCCTGGTGGCCTGACCCAGCCCACAAGTGTCCCCACACAACCATGGAGGCTCTACAGGTGCCACCCTGGATCTCTGTAGGTGCATCCTCACACCCATGGGCGCTTCTGTACCTGGTGGTGAACTGCATGTACTGGAGAAGCACAGGTCACAGTCCCGAATGTCCACAGAGCTGAGCTGCCCGCTCTTTCCAGAGGGAAAGGGACATTTTGCTCGTGACTGATATTCACATAATATCCTCCCAGCCACTGCTTGCAGAAGCTGCATTCTCTGAACTTCCTGCCTTAACTCCTTAATTATTTTCCACTTCTGAGCAATGCTAAGGACCTAACTTCCCACTCCACCACTTCCCAGCACCCATTCCTGATTCCACACACAAATACCCACCTGCTAACTTGTGTCACTGTGGGATATCTAACAGGCATCCCAAGCATAACACAATTTCACCTGGTTTAGCCTTTTCTTCCTCTGGGTTTCCCACTTTAGCAAATGGCCACTATCTTCCCAGTTGTTCAGACAAAATCCAGGAAGCTCTCTTAGACCCCTCTGTTTCTGCATGCCTTGCACCCATCTGCAAGTCTTGCTGGTGCTGTCTCCAAATAGATCCTGAATTGGATCTCTTCCTCCTCCTCCCCTGCCACACCCAGGTCCAAGCTGCCATCACCTCTCGTCTGGATGCCGGCAACTCTCTGGCTTACACACCTGCCCTGCTGTAGCCTGGATCCCACAGAGCAGCCAGATGGATCATTCCAAAGCACAGGTCAGATCACGCCACACCTCTGATCAAACTTCTCCAATGGTTTGCACTGTAATTAAGATCCAGTGAGAGGCCGGGCACGGTGGCTCACACCTATAATCCCAGCACTTTGGGAGGCCGAGGCAGGAGGATCACGAGGTCAGGAGATCGAGACCATCCTGGCTAACCAGGTGAAACCCCGTCTCTACTAAAAAACACAAAAAGTTAGCCAGGCGTGATGGTGGGTGCCTGTAGTCCCAGCTACTCAGAGGCTGAGGCAGGAGAATGGCGTGAACCCGGGAGGCGGAACTTGCAGTGAGCCAAGATCGTGCCACTGCACTCCAGCCTGGGCGACAGAGCGAGACTCCGTCTGAAAAAAGAAAAAAGAAAAAAAAAAAGATCCAGTGAGAGCTCCATTCGCTGACCTGCAAGACCCGACTCTACCCACCTCTGCAGCTTCTCCTCTGCCTCACTTCCCTAGTCACTCTCTCTACTGGCCTTCTTTCTGTCTCACCAACATGCAAGTTTGTTCCTGCTTGGGGCCTCTGCACTCACCATTCCCTCTACCTGAAACATGTTCCCCGAGATGTGTGTCTACATCCCTCTGTGATTCAGAGCTCAGCTCCAGGGCTCCTCTGACAAAGGCTTTCCCTTACCTCCTTCCCTAATGCTTTTCCCCTCGTCATTTTCCATCACATCACACTGTTTGGTAGGGCCCTCAAAACTAACTTCTCTATTTGCTTACGTGTTCCCTCTGTTCTGTCACTAGAATATAAGCTACATGAGAACCTAGACTCTCCAAGCTCTCTGTTTAACCATGGGCTATCTCCTATCTCCAATCTAGAACCTTGCCTGGCAAATAGTAGGTGTTCAATAACAGTTGCTGACATACTGACTTCCTCCCTGCCTTTGCCCAGCCTGTGTGTTCCATCCTATAGTGCTGTCCCCTTAGTGGCCATTTTTATTAGTCAAAGATATTTTTAGAGGAGATAAATAGTGGTATTTGTTTACTTCTGACCGAAGCCATGATGTCATCATTTTTACCCAGTTATGTCCTTGCTCTGTCATGATTGAAAAAAGTGGCATTGGAGACTCCATTGTCCCACATCTGTAACCTGGGGCCCTTAGCTCAAGTCATCAGCAAGGATGAGAGAAGGATGCTGGGAGCAGAGGAGAGGAGAAAGGAAGGGGACCCTGCCAGCACTTGAGGTGCCAGGCTCCAGGCCAGGAGCTTTCCTTGAGTCATCTCATCTGAGTCTCCGTCATCCCAAGAGGCAGATCTTACTTTTGCCATTTTGCAGATGAGCAAACTGAGGCTCAGAAGTTTAAACAACCTTCCCAAAGTCACACAGCTTGGAAGTGGTAAAGACAGAAAGAAGGCCAGTAGAGAGAGTGACTAGGGAAGTGAGGCAGAGGAGAAGTGATGGGATTTGGCACTAGTCTGACTCCCCAGGGGGAGAACCTCTGAGGTTCCTCAAGAGAATCTTTGCTTTCACCCCTGAGGATCTCATCTTTAAATGGCTGTGCATCCTTCTGGCCCCTTCTCAGAAGGAGGCACAGCTTAGAAACATGCCACCAGCCTCTCCTCAGAGGGGTGAGAGGGAGCATCTGGATGGATTGCATTTCCAAGGCAAGAACTCCTGCCATTCCTCAAAGCTTGATGGAGACCTTCCAGAAAAGGTGGTGCACATTTTGCTTAAACACATGTGGCATCCAGACTGAGTCCCTTTGTCACACCCCACTGCCCAGCTCTGCTCCGGTCCCTGCTCACATGGCACCTCCTCAGTGGGCTCTCCCCTGGCCAGCTACACAGTCCTCCCCATCTCTGCCTCACATCTCGCCCTGACCTTGAGTGAGTTTACCTCACACACTTAGCACCACCAGATAATCTATTGTGTTATAAATATCATAGCCTATGATCCCAGTACTTTGGGATGCCAAGGCAGGTAGGTTGCTTGAGTCCAGGAGTTAGAGATCAACCTGGGCAACATGGCAAAACCCCATAGCTACAAAAAAACAAAAACAAAACAAAAAATTGGCTGTGTGTGGTGGCACATATCTGTAGTCCCAGCTACTAAGGAGGCTGAGGTGGGAGAATCAGCTGAGCCCAGGAGGTCCAGGGTGCAGTGAGCCGTGATCATACCCCTGCACTCCAGCCTGGGTGACAAAATGAGACCCTGCCTCAATATATATGTATATATGTCTCAATATGTATGTATATATATAAAGAGACAGGGTTGTTTAGTTGTTTTATTAATTTATTTTTATTTATTTATTTTTTGAAACAGAATCTCACACTGTCACCCAGGCTGGAGTGCAGTGGTTCGATCTTGAACCTCTGCCTCCCTGGTTCAAGTGAATCTCTTGCCTCAGCCTCCTGAGTAGCTGGGATTACAGGCACATGCCACCACACCCAGCTAATTTTTGTATTTTTAGTAGAGAGAGGGTCTCACCATGTTGGCCAGGCTGATCTCGAACTCTTGACCTCAAGTGATCTACCTGCCTTGGCCTCCCAAAGTGCAGAGATTACAGGCATGAGCCACTGCGCTAGGCCTAGTTTAATTCTTCATTGTCTTCTTTTGCTAGAACATAAGCTCCAAGAAAGCAAGAGTTTCTGGTTTTTGTTTGTTTGTTTGTTTGTTTCTCACTGTCATGCTCTTAGTGCCTAGAAACAAGGCTGGCAAATAGCCAGAGATCAATAATATTGGTTAAGTGAATGAATTTGGTTGCCGTATATACTCAGTTCACATTTTATGCCTTCCTAATGTTATTCTGAGTTTTCCTCCTTTAAATAAAAGTTTTATTATATAAGCAATACAAACCCATAGTGATAATTTTTAAAAAAGAGGAAAATAACCTTCAGCAATTTCCCCGTGCCACTAGTACACTGAGGAGTATTCTCTCATGGATTTTACTTATTCATGGATAGAATGCATTTTTGCAAATTCATTCATTCAAATATTAGTTATCACATGTTCACCGTACTTCAGGTGCTGTGCTCAGCACTGGGATCTTACTGTGCAGTTGACCTTTAGGGCTAGAAAATTCTTGATATGGGGCTGCCCTGTGCGTTGGCCTTTACTCGCTGGATGCCAGCAGCATCTCTCTAGTCATGATGGTCAAATGTCTCTAGACATTGCCAAATGTCCCTAGGGGTAAGGGTGGGCAAAAGTCACCTTATTGAGACTTGCTGGTCTAGAGGAGGAGAGGGAATATTTGTAAAGGATCAGTCATACTGTATGCTGTCTTGAGTGCCCAGCAGTGGGCACTCACCAATATTTGTGAACCCCTTCCACATCCCTAGATGCCTTCTGATGGCAACCTGGTCCACAATTCACAGCAGCAGTTCCACGGCCGGGCACTGAGGCCATACACCTGACTCTGCTTCAAAGGCAAAAACAAGAGCACATCACCTCCTCTGCCTATCTCTGGGCCGGCATCACCCAGCCTGACTCCACCAGTATCCACCAGAATGGAGGGAAGCATGGATCTCTGGAGGAAACGATCTCAGCCCACGTATCTCTCACCCAGCACCCACTCAGCACTTCCTCTGGGGCTCCCTTGCTGAGTGATTGACGGGCACTATTTCACGGAATCTCTACCACAATCTTAAGAGGTAGAGATGATTTTTATGCCCATTTTTACAGGCAAAGAAAGTGTGGCTCAGAGAGGTTAAGTGACTGGAAATTCAAGAAGAAAAGAACTAGAAATAGATCCAACTGGAAATAGCCTCCCTTTTATATTTAAGTCCATCTGGATTCAAAGAGAGTTGTCTGTGGCTGGCAGTGCTGCGTGAGCCTGGGTGTTAGCTATCAGGAGGAATCTGGGGCTGGTATCAAGGTTCCCAGATCCCGACATCTTTTAAGGGCATAAACTGGGCGGGCGGCAAGAAGGGGACAAAGTTCACACACCTGGGTAGGGGTGCATCTGACTCTGGGACTCCAGTCACTGGGAGGACCTGGACCTGTAGGTGGGGATGGGTCAGGGTGGGCCTCCTTTGAGATCTTGCTGGCGGAGCAACACACCCATGGCCTGGTCCTCCTGAACTCCAGCCACTCCCATTTGCCCACCCCCACTCTAGAGGATAAATGGAGTGGCCCAGAGAGGCTGTCAGAGTCCTAGAAGGCTAGAGACCCACTATAGGATTTGGTCTCTCCACGGGCTTGCTCATTAGTAAGTTCATTAGTAAACTTTTGTTGAGTCTTTCCCGGGCCTGGAGATATAGAGATGACTAAGGTACAGCCCCAAAGAGGGCTTACAGACCACCAGAGGAGACAGGGTAGAAATGGTTGTGCTGAGAAGCATGTTAGAACACTGGAAGAGATGAGCCTGTTGCCAAACGCAGTTCCGCTGCGATGCAAGTATATGTTAATGCTGTCCCCGAAGAATGGCGCCGTGGGACAGGGTCTGCTTTGGATCAGGCAATCAAGTTTCCAAACACAGGACCAGCCCTTGTCCCACAGGATCTCAGAAACTCTTGTGGGCCTCAGTTTTCCAAACGGGATCACAGACCCAGCCCTTGATGAAATCATGTGCAAAGAGCACTTAGTTCAGTGACCCGCACTTATGAGGTACTTAGTAAAGTCCCTAACACCTGTCAGAATGGCTAAAGTAATAATGAGAATGAATAAACACTGCCAAAAATCCCAAGTGTGGGTGAGGATGTGGAACCACTGGAGCTCTCATCTGCTGCTGGTGGGAAAGTAAAATTGCAATGCCTACCCTGAAAAAGATTTTGTGCAGTTTCTTATAAGGTGTGACATAAACCTACCACATAATTCAGCAACCCCACCCCTAGGCATTTACCCAAAAGAAACAAAAACTTATATCAAACAAAAAAAATAAAGTGTCCCTATTCATCATTACCCCAAACTGAAAACAATCCTAATGTCTCTCAATGGACGATGAGATGAATGGATAAACTACCTCTGGTGCATCCCTCCCATGGACGCTACTCAGCAAGAAAAAGCAAGGGACTACTGATACACGCAATTGGATCTCCAGCCACTGTGTTGAGAGAAGGAAGGCCCAAAGCTTACATTGATATGATACGATTTTTGATATGATTCAATTTTTCAATGGTATTATGGAAAAGGCAAATCTGTAAATCAGTGGTTGCCAGGGATTTGGAGGAAGGAAAAGAGTTGGCCACAAAGTGACGAGGGGTAAATTTGGGGGGTACTGGAACTGCTCTGTGCCTTGATTAGGGTGGTAGTTATACAACTGTATGCATTTGTCAGAATTCACAGGTCTGTACACTAAAAGTATGTTTTACTGTATGAAAATTATTTCTTAATTTTTAAAAATAGAACAAAAGCCTTCTAGAGTGTCCTTCAGCCTCGCTGAAGGCTCCAGGGCCACCTCCTGGACCATTTCTTCCTCCTGTGGGTTGCCTAGGGCTGGCAGGTGCCTGCCTCCCCTGCATGACAGCCCAGCCTTTCCCCTCCAATGTGAAGAAAGAGGCACAGCTGCTCTTGGATTCACTCTGCGTCGTTCTTAGTGGAAGACTGCTCTCAGTGGCCACCCACGGCCATGGGAGCAATGGATTTCTGTGGGTTCTCCTGCCCCAAGGCACTCTCCCTGCCTAATAAAACCCTTGAAGAGGAAGGAGGCCAGCTGTGCTCACATCAGCGTGGAGGAAGAGTCTGAAGCATGTGCACCCGTGCACGTGCCTTCAAGACTTGGGAACTGAGGACCAAGTTTCAAAGGCCAGCTGTTCATGTCCACTGACACAAGGCTCAGCTCCTGGGCTCCCTGACCTCCTAGTCCCCATACTTTACAAGCTGGGGAGTGGTGACACCAGGTGAGGACTTCCTACTGAAGGCTCCAAAGAACCTTCTTGTCCCCGTGCCCTGTCCCTGTAGGTATGTGAGCTTATAACTCCTGGTCTACATGCGCTTTATCTCAGCAATCCCCTGCTTGCCTACAACTGGAATAACTACAGTGCTGGTGACCCCTAAGTCAACTCACCCTTCTGAGAGGAAGACGTCTTGGATTTTCCACCATGAATGACCCTCCTCAGTAGACATCCCTGAGGCACTGTAAACAGGTCTTCTGTGAATGTGTAATTGACTCATTAGTCCATGCAGGCACTGGGGATTCAGTGCAGTGCACACACAGCCCCCTTCACTTGCATGTTCCACAACGCACTCTGTGGGCCTCCTCAAGTGGACTTGCCCTCATCAATCTGTCCTCCATACAGCAGGCACCAACCCCATGCTCAAAACTCTCCAATGGTCCTGCTGATTTAATGATCAGGTTCAAACACACTAGCTGACCCCCATGGCCTCTGAGGCCAGAGGTCACTGAGAGCAAAGCCTTGCACAGAGCTCACCACTGTGGTGCCCTGCTCTCTCCCCCTCAAATCACCCCTCGTGCTCCTCTCCACTGGATCACTCAATAGATCCATGGATCCACCACTTCCAAGCATGGCATGTGCTCACCTGTCTTAAAAACACGTCTTTCCTTGATCTCAGCTTCTCTTATTGCTTAATTTCTGTTTTCCTCAATGGCTATAATCCTCTCCTATACTGCTTGCTTCAAAAGGGATGAATAACTATAATGCCAAGAATTCTAACAGCCTCGATGGTTCAAGTTTGGAAAGCACTTTATAACACCAAATTGGTACGATCCCAGATGAGGGAGCTTAGGCTTGCACTGCTGAAGGCCATTTAAGTAGTGCCATAGAAATCCATGTTTCCTGACCTTCAATTCCTGACCTTCAATTCCAGGGCATCTTCATCAGCCAGGGATCAGGGCAGACCACAGGGACTGAGATAAGATACCCAAAGGTGAGGGGCATCTAGAATAATAGGGGTCAAGTTGTAGAAGGTGGGTGTGCATGCAGAGGCCAAATTTGAGCAGGAAGCAGATCAGAGGACCTCAAGGCGGAGAAGGAGATCTGAGGCCTGCACTGGTCCAGGGCTCAACCATGTGGAAGGTTGGGAAGAAGAAGGAACTCACAGATACGGAGAACAGCCATGGTAAGGACTTGATCCTTCTCTTCCTGCATCTTCCTAGTGCTTTCAGTATCTCTACCATCCCTGATTTTCAGCTTAGGAGGCCAGGACTAAGAGAGGTGAATACTTAATGCCCCTGGGCTGATTTGCCTCAATAGAGGCAAATAATACAAAAAGAAGGGAAGTGGATGGCAGAGAGATTTGACAAGATTTTTTCAATATGTTTGAAATTATCTATAATTATAAGTCAAACATAAATAAAGTCACTCACCTATGTGGTGGAGCAGGGATCAGAGGCCAAGCCTGGGGGACTCCCACACCCATGGCCCTTCCTCTCTGCCCCACAGAGACTCTGCCTATCCCAGGTTTGTGCTTTTCTGTTGGAAAAGTTCCAGGCATGCAAAGGCCCAGAATGTCCTTCTTATTTCCTCTTGAAAATGGAAACTTGAGTAATAAACCTTGCAGACGTTTTTTTTTTCTCCCATATCTCCAGGGCCTTGTCTCTTCTAAGAATGGATCTTTGTCTTGTAATCATGAACATGAAACACCCATGGCCACACCACTTCCACCTCTTCTGAGAGTGATGGTGCTCCCACAGTGGCCCTGTCTGCTCAACCCAAACACAAGTTAGTTTTCATTTCATTTCCCACTGCCACCCTGGAACATGACTGTTTGTTTCCATTTACTGTCCCCTCTCCCAACTTTTTTTGGGACAGGATCTAGCTCTGTTGCCCAGGCTGGAGTGCAGTGGCACAATCATGGCTCACTGCAGCCTCGACCTCCTGGGCTCAATCAATCCTCCCACCTCAGCCTCCTGAGTAGCTGGGACTACAGGTATGCACCACCACCACGCCTGGCTAATTTTTGTAATTTTTGTAGAGATGAGGTTTTTCCATGTTGCCCAGACTCGTCCCAAACTTCTGGGCTCAAGCAATCCACCTGCCTTGACCTCCCAAAGTGCTGGGAATACAGGCGTGAATCACCACGCCCAGCCCATTTGCTATCTCTTCTAATGGGTCTCAGGGAAGCATCATAAACCTGCTATCAGGTTAGAGATGGATTTCAAATTCAATTCTATTTTTAAAAGAAAATGAAAGGAAGGTCACCTAAAAAATAAATCAAAATCCATAAGTCTCCACTGGGCACTTACTAAATTCTAGTTCTTAAACCCTACTAAGTCTGCAGTATTAGCCCAATTTCACAGATGAAAAACTGAGTCTTAGGGTGGTTAAGTCATTCACAGCCATGAGAAAACAGAGATGGAATTTGAACTAGGTTTGAGGGACTCCAGAGTCCATGCTCTCATTACCAATACCCCGGCCTAGAATAGGCTGTCTCTGAGAGTTGACTGTCTGTGCAGAAACATGTCTATTTGATTCCCTACTTAACAAATGGTGCTGGGAAAACTGGCTAGCCATATGTAGAAAGCTGAAACTAGATCCCTTCCTTACACCTTATACAAAAATTAATCCAAGATGGATTAAAGACTTAAATGTTAGACCTAAAACCATAAAAACCCTAGAAGAAAACCTAGGCAATACCATTCAGGACACAGGCATGGGCAAGGACTTCATGTCTAAAACACCAAAAGCAATGGCAACAAAAGCCAAAATTGACAAATGGGATCTAATTAAACTAAAGAACTTCTGCACAGCAAAAGAAACTACCGTCAGAGTGAACAGGCAACCTACAGAATGGGAAAAAATTTTTGCAATCTACTCATCTGACAAAAGGCTAATATCCAGAATCTACAAAGAACTCAAACAAATTTACAAGAAAAAAAACAAACAACTCCATCAACAAGTGGGCGGATGATATGAACAGACACTTCTCAAAAGAAGACATTTATGCAGCCAACAGACACATGAAAAAATGCTCATCATCACTGGCCATCAGAGAAATGCAAATCAAAACCACAATGAGATACCATCTCACACCAGTTAGAATGGCGTTCATTAAAAAGTCAGGAAACAACAGATGCTGGAGAGGATGTGGAGAAATAGGAACACTTTTACACTGTTGGTGGGAGTGTAAACTGGTTCAACTATTGTGGAAGACAGTGTGGCGATTCCTCAGGGATCTAGAACTAGAAATACCATTTGACCCAGCCATCCCATTACTGGGTATATACCCAAAAGATTATAAATCATGCTGCTCTAAAGACACATGCACACTTACATTTATTGCGGCACTATTCACAACAGCAAAGACTTGGAACCAACCCAAATGCCCAACAATGATAGGCTGGATTAAGAAAACGTGGCACATATACACCATGGAATACTACGCAGCCATAAAAAATGATGAGTTCATGTCCTTTGTAGGGACACGGATGAAGCTGGAAACCATCATTCCCAGCAAACTATCTCAAGGACAAAAAACCAAACATTGCATGTTCTCACTCACAGGTGGGAATTGAACAATGAGAACACTTGGACACAGGAAGGGGGACATCACACACCGGGGCCTGTTGTGGGGTGGGGGAGGGGGGAGGGATAGCATTAGGAGATAAACCTAATGTAAATGACGAGTTAATGGGTGCAGCACACCAACATGGCACATGTATACATATGTAACAAGCCTGCACGTTATGCACATGTACCCCAGAACTTAAAGTATAATAATAATAATAATAATAATAATAATAATAATAATAAAAGAAACACGTCTATTTAATTAGCATCTATATTTGTCTGGCATTGTATTAGATTACTTCAATTTTTTAGCTCATTAATCCACACAGGCAAAAAGAAAGAGGTATCATCACCCCCATTTTATAGATGAGGAAATGGAGGCTTAAGTGGTTAAGGTCACCAGCTGGTTAGAGGTTTTAACTTAGGTCTGCCTCATATCAAATGCAGTTATTTTCCCAGATACTCACACTCAGTCCAGATGCAGCAACCACAATCAATTCGAAGACCAATGCAATCGGAGACAGACCAATTCAAAGTTAACTGCAATATTTCGGGAGCCCCCAGCTGATCAGGACCTTGGATAGCTCCAGGTGCCTCTGAGTTGATTGGCTCCACGATGCTGACCGCAGTGCATTCCTAGATTCTCATAGGCCCACACTGGACAGATCCCTCCCACTCCAACCCGGAAGCCGTTGAAGGGCTAGCATCTGCTGCTGTAAGTGGGCCTTTAGTTACAGGACACTGTCAGATGTCTGGGGGCCTTTTGGGGAAGGAGGCGTGCTGGAGGTTCTCAGGTCATGAAGCGGGGTGTTAGTCTTCTTGGATATTCCAGTGGGCATCTCCTCTTCTAGGTGCAGTCTAAGGTCCTAATTAGTAAGGTGTACCTTAGTGAAGAGTTCTCAGTGGAATAATACACGTTTCCAGCTGCATCCCACCAGTTTATAAAATAATTATTTGTGGCATTATCATTTTCCATCTTCACAACAGCCCTGTAAATAAACTATTACCCTCATGGTGCAGATAAGGAAACAGAGGCTCAAAAACAGTAGATGACCTGTCCAAAGTCACACAGCTAAGAAATCTCAGAGCTGAAACTTAAACCCTGGTGATCATTATACCAAGTTGCCACATCTCATATAAACAGACCACATTGCCTTCCATTAAGCATATTACATTTATCTTAATTATGTTTACTTGATGCTTGGAAATTTTGTTTTGAGAGCCACCTGTAAATATGACCATACTCCATCACATTTTCAGGATTCAAACATCATTTGTTAATCGACACAAATGAAGATTGCTTAATGGAATAAAATCCAAACTCCTTTCCATAGCCTACAAGGCTCTATGTGAACTGACCCCTGCCCAGCAATCTGACCTCGTCTCTTATTGCTGTCCCCTTTGAGCACCATACTCTAGCCACATCAAGCTCCCTGCTGCTCCTCGAACCCACCACGTTCATTCCCAACTTGGCACTTTTCACTGACTGGGTCCTCTGCCTGGAATTCTCTCCTCTCAGATCTTTGTAAGCTGCCTGCTTGTCACTCAGCTCTCAGCTCAAAGGTCCCCTCTGCAGAGAGGCCCTCCCTGACTACCCAAGCTAAGTAGCCTCTATTCACTAAACCACATCACCTTGCTCTTTATCCTTCCCAGCACAGACACCTGCCAGCACCTTAAAGACCCATTTAAAGCAGAAGACCCCAGCCCTTCAATGGCTTCCAGGTCGAGGTGGGAGGGATCTGTTCATGGCAAACTGAAACAACTGAGTTGATTTAGTAGTGCATTTTCTTTCTCTCCTATTTAGAACCAAAGTTCTATGAGGGCAGGGACTCTGTGGGTATGGACATCACTGTCTTTCCAGCATCGTGTGCAGTGCAGACACCTAATAAATGTTTGCTGAAGGAATAAACTTCATAATCTGTCTCATGCAGTGACCACAAATTTAGATTTTGCATGTCTCCAATGTGTCTCTGATTTCTTCAAGGGAGATGCCAAGGCTTTGAAATCAAAGTTCTTAGAACATTTTTAGTAGCATGCCCCATATAACAGATGCAGAGGGAGAAGCTGTCACTGTAGAATGGTTAAGGATCACTTTAGTAGCAATCAAAAAAGCTCATATTTCTTCAAAGAGGAAAACAAAAAGTCCCAGACAGGATTGTGAATTCCTTGGCGTTTGCTCCTCCCTGGCTTAGTTTCAAAAGAGAACCAGGGTTTCCTGAAGAGGGGCTCAAATTATTCTGAAGGGCCACTTCTCTCTGTCCTTTAAGATGAAAACTCTAGAGTCAGCTGCCAGCAGCAGCTCAGGGATGGGAGAAACACACAGTCAAGAAAATCTTTCCCAAACGAAGGAGGCTGCAGGGAGCCAGAGAGCTCTGATGTGTGTGGCTTCCCCCAGGCACACTCTCTATGAGGAATTCTTAGCAAACCAGGGCACGTGGCACACCACAGGCAAGTACGCGTGCACACACACAGGCACACACACACGCAGGTGCACACGCACACAGGCACACACGCACACAGGCACACACCCAGGCACACACAGGTGCGCACACACACAGGGCCACACCCACACCCACACACACACAGGCACACAGGCACAGGCACACATACACGCACACACACATGCACAGGCAAACAGGTACACACAGGCACACACACAGGGCCACACACACACGCACACACACAGGCACACAGGCACAGGCACACATACATGCACACACACATGCACAGGCAAACAGGTACACACAGGCACATACACACAGGCGCACACACAGGCACATACACACAGGCACACACACACACAGGCAAACACACACACAGGCACAGGCACCTAGGCACACATACAGAGAGGCACATACACACAGGCACAGAGGCACACACACAGACTCAGGCACAGTGTCTCAGGACTTCTATCGGCCCCTTCTGCAGGGAGTTGCAGGCATGGCAGGGAAGTTAGGGGGAGCCCCTAGGTTAAGAAGGAAAGAAGGAGGAAACCACGAGCAGAGCTAAAGGAGGGACGAGTAACTGGCCATCAAGCCATCCCCAAATATTTGCCAAGTGCCCCCTCACCCCTATAGCCAGCTGTGTGGCAGCTGAATGACATGGTTCAGAATGTCAGGTCTGGAGCCAGACTTAGTGGGTTTGAATCTCGGTTCTACCTCTTGCTAGCTGTGACCTCTGATAACTTATGGCAAAGCTCTGTGCCTCAGTTTCCCCATTTGCTGAAAGAAAACAACAATAATAGTATCTATTGCATGTAAGTAAACTCTACATACATTTCAGCTGCTGCAGTTTGTTTTTTATTGTTGCCATCGTCCTGAAGCCTTTGAGCCTTGGTCACCTCCTCTGTTAAATGGCCCTCAAGCTACCACCCCTCAAAAGGACATGACAAGGATTAAATTGGAAGAGGACATCATCTATTGGGTAAACATCACATTTCGGGGGCCAATTTGAACAGGATGCTGGATTAAACTCCAAGTTGGGCTACTGGGGGGCAGGAACATGGACAACACTGTTTCTACTCAAAGGCAGATATCAGGGGAAGGTAAGTGATGAGACAAACAGGAAAAGACCCCTCAGAACACAAAAGTCTCATGGGAATTCAGGGAAGGGACAGGATTCTCCGAGAGGTATTCCAGAAAGGCCTCACAAAGAAGTGAACTGAGCATAATTTGAGGTAAATGAAGCTTGCTGCAGGGGTATGTGAAGAACGTGGTACCTCCGTAGTGATTAAAAACAGGATGTAAGGGCTAGAGTCCCTGGGTTCAAATTCCAGTTTCTCTGCTTCCAAACTGTGTGCCCTTGAGCAAATGGCTTAACGTCAACTGTGCCTCAGTTTACTCACCTGTGAAGTGGAGGTAATTACAGTACTTTCATTGGTTGTTACCAAGATTAAGAGGGATAACACAAGTTATACATGTAGCCTAACATCACAAGCTTTGTGCTCTTAAGTGACAAAATTTGGAGGGAATACAAAGAAGTGTGGCTTCTACCCCTCCCAACCATGCACCCTCCTGAGAAAAAGAGAATGCCACCCTGAGGCTACAGGGATTTAAAATGAATGACCCTCAACTTCCTCTGCAACTTACTCTAGACGGCTTCTTACCTTTGAGCTTTCACCCCTGCACTCCCCACACCTACTTAAGCTCTAGGAGGATCTCTGGTTGAGTAGATCAAAGTAAACAAGGAAGCGAGCAAACACACGGAAACCTGAGTCTGCACGGAATAAGTGTTTGCTGATTGACTGCATAAATGCATTTAACCAAGAGGAGGGCATTTCCAAGGTAGCTTCTCAATCCTAGAAACAACTGAGCAGGGTTGATGACCTGCATGCAGTCCCCAGCCTGGAGCACACACCAAGGGGACACAGATGTGGCACCTGTTCTCTCAGCCATGGATCTAATAAGACGTTTATTTTATCCCCTTCAGGGAAAAGCATATCTGATAACAGGTAAGTGATCCCACCTGCCATGTGTTACTGCCCCGGCCCTCTGCCCAGGCCTGCAGTAACAATTGGCTTCAGAGAGGGACCCAGTGCCCAGGATCATATTCCATTTTCCCAGGGGGAGCGGAAGCAAGCCCTGAATCCTTGGGGCCTTAGTCCACACTCTGTGAGGCTAGTAGAGGAGACCCAAACATGTAGCTCAGGCAGCTCCCTGGCCCTGCTGAATAACCTTCAGTAGCTACCCACGGCCTTCAGAACAGTCTGGAGGCTGGGTGTGGGTTTGACAGGTCTCCGCCTACCCCACACCCCTGGGCTTCACCTGTTTCACTGCTTCTCGCCATTGGTTCCCAGAATTGGCCTCGCCCTCCTGAGCACTCCACCTTTGGCTCTTCTGTCCCAGGTAGACTCCTGCTCATGCTCCCGGACCCTCCTCTTCACTAGGAAGCTTTCCCCTCCCTGCAGGGGCTCCCTCCAGCCCCCACATCACCTTGTTCCCCCAGTGCACTCTAATTTAATGTCTTTCACCTGGATTGAGTGCCCCTGGAGGGCAGGTATGGCGCCAGCTTCATTTCTGTACCCTCAGCACTGTCCAGCACGGGCCCGCCACCGAATCTGACAGGGGCTCAGGGAACCTCTCCCAACTGGACGAGCTCCAGCATCGTGGAGTTCACAGTGGACTTTGACACCATGAAATTAGGTCACATTTTTAGGTGGAGTCTTTGCCCCCACGTATTACCTAAGTGTATTCATTCAACTGTGACTGAGTACGTGATCTGTGCCAGAACTGTGTGAGAAAAATAAAGCCCTGTGCTCATGGAGCTCGTGTTCTATAAAGGGGTGGGGGGTGGGGCGGCAGGCAAGAATTCAAATGGATAAACAAGATCATTTTTGATCGAGGAGGAACGTAGTACGTGGGGTGGAAGGCGATTACCTGGATTCTGGAGGGCTTCTTTGAGAAGAAGACATTTGAGATAACACGGAACCAAGGGGAAGGTGGGAGAGGTAGCTTGTGCTAGGCTTTCCCACAGGTCTTTCAATTCAGAGTTTCGTCTGTACCGCCTTGCTGAACAGTGCACCGTTTCTGTGCAAGAAACCACCAGGTGGTAGGAGCAGAGTATTGGAGAGCAGAGGGGCTGGGGCTGGTGGGGGGCCATGGGGGCCACACCCCTTCACTGCCCTCTACTAGCTCTGCCCTGAGCCCCTGCTGGGCCTGTGTAAAATCAGAAAATATCTTTCTCTTGGCCTAGGGGTTTCATTTCCCAAGTGTGTCCCCAGAAGTGCTGTTAACCGGATGCCCAAGGAGAGCTGACACCTTACAGGGTGGATTCCTCTACACTGTGCAGTAACCCATTGCTGACTGGCAGCCAGTCACCTGCCCCCAGGCTCTGTGCCCGCCCCTTGCTCACCATTTTCTGGCTGGACAGAGTCCAGACATCGGACTTCCATCTACCCTATGTCGTCTCCCCCTACCAGCCTGGAGCTGAGGGTGAGGGCAGCTTGCTCAGCCCTAGCAGCTGCATATTTAATTAAAATGGAATCACAGTTCACCCAGGAACCATGGGGTAAAACAAAAGGCCCTTTCACGGCAAGAACTGGCTCTGCTTACAGGCATTGGCCATGGATTTACTCACAAGCCTCTGGTTTCAAACTCCAGACGGGGCTGGTGCTCTGGTTCCCAATCAGTGGGATCTGCCGCCCCCTCCCTGCCCCTGGCCCGGCAGTGCTGACTCTGGCTTGCACAGGGGCCCTCTGCCCAGTTGAGGGCCTGCCTGCAACTGTCCTGAGGGCACCTGGGGATCACTCACCTTGCTTCCCAGAAAACCAACCTTTTCCCTCCCTGCAGAGGGCTGAGTGAGGGCATGGGGAGGGGGATGAGCTGGAATGAGGGGGTTGACCATAGAAAACACATGGCGGCCAGGCAAAAGCCCAGATGAAGTGTTTGGGGCAGGGCAAGACTAAGAAGTCCCCGGGAAAGAGGTCGGGTGTATGGTTGTGACTCACCACCCAGCAACACCCCAGCTTCCAATACCTGGACATTCTCGGAGCCTACAAAACCAGGAAGCCCAGGGTGCCAGCCAGGAGACCCCCGTGGGTCTGTGAGCCTACTGTGCACCAGGCCCGGCCTTGCGGGCTCGCCCTGCTGAGATCTCTCAAGAATCTCTGAGGACAGAGGGGATAGTGTGCCAAGTGTGGCAAAGGGCAGGAGAGTGGCCACTCTCTAGGCAAAAAAGAAGAAGGTGTCCCCAGAGGCCATGATTGGTGCCCAGGGTGAGCCAGAACACTCCAGGAACACTCAGAATTGGCACAGAGGAGTCCAGTTTGGTCATACCCTGAGTCCTGGGCCCATAATAAGGGGGGCAGCCACCTGGTCCCTGGGACAGGCTCCAATTGTGGCTTATTCAGCCTCAACCCCCTGAGCGGAGGAATAACACGGGGAGGGAGGCCTTGCCTGAGTCAGAGGCCTTGGATCTGGCCTGGCTGTGCCCCAGGCTGGCTGTGAGAGTCTCCCCTTGCTGGGCCTCGGTTACCTCATTTATAAATGGAGGTCATAATTTGAACCCCTGATTGTGGAGGAACAGTGAGTTAGAAGGTCTCTAAGACCTGTTCAGCCTGGCATTCTCTGTCTGTCTCAGTCATTTAGTACAATTCTGGCTCCCAGTCTTCCCCCAGGCACCTCCTCATTAAGACTGGTGGCTCACCAGAGCCTGGCAGGGAAGGACCCCGGGGAGGGGAACGCCCAGGAGCCTGCATGTACCCAGAGCAGCTCACACCTGACATCAGCAAGAACTATGGGGGAGACCCACACCTTAGAACTTGGGCAGGGCCCAAATGGAGGCCCCTGGAGTTCAGGGCTGAGGGGAGCCCCACTAGAAGCCATCCCCCAAGTCCCTTCCAGCCACGGCCCTCCTCCCTACCCTCTTTCTTATTTGTCTTCATTTCCCCCCAGCTAAGCCTGCTCTTGGGCACATAATTCATTAATATGGGATTAAAGGGATCCAGGCTGCCTAATCCTGAACATGACCCTGGACAACCTGAGGCTCAGTGGTGAAGAAGGCCCAGGATGTCCTCCCCGCGCCTGCAGAGGAAGAGCTGAGGCTCCAGCGGCTCTCCTGGCAGCCAGAGGCAGTGCTGGGTTGAAGCCCCCTCGGAGCCCCCTCCCCACCTCCTGCCCCGGCCTCTGCCCCCTCCCTGCCCTCATCAAAATAGAGAAAGCACTGAAAAATTCTCACTCCTTTGGTCACAGAATGTGGGGGTCTGTTCTGGAATCCCACCCACTCTTCACCCCCTTTTTTCTCCTTGTCGGGCTGCTCACATCCCTGGACTTTCCCAGACTCTGCCGTTGTGGAAGTTTCTAAGATGACAGCTGGCTTTCCACAGAGTGTGTCCTTAGACCATGATGCTCAGAGAAGGGATTTCAGGCCACACAGTCAGGACATGGTGCCTGCATCCTTTCATTCTTGGGAGGTTGTCTCAGGGAGAAAAGACCTGCCTCAGGGTTAATGTGCCTTGAACACCTCTGACCTTCTCCCTCCTAACAGAGACACAGAGCAGAACTCAGGCAGCGGCAGTGAGGTGGAATTTAATCATAGGATGATTTTTATTTCTTTGTATTTATTTTAATGCTTAGCTCCTGTTGATGACAAGTGATATTATAAACCCCTTAATTGCATTAAAAAGTTTCTTTTAAAGAGAACATAATCAGGTAAAATGGTGAACTGATGAAAACAAGACTAAATGCGTAATCGCGTGGGTTGTTTACAGATAAAAACAAATGACTGAAGTTGGAGGGAAACTGACATGGAGGGCAAACTCCACCCTTCACAGGTGGATAAAGCATTTGCCCAAGGTGAGCTCCTGGCACACTGGGCTTTGAACTGGGCCACACCTGGTACCACACCTCAGAGCCTCCCTCCTCCTCCACTTTTGGGGCTGTTTCATTTCTCTTCTCTCTGAACTGAGCCTCCTTCTTTTCTTAACTTCTCAGCACCCTCTCTTTCACTTTCTCCCACATCCCCTCTGTTCTCTCAAGGCTGTGAAGCCCTATTTAAGGCCATCCTTCCACTGACCAAGAGGCAGAAACCTGAACTGGTGAGAAACGATGATGAGGTGTGTCAGGAAGAACTCAGACCCCGCATCCAGCCCTGGTGGATGTTCAGCCTCTTAAGCTGAGCAAGCCTACAGCAGCAGTTCACCTTCTCTGGGCCTGGCTTCATTTCCTTGGTAAGAAAATAATAACTTCATCCCCCTGGGGTAGAGGCCTAAATGAGCCGATGCCTCTAAAATGCCTAGCGCGGTGCCTGGTGTGTTTGGCAGATGCTCGATACACGTCAGTTCTCTAACAGAATCGTTTCTTTTCAAAAGGATCACAGCATTGCTGTGAGTGTCCTTGGTATGTTCAGTGACATTCTTGACAGCAGATGAGGAGTCTTAAAATCGCTTTAAAAATAGAGAAGTAGTCATTTATAATTTGTACACTCATTGTTGGAATGCAAATGATGCTGCTAAAAGCCTGCTCTCCTAAGTGGGCTTGTTAAACCGTCAATCTGCTTAGCAAACCCTTTTCTTCTGTCAAGTGCAGGTAAGAACCCTCTTGCAAGTGTTCAGGATAACAGAGTTCAGACCTAGCTCCTGGAAATGAGATTTTATTGATGTGGTTACTGTGGGGCCCCGGTAACCCAGCTGTTCTCTACCGTCTGTTCCTCCTTCCCCAGCTACCCAGATCATGGGGGTAGGGCTAAGAAAAATGAATCAGAGCTGAGGTGTTCACAGATCTTCGTTCTGGCATTACATATCAATCCACCTTCTCCTTCAGTCTTTCCAGGAAAAAAACCCAAATCTAAGCCCAACAAATAGACTTAACTCTCAGACGACAGAGCAACCACAAAGGAAATGAAGATCTTTTGGGTCCCTGGAGGAGGGTAAGACCCAGTCTGGGTGGAGGTATCTTTCTGTCTTCAGCCCTCCCTCCCCTGAGAGATATATGTTTGACTGGGTGGCAGGTCTTCCCTTGGGTGTCCCACAGGCATCTAAACTTAACATGGTCCAAGCTAGAGTTATCACCCCTCCTCCCTCTGCCTCCATACTTTTCTCCTCCCAGATGCCCCATCTTGGTGACAAACACCACTGAGTTGCCCAGGTGGGTCAGGGAGCTGGCAGGCACCTTGGCCTCACCTCTCTCACACTCTCCAAGTCAATCTCTGCATAAATTTGACCCTTCTAGGATCTCTCCTCTCCTCTCACCCCATAGCCATGGCCCAGGTCACCATCACCTTCTGCCTGGAGCCCTGTTAAGACATCCACCCACCTCCCTAGCTGCCGTCTCTTCTCTCCAAGCCAGCCTCCACATGGCAGGTGGGCTAAAGTCATACAACACACTTCCCATTGTTTCACTTCTCTGCCCCAAACCTCACAGACTCCCCTAACCTTCCGGATGAAGTCCAAACTCCCTAACTCCTCTGCAGACCAAGTATTGATTGGGTGCTTCTTGTGGGCCAGGTCTTGGCCCCCAGCTATCAGACACAAGCCTGTCTGCACAGAGTCTGGAATCCATAGCTTCTCATATCACCTACCACCACCTGCCCCACGGTTGGGTCTAAACTAGGACTGCAAACTGGCAGCCCCCTTCTATTCTGTTTGGTTTTCCCAGTGTTGGCTCAGTGTTTTGAAGTCAAGAGATTCCACATAAAAACCTGGGTCCCTGACATCTCTGGAAAACTTGGAAGACCAGGTAACACTAGGCCAGCTTCTCTTCATATTAATAATTGCATGGAGCAGAGTCCTACTTCCCTTTAGAGCCATCAAGCCCTTTCCAGTTGGCCACAGTCTCCACCACTCCATATTGTCTTATACCCAGCCTACTTTTTTCACAGCTTGTGGGTGTGGGGCCTGTGGATATTAAAACCTGCTCCCCCTCCTCCATGTACAGCTTTCCCAGTGCATTCAACTGTTCTTGTTCTGAGCTTTAGCCCCTGCTGATCCCTCCTCCTGGAATGCCCTTTTTACCCTGTCTATTAAAAGTGCTCCTGCTGCTTTTAATAGAATGTGCCACAGCCTTCTGTGTCCCCACTGTACAGACATCCTTCCAAGCATCTATTGCACCAAAGCATCCTCGTTTATTAATACTTCCATCTCTGCCACTAGAGTATGAGCCCACTCCACATCTCTAGGGAATAACACACTAACTACGTCACAAAATGGGTCTTCAGGAAATTGTTCATGGGTGATGGGCAGATGCTGACAGTAACAAGAAAATAGTGACAACAATACTAGCCTATGTGCTGGGCTCCAGGCGAAGCATTTCCATATGTGCTCTCATTTAATGCTCAACAGAGCTCAATGTGGGATGCTAGTATCATCTCTATTCTACATATGGAAAGACTGAGGCTGGAGCCCAGGGTCTGATTCCAAAGCTGGCCTATTCACCATCCCTGGGCAATAGCCTCCTTGCCTCTGTTAGGCTCAAAGTCTTTCTTTTTTCCCGCCTGACAAGTCATGGACCAGAGAGGGCAGGCTGGGGGGAAACTGGGGAATAGTTCTGGGAACCAGAGCTGGGGCTCCTTAGCTTGTCAGGAAATAAAGACCTAAGAACAGTTTGTGAGGCTGGAGCTGGAGGATTGCTTGAGGCCAGCATTTCGAGACTAGCCTGGCCAACACACTGGGACCCTATCTTTACAGTTTTTTGTTTTTTTTTTTTTTTTGAGACAGAGTCTCACTCTGTCACCCAGGTGGGAGTGCAGTGGTGCAATATTGGCTCACTGCAACCTCCGCCTCCCAGGTTCAAGTGATTCTCCTGCCTCAGCCTCCTGAGTAGCTGGGACTACAGGCACGCACCACCATGCCTAGCTAATTTTTGTATTTTTAGTAGAGATGAGGTTTCACCATGTTGGCCAGGCTGTTCTTGAACTCCTGACCTCAAGTGATCTGCCTGCCTCAGCCTCCCAAAGTGCTGGGATTACAGGCGTGAGCCACCGTGCCCTCTACATTTTTTTTTTTAATTAGTTGGCTGTGGTGGTATGCACCTGTGGTCTCAGCTACCCTGGAGGCTGAGATGGGAGGTTTGCTTGAGTCCAGAAGTTCAAGGCTGCAGCGAGCTACGATCGTTCCACCGCACTCCAGCCTCGGTGCAGAGCAAGACTTTAATCTCTAAAAACAAAAACAAAAACAAAAAAACAACCTAAGGACTCGGGTTGCTGTTTCCAGTGGAGGAGTTCAGTGTTCAATCTGGGCTCTGCCGCTTGTGATCTGCAGGAGACCCCCGGTGAGATAACCCAGCTCTCTGAGCCTCAGTTTTCTCATCTATAAAATGAGGGTAGTACTGTACCCATATACTCCAGGGCCAGAGTGTATGTGAGAGGAGGCAATGCATGTCAAGAGCCTGGCTTGTGTTTAATAGATGGTGGCAATGACTCTTAGCAGAGTCCTTGGGCAAAGCTGTAGTCTGCACCATCTAACCCCAAGATCTCAGCCCCTGACCAGGGGGGTGGAGATAAAAGCCAGGATTAAGGTCCTTTGCTAGTCTTTGGTGAAGTAGGGAGTGCAAGACTTCCAATCCTCCTGGCTTGTATATTGGGTTGGAGGTCCAGTTCCCTTACTTAGTTAACTCTGGAAGTCAGTCTGAATCCTGTGGGTGGACATGTGTGCAGCGGAGATACACATGTGCATGCAGGGGAGTTTTGGGGATGTGTATCTGTGTGTCTGTGCCAGGTAAATGTGTCTACTTTTACAACGGTTTGGAGCACTAATGTGTGTGTCCGTGTGTATGTGTGTTTTACACACCTGCTTATGTGTAAGACCTTTCCCCATATTCCTATCCATTCCTCCCTAAGTCTCCTTCAGTCACTGCTGTATCCCCAGGGCCTGGCACATAGTAGGTGCTCAGTAAACGTAAGTGTAATGACGGAGTCTAAACACACACACACACACACACACACACACACAGAGGGAGAGGGGGAGGGGGGGAGAGAGAGAGAGAGAGAGAGAGAGAGAGAGAGAGAGACTGTTCCCATCAACCTTTGTCTTAAAAACATTTAATTTGGCAACTCAGGTATGAATCTCATACTGTTTTTAAATGTTCTATCTTTTCGAACTTCACACAGAGACAAGATGTGGCACTGGCTTGGCGGTCGGCAGGAAGCTGGTTGACCACGTACTGGCTGTGTGACACTGGCCAGTTGCTTCCCCTCTCTGATCCACTTGTGTGAGGGTTGAATAAGCCCAGGCAGTGGAAAGCCCAGAACAGAGCCTGAAACAGTGGAGGAAGCTGCAAAGGAAGTTGTTTAGTTGCAGTACTTCCAACCAGGAATCCCCCACAAAGCTGGGCACTCCCAGACCTCCAGCCCTGGACCTTAGAAACCATTGCTCCCTGACATTTCCATTTCTCCTAAGCCAAGGTCTTTTCCAAAGCCAGGCAGAGTCCCTGGACTCCCTGGAGAGGGGTCAGTGGTGAGCCAAGGCAGTGCCCCGTTAGCCATCCCCCAGGTATCCCTGACCCCTGCACACCTGGCACCCTGGCCAGGACACAGAACCTTTCTAAATGATCCATTTCTAGGGTAGGCTCTGCACCACTAACCTGCTCAGTGGCATTGCCATTCAATACCTGAAAAATCTGTCCACACTAGGGACATGGCACGCACTTTCCACACTTGCACTTAGATGGAAAGGGGGTGCAACCCCAAGCAGCGAGGGCCAAGCTAAGCCTGCTGTAGGTGCAGGGTGAGATCTTTCTGTTTGAGTGTGGCAGCTATCACAAGTTCAGTGACCACATGTAGATTTGAAGGGTGTGTGGATGATAAATCTGGCATTGACTCAGCATCACCAGGGTTTACCATGAAGCTTGCTAGGGCAGGGGTCTGGGGGTGATACTATATCGAAGTCAGGTCCCAGTGTGACCAGATTTGACCTTATGACCTCCCTCCCTCTCTCTTCCACCCGCTCCTTCTCCCCTTGTCCCCTCTCTCATCAAAAGGCAGCATCACCCACCCAGGCCCCACTGTCCACTTTGAAATCATCCCTGACACTTCCTTTTCCTTCACGATTGACCCTTGTCACTCAAACTCGGAAAACAGCAGAGCTGTCCCCTGCTGTCCACCTCCTGACTCCACTGCCTTGGTCTAAGCACTGGCCTCTATGATTTTTAAGTCATAGCTTTCTTCTCTGGAAGGTCCCTGTCTCCCTCCTCACTCCATCCACACTGTAGTTTTCTAAGATGCAAAGCTGACCACATCAAGCCCCCATTATAAAGTCTGCAGTGCCACTGGGCATGGTGGCTTGTGCCTGTAGTCCCAGCTACTGGGGAGGCTGAGGTGGGAGGATCACTTGAGCCCAGGAGTTTGAAGCTGCAGTGAGCTATGATTGTGCCACTGCACTCCAGCCTGGGCCACATAGTGAGACATTACCTCTTAACAAAAAAATTAAAAAATTAAAAAATTAAAATCTTCAGTGTCTCTCACCTGTCTGTAAGACCAAGACCAAGTCCTGACTCCCTCAACTGGCCTTGGAGGCCTTTGGTGATGAGGCCCTGTCAGTGATGAGCCTCTGCTGGCTCTCTGCAGCCTCTGCTCAGACTGCCGAGCCCGTCACCACATACGATCACATTTTGTATGTTCAAATCTCTTTGCAGTCACTCATAAGATTTTGGCTGCCCTTTGTTCCCTGAAGAACTCTTATTCATCTGCCAAGACCTGGTTGAAATGGCCCCTCATCTGTAAAATCTTCTCCAGCACCCTGAGGCCCCACTGGCCTCTTCCTCCCCTGGCCAGACCCTCTCTTATCACACCTCACATGGTACTACAGTTATCTAAGCAACCATTCTCCTGGCAAGACTAGGGGCGCTGCTGGGGAGAGGCCTATTTCAGTCCTACTAAATCCCCTGGTGCCTAGCAGGGAGCTGGCGTGCACAAGGCCCTCAATAAACATCTGGTAAAAAATGAGGGAAGGAGCTCAGGTCCTTTGGGGAAGTCCTATAACCCCCTTGCCTTGACTGCAAGCCAACAGCAACCTTCCTTCCCCGGAATTCCGGGCCACCTCGAGTTTTGGCAGAGCCAAGTCCTGCCGCTGCTTCACGGAATGAGCAGGAACGGACTCTGAGCTGTTTCCTCCTCCAATCGAAACAGCCATAGCCCTGGCACCAACAGCTCTATCAGCTCTGTCTCAGGACCCCGTGGCTCCACTGCACCCACATCCCTCACTTACCCTCCTGGGTGTGTACCAGGCAAGCTGTAACCCAGGAGCAGGCCTCTCCTGTGCCCTGGGCTCTGGGACTCTGGGCTGAGGGTCTGGAGGGCAGGGAGCTGTCTGGAACTCTGGCTGCCAGCAGCAGGGCAGAGACACAGAGAGCCTCTGCTGCAGAGCCCACAGCCGCCCCCACCCATGACTGCGGCTCTGGCAGCCGCAAGGAGCCTCCCGGCATCGATCAGCCCTGCTACTCCAAGCCTCCTCGGTGCGCCTGGCTGAAGCCGGGAGCTTTCCAAGTGTGTGTAAAAAGAAAGAAAATGAAAGAAAGTCAGCCAACAGAGGCCATTGGTGGGGGTTGGATGGTAAAGCACTTGCCAGTATAGAAATGCCACTGGATGGGCAGCGGGAGATCCTCTGACAGGTGTGTGCAAGGGGAGGCCTACCTGGAGGTCCAGGTAACTGAGGGTTAACCCTTTAAGAGCCAGCTCCTCTGCCAACTAGGTTTTGGGTCTTGTCTTGTTTTAATGGGAATGCATACAAAATCACAAGGTGCAGCAGCCCTCACTGGTACTCTCAGCATCTTTAGATGGCTCAGGGCTGATGAGGTGGACATCACTGTCATCCTAAGGGGCTGGGGCACTGCAGTGTCTCTGACCAATTCATGGGGGGAGTGGGCTGTTTGGCCTGGCACTAAGTGACCCTTCAAGGACTGCAGCTCCCTCTCTCCCATCCTCGGCCACAATGGGGCTTCTGATGTCACCTCATCATCTCCATTTCCATCAATGGGCTCATCGCAGCCCTGGAAAAATCCTGACTCAGTCTGACCATTCCTGGTTCCTTTGCTCCTTCCTGTTTCTCTTTTTGTCTTCTTGTGCTTCTCATACACATATACATATACACACACACACACACACACACACACACACACACATATATACATATATATATATATGACAGGAAAAAATATATATCGTGTGTGTGTGTAAAAATATTTTTTTATCTGGCCCACTATTCCAAGCTCTGGCATTGGAGGTCTGATGATCACATTGCTTGGAGCCGAAGGGCATGAGCCTTTCTTCCAACCCTAGATGGGTTGGAAGAAAGTGCAGCTCACTCACGGCTGGCCTCTAGATCACAGATACTATCCATCCCAGTTCCCCACCCCCAATTTTTGAGCCCCTTTCAAATACACGTGTGCCCAGGCACAGCAGGATGTCATGCCTTCGAGGCGGCATCACTAAGCATTTTTCTGCTTCTAGCTGCTTCTCCTCCCCAGCCCACTCACCCCCAGAATCTGCAACTAAACCCCTAACATATTCACTGCATGAGGTGAATGGAGTAGTGGGGTCATGGACTTCCAGGTAAAGTGATGGAATGATAGGTTCCAAATTAAGAATGTTCTTGGCCTTGTTCAATCTTCAAGTTTCCTTCTTGCAAGCAAAAGTGAGCCTCCATCCTCCCAAATCCACATATCTTCCTGGGTCTCATCCCTCTCCCCATCTCTTTTCCTTTTCCCCTCCCTTCATATCTCTCTCCTCTGCTTTCATGCTATAAAGATTTGGGAAGGAAATATCAACACATGCTGGAGGGAACCTTAGGCTGGTCTCTCTGGGTCTCGGTCTACCCCTCTGAGAACTGGGAGGCATGGAAGAGCCCTGCAGCCCTGGCATGCCGTGCAACTGTGTCAAGCCCAGCAGAGGCTGGAGAGCTTCACTCGGTGACCACACAAGGTTATAACAGTGCATCCTGCCCGGCTGGGCTCGCTGACAGTCCCTCTCAGCAGGCAACCCGCAGCCTGACTCAACCAGGATGCACCCATTCCACAGATGAGAAACCAGAACCTGAGGGCTCGCAGGGGTGTCTCCATAGATCAGAGACATTTCCAAATCAAACAGCTCCAAATCCACCCTCAGCAGGCACCGTCTGCCTGCACCCCTCTGCCTGTTAGAACGGGTGGTTCCCACCACTCCTGAATGAGGGTGTGACTCCCGGTTTTGGGGGGACATTTCTTCGTAGTGCTTTCTCCCCAAATGTTGTTTTAGGTCATAATTACGCTCCCTGGCAGGGGTGGGCAAGCCCCTCTGACCCTGTTTAAAGACAAGGACCTGTGAGGGCTGCGAGCAGGGGCACCTCCCTGGCCTGGGCATGTTTGGCGTTGGGATGTGGCTGCGGAGAGCTTGGGCAGAGGGGTGTGGGAAAGTATTGGCAAAGGTCAGGGATACATCGGTGTCGTCCAGCCTCCACTCCTCTCCCCTCGAGCTCTCTCTTGCTTCAGTCCTGTCCACCGACATCTGCACTCTCCCCTGGCCAGAGGAAGGCAGCCCAAGGGGTCAAGGAGCTCCCTGAGCCTACACCATCAGTGACATGTACTTGGGGGGCACTGGGTCCCTCTTTTGAGCGACTCACATGGGACTCACGTGTTCCACTTCTTCTCTGACTGGGTCCTCACCCAGGATGTCCCAAACTCACATAGGCTTCTCTTGTGTTTCAGTCCTCATTTCTGCCCGTCTCCTCTCCCTACCGAACTTTGCCTATAGACATCCTTTCCCAGCGTCATTCACTTCTAACTCTGGCAATTCCTAAGAGTGTGACGTTGGACCAGGGACTCCACCTCTCTAAGCCTTAGTTTTCTCACCTGTAAAATGGAGACACCACCAGTGTCATAAGTGTTAGATAGGAGAATGCATTTCAGGGGCCCAGCATGTTCCCAGGTACACAGAAGATGCTCAACAGAAATAGCTATGGTTGTTACGCCTATCCTGATTATCCCCAGTCAGAAATGGTTTCTCCTGTCTACATTTCTGCCGGCCAGCATCGCATTTTACACTCTCTGTTCTAGAGTATTATCCCCAGTTAGAAATGGTTTCTCCTGTCTACATTTCTGCCGGCCAGCATCGCATTTTACACTCTCTGTTCTAGAGTATGGATGGCGACTCCCATCTCTCCTCTCCAACCACACTCTGAGCTTCCAGAAGACACCTACAACTCCTGGCTCAGCACTGGGCACACGGCAGGTGTTGCATATGCTCTCTGGCCACCAGGTGTGCTATGACACCTGTGCTATGAAAGCTCCCACTTTAACCCCTCCCCAGGTCCCCAGCCCCTCTGGGCTCTTCGCTCCCTATCTCTGCTTCCTCACTAACCGTTCCCACCTTGGTCCTCTTCAATTAGCTTTTGTCATCTCCCCTTTCCAGAAGCCACTCAGCTCAAGATTACTGTGGCCCTCATCTTGCCAAGTCCAGAGGCCATTTCTTGGTCCTCCCCTTCTTGGCCTGTAGCAGCATTTGACACTGCTGCTCACCCTTCCTTGCAAAGCACTTGCCTGGGGACCCCTGCGTACTCCCTTGGTTCTCCTCCTACCTCTCTGGCCCCTCCTCCTCTATTTGCTTTTCTGACCCTTCCTGTCCCCACTACTAAGTGTGGGACACTTCAAGGCATAGCTGTGGGCTCTTTTTTTTTTTCTCCCTAAAGACACTGGCTTCCTCAGTTATCCAGCCCCATGGCTTTAAATATGATCTATATACTGATATCTCCCTGAGCTGCAGAGTCATAACTCCAACTGCCTATGCCACATTTCCACTTTGATATCTAATGAACATTTTAAAGTTAACACATCCACACCATTACCCTCCGTTTTCCTGTACCAAACCTATTGCCCCCTCTCTGGTCTTCTGCTAGTCTTAGTAAATAGCACCAGCCTCCAACTGGTTATATGGTTGTATAATAAAAATTTGACAGGCTTTCGTCCCTGGTTCCTGGAAGGCAAACTCTAACTCCTTGGAAATTCCCACATGGTAGGAGTATCTTTGTTATTCATGAACCCCTTAGACTTTATGCTAAGAGATGAGATGAGTCAGGATGGGGGCTGGGCACCAGAAGGAACAACCATGCCGTTACAGAGTTGGGGCTTTGAGCCAGCCTGGCCTCTGCCGAGGGGAGGGGGCTGAAGATTGAGTTCAGTCTCATGGCTGATGATTCAATCAATCATGTCTATGTGATGAGGCTCTAATAAAAACTCTGGACACCAAAGCTCAGTGGAGTTTCTGGTTGGTGAACACAATGATGTTCCTGGGAGGTGATGTGCCTTGATTTCATGCCCTGAAAAATGTGTGGGAGCTCTGTGTTCAGGGCCCTTCCAGACCTCACCCTGTGTGTGGCTGGTCCTGATTTGTATCCTTCATAGCAAAATGGTAATCATCAAAGCGGCACTTCTCTGAGTTTGGTGAGTCATTCTAGTGAATTATCAAACCAGAGGGGGTTGTGGGAACCCCTGAGTTTGTTGCCAGCTGGTCAGAACTGCAGGCAGCTTGAGGACCCTCCTGGTAGTTGGCGTCTAAGTGGGGGCAGTCTTATTGCGGACTGTGCCCTTTAACTTGTGGGGTCTGCATTAGCTCTGGGTGATTAGTGCCCTTGATGACTTATAAAACACCATTGGTGTCAAAACACACCCCATCACCTTTGATTCTTCTTTTTCCTTCTAATCTCACCCCCAGTGTGAGAGTAGGTCAGGTCAGCTCAACTGTCACAGCTGTTTGGAACACAGCCACTTCTCTCCTCCACTGCCACTGTCCTGGCCCAGCTGCCATCATCTCTTACCCGGATAATGGTAACATTCTCCCTGCTTCTGCCCTTGCCCCCTGCAGCAGACTCTCCAAACAGCAGCTTGGGGAGCCTGTATCCCCCACCCAGCCCACTCAAGACCCTCGAGTGCCCCACCTCCCCTGGAATTAAGGCACAGCCCCTTACCCAGCTCTCTGACCTCACCGCTCACTTCTCCCTCCCCTGTGCTGTCCTTTGCCTTCCTGGCTTCCTTGATGTTCCCCAAACATCCCAAGCTTCAGCCTGCCTCAGGCTTTTGCTTGTCCCTTTCCCTGGAATGTTGTTCTTGGTTTTCATTCCCTCATTCCAGCCTGAAAGGTCACCTCCTCCAAGAAGCCTTCCCTGAGCACCTTATATAAAGTAGCCCCTCCCCCTCTCTCCTCTCACCCAGCTGTATTCTCCTTGACAGCCTTTACGGCATATTACATATGCATTTGTTTATTTGATTATTGTCAGTCTCCCTTAGGAGAATGTCAGCTCCCTGAAGGCAGGAACCACGTCTACTTTGTTCACTGCTGTATTCCTAGTGTTTGGCTCCGTAAGTATTTGCTGAATGAATGAATAAATTACATGCCACAAAGAAAACTGGCCAGCTGGAAGAGGTATCATATAAATGATCTGGTACCTCATGGAACGTTTTGCTTTCCAGCTGGTTGTTATAAGGATTTATTTACACAGATGTGGCAGGAATCGCTGTAGGGCTGTGCAGTTTCAACAGCTTGAGCTCAAGAGAAAAAGTGCTTTGTTAGTAGGTAACAAACAGATGCTCTGAAAGCACAATGCGCCAGGTCATTTCCTTCAAAAATCACAAGATTAAACACAGAAACACAAATGAGAAAAATACATTGAATTTGCAGTCTCGTGACTTGAGTTTTAATCTTTTCTCCCGCACCGTAGTTGGGTGAGCTTTGGCAAGTGGCCTCCCCTCCCTGTGCCTCAGTTTTGTTGTCTGTAGAGTGGGGATAATGGTAATACCACTGACCTATGTCCCAGAGTGGCTGTGAGGGTTCTATGAGAGGCAGAATGGAAGCAGGCCCACAGGACTTTATTTGGTTGACTCCCTTGCTAACATCTACCAGAGCACGGAGTCCCAAGACATTTAGGCAAGAAATAAAGAGTCAGTACCAAGTAGACCTCTAGGAATAGTGACCAATTTTCAGTCTCCCAGAAAAGCTGCTGAGAGAAGAGAATTTGCTATAAGAGAATAAGAGAAAAATGCTGAAACCAAGTTGTCATATGTCATGGGGCTGTTTTCTCAATCAACTGTCCCCTCAATTCCAGGATCTCATGCACGGTCCTGGATTCTACCCTGTGAGTAGAGTGAGAAGCATTGGAGACACGGAAGCTGAGCATCACTTGGACACAGAGAACAGGGGGCTGGTGGGATCAGAGGCCAGAGGTGAAGGCAGGAAGCACCCTAAGCCACTATTGTCAGGAGAGCTTGGATTTTAGCCTCAGGACATCAGGAAGCTACTGGAGGGTTACAGTCAGGGAGTGATGCGAGCAGATCTGTGTTTTCAAAGGACCTGTCTGGTTGCTGCCATGGGGTGGGTGATCAGGGACAGGTGTAGGAGCGGGAGCAACCAGGAGGCTGACCCAGTGGTCTAGGCAAGACATGGTGGTGACCTGGATTTTGTGATGTCCCCAGGAGTAGATAGAAGACAATGACAGTCAAGACATGAGCAGAAATGAAGGGAGGGTCAAGGATGACTCCAAGTTTTGGATTTAGGCAAAGACACGAAGCAAGACATTTGCAGAGATATTTGAGGGTAACTTTGCCACACTCTCACCTTATACTGAGCTCCAACAGTCCAACGGCCAGCCCCTCAGAGTGGTTTTGACCCACAGTGATCTAAGAAGGTCAGCTGACAAGGGACAGAAGGACCTTTAAGCCAGTGTCAAGGTCCACAGAGGTGAAGCTTTGTTTCTGCTAAACTCAGCAACCATCACCATCCACATCCAACTTGCTCATCCTAGTCCTTCTCTCCACCACTGATTTTATAAATCAAAATCACTTTGGAGTTGATGCTAAGAAAAATTATTTTTTATATTCAGATTTTAATGTCCAGAAGCCCATTTCAACTATCAAATTGTTTATCTCTAACTCACTTCTTCTCACTTCATGAGAGTTTCTTAGTAAAATTAATGTTTTCAGGATGAACTATTTTGCTATGGCCTTGAGCAGCCACTCTGTGGTGGATGGGCTCAGCTGGGATGGTTGTACTGTTGCTTCTGGGTCTTGCTGGGAAGGTAAGGTGGTAACCAAGTGCACCACCTACTTAGGTGTCTGCATCACACCTCTCCAGAGATTTATTAAGGATGGAGACATGAGTTTTCCTTCCACACTTACCTCCCTCCCCTGATCCCACTACAGTTCCAAGTTCAGTGCTCTGCAAAATAAATGGTCTCAGTTGCCAGGAACAAGCTGTCCCTGTTATAGCCTGAATTGTGTCCCCCAAATTCATATGGTGAAACCCTAACAGCTGCCACTTCAGAATGGGACTATATTTGGATATAGGGTTTTTAAAGATGTGATTAAGTTAAAATGAAGTCGTTAAGGTGGGCCCTTATTCAATCTGACTGGTGTCTTTATAAGAAAAAATTTGAGCACAGACATATTCGGGAGGTGAGGATATAGGAGAAGTCAGCTGTCTAGGAGCCAAAGAGAGAGGACTCAGAGGAAACCAGCCCTGCCAACACCTTGGTCTTAAACTTCTATCCTCTAGAACTGTGAGAAATGAATCTGTCGTTTAAGCCCTCCAGTCTGTGGCACTTTGTTATGGCAGCCCTAACATGAATACATGAATACAGCCCCAAAGCCAGCTCCCTCAGAACTGCAGCTCCAGGGACAGAAGGAAGACTATGTGACATTGACCTTGGCTTTGAATAAAAAAATTTGTTTTTGAGAAAAAGAGCACTTTAGAATGAAAAGTGCCAACATAACCATTTTTCTTATACAGCTGACTAGCAAAATGCATACACACACACACACACGCACACACACACACACATTGGTGGGGGCAGAGGATTTTTTCTTAACTCTAACTCCTCTTTGTGATTATATAAACAGTGAACATTCCACTGGGGGAAATTTAGAAAGTGCAGAAAAGCACAAAGAAAAAAACAAGTCACCTGTTATCCTCCCACACTTTTGTATCTGTTTCTTCTATCTTCTCTTTCTCTCTCTCCCCACTTCTTTCTCTCTTGCTTACTTCTGTTTTTGTCTACCTATTTAAAAAAATACAGTTTAATTTTGGCAAATTGCCTTTTCACTTAATACTGAAATGTGAACATTTTCTCCTCCATTATTAAAAATTCATCTCAAACAGTTTCGATGGCTGCCCAGAATCTTCCTTCTGCGATCTATATTGCCACTACTGACTCCCAGTTCCCTGCTGCTGGCCATTGGCATTGTTTCCTATTGTTAACTAATATAAATACTGCTGTGATACACATCCTTGTAGATCAATCTTTGTATACATTTTGGGTTATTTCCTCAGGGCAAATGTCCTAGAAGTGAAATTACTAGTTCCTTATATTTTGAAAGAGGAAACTTTTTAAAAGCCTTTAAAACTTTCTAGTAGGTTATGCCACTTTCAGGGGTATAACAATTTCTCATCACACATATTAAAAGATTCCCAGGGTTTCTGTTATAATTTTAGATAAAATAAAAAGAAACAAACAAAATAAAACCCAGTCTACCTGCCTATAGTCAATACAAGAAAGTGACAGCCATCCCCAGCTAAAATGAAGTTGCCCTTCAGGTGAAAGCCTGTTTACTTAGGAAGGGAAGGAAAGGAGGTGGCCTCGCTGTTTTCTCAGCATTCTGTGGAGTGGACACCCATCTTACAGGTGAAGAAATGAAGGCACAAACGGGTAGAGTCACCCACATGCCCAAGGCCATGCATAGCTTGAGAAGGAAGCAGTCAGGATTGAAATTCAGTTTTGCCTGTCTCCAAAGACCAAGAGCTTAGCCGTTATTCCAGAGGGTCTGAGAGTGCTGGTCTTCACGCAGGGACAAGCTGCTGAGCAGGGCAGCAGCAGGACGGCTCCCAGATCCAGCCCTGGTGTCCTGTTCTGCCTTCCCATCTTGCCAGCAACATGAGTGTGCAGGACCAGGAAGACGCAAAGCTGGCGTGTGCCCCAAGGGAGCACGAGCTGGTGTGGCCCACCTGGCCCTCACCAGGTGACGGCCAACATGCCCACCTGGCCATTTGCTCATCTGGGACACAAACCCTTATCGCTGTGTTGACCCCACTAGAATAGCCACAGCTGTGTAACAGCCCAGACAAGGATGCACTAATGAGACTGTGTCTAAGAAAATACATATATAGATAAAAGCAGGAAGGAGAGCAAAAATACCGCAAACATGCCATGGCAGGGAAGTGAAATTATGAATACATTATTTTATCCATTGTCCAGTCTTTTACAAACGTAAGGTTATTTCTGCAGGGATATGGTGGCAAAACAAGGTATTTGAAGTCAGATGGACTGGGTTCCAGTCCTGCGTCTTAATGGTCAAGTGACTTTGAGCAAGTCACTTCACTTCTCTGAGCCTCAGTCTCCTCGCCTGCAGAACGGGGATAATCATTGCGTCTTGTTCTCAGGATGAACCTATGTAAGAGGTGAACCTTAGTACCGTGCCTGGCACATGGTAGGGCACGGCAAATACCAGTTCCCACGCAAATTAGCACCTCACTGAGCCCCAGGCATGAACAAGGAGACAAGGCCCTGCCTTGGGAGGAGCTGAGTGTGGAGAGGAAGAGACAAGGCTATCGAGGTGATGAGCAGTGGAACAGAAGTGACAGATCAAGTCCACATTATTTTCAGAAAATTATCATGCTTTGGGTCTTTAGCTCACGGCAGCAGCAAAATCGGAGGAGGAAGCATGCTTCGCCCCTGCCAGCTCTTTAGTCTCTCCCCAGCATCACCTTTTGCTTTTCCACCAAAAGGTACCCACGCCCCAGCTCCCAGAGCCCTGCTGTCTTCTGGAGCCAATCTGGTCAGATCACTACTACAACACACATGTATGCCCATGGGTTTCTAGACCTCCCCAGAGAGCACTTGGGAAAAAACCATGAAAGAAACATGTGCTTATTACGTAAAACTTAGAAAACACAGAAAACCCAAATTGCCCATAATCTCTAAACTTAGAAGTAACCACAGCTAACCTATAGATGATATTTTGATGGAAGCTTTCAAGGTTTCTTCCCCATCCTCTTCCAAGGAGTGACAAGCACGGTGGTGATTTGGGCACTGTGACAGGTTTGCAGGGAGGGGGTGTTGGGTGGGGCAGGCTCTCTCTTGTCAAACCTTGGAGCAGTGGCTAATTCAGCCTAGGAGGGAAGCCAGTTCCACACACACCCACCCCCAAGGCTGTCAGGGAAACGCCACCCAGGAGCCACTGGCAGGGGATCCTCTGTGGCCCATTCCAGAGAACTGCCAGATAGTCCCCCAGGGTAAAGTGGCTGTGTCTCCTAAGACTTGTTTGTAAACAGATGGTTCAGAGCCTCAAGCTTGTTTTCTCAGGGACACCATGATGGTGAGGGTTTCAGGCTAGCCCATAGTGGCCCCATCAACCCAAGACAGGGGCCAAAGACTGTGGCCCCAGAGCTAGCTCAATTCAAAAGGCCAGTGAGCTCCAAGGACCTCTGCAGGCTCCCAGGCCCCATCCAGGCTTCCCCTTCTCAAGGCTTCAAACCGAAAACGCCCCTCAGTGGACTGACCTCAGGGAGATAGTAATTGAAAAACCATCTGATGGCGTTAAAAGATACTGACGTGTAAATAACAGATATGACAGCCACAGAGCCCACACAGGAATATTGCTCTTTATCTCAAAAGGACATTTAGTAAGCCAAGCGCACTTCTCTTTTGGTGGAATATCACACCAAGGTAAAGTGGCAATGCGTAGGCGCTGCGAGGACAGGGGAGGCGGTCACCGGCTGGAAATAAGCCCGAACTGCAGCTTTCAGACCTGCTTCTGCCTTTACTCCTCCTCTACTAATAGAAGGAGTTTTTGAAAGCCACTGCTGAGGGCTTCAGTTTTGGGAAGTGGGCTAGGGAGGCTGGGTGTTGGGTAGTTGGGGTGGATGATTTCGCAGAGAGGCGGTTTGCAAACTGGGCGTTTCTAAATCAAGGCTGCCAGAAGCTCTGGGTGCACACAGATGCTAGTGGGCTTCTACGGGTGCCCCCAGGTGAACCAGGGCTCATGGCTCTCACACTCACCATCTGCTTGGGGGTTCACAGTCCACGCTCTAAGTGCAGGGAACCCTAAGAGAAAACGAGAGCAGAAAAGCACGTTAAGGGGGCTTGTATTTTCCAAGTCACAAACTGGGGGCCAGGGATTCAGATCTGACTGAAACAGTTTTAAACCTACTGTTTGAGCCAATCCCAGTATAGAAACCAGAGGATTTCATGCAAAGTCAGGCTTTCTGGCTCCGCTGGGGAGGGCTGCACCTCTGGGCCAGGTGCCAGCAGGATGGGCTCCCCTCTGCTCTGGTGTCTGATGCTGTGACCTGCACAGCTCAGTTGCGCCTCCTTCCTGGAGACAAATCTCCCAGGCTTGGCTGGGCATCCTCCCCTCTTTGCTGGATCCAGACATACAAACTGGGAACTCTGGAGGAAGACGGCTGGGCTTGTCCCTTAGAGAAATCAAGGGTGAGAAGGTAAAGTCAGGCTCTGGGCAAAGTCTGGGGTTGGGGCCCTTTGCAATATCCCTGGCCTGTGGCTCTGGGGACTGAATCAGTCAGGGACTTGGGGGTATCCCTGTCATTTGAGGAGGGTTTAAGGGAGGAACTCTACAAAGGTGTGGCAGGAGTAGGGAAACCTGGAAGGACGGTGCAGCTCCCGGGACAAGTGAAAGCAGCGGGGATTCCTTTCCCGCACCCCTAGTCCTGAAGGAGATGGGAGGATGGGGTGGCTTCCAGAGAGGGCTGTGCAGAGCAGATGCTTGATGGGAGCTGTCACCTGTGATCAAAGCATCCAGCCAGCCCAAGGTACCCTGACCCTGAGGGAGGGAGTTGGGAGGCTACACATACTCTAACTTCTCTCCCGGTCACTCTATATCTCACCAGAGCTTCTCATTGGCCAAACCTAACATGAAGCCAGAGGGAGAGGGAGCCCATTTGTGCAGCCCCTACCAGCCACCTCCCTGGACACACAGCAGGCAGGATACCAGTGCTGAGCAGATCCTGAGGGGCAAATGGCAGGCGTCCGGCACAGTAGCCCTGCCTACCTGTGTCCTACTCACTCACAGGGTTCACACCCTCAGGCCCCAATCCAGGGCTAACCAGGTCCTGAGAAGTGTCTGAAGGCTCCATTCTACCTCACTGACTATGAGATGGCACTGGGCACTTGGTGCCAAGCCCTCCTGAGCCCTGCTGTGCTGCTCAGCTGGCCTGAGCCTGAGCTTTTGCTCTGTCCTCTGGCACCCCACCCTTGCTACCCTCACCTTAGCACCTGGAGCTTGCTGGGCCCTGATCCTCCCTTCCCCCTCCCTCCATCCTGTTCTCTTCTACTGCACACCCTTCAAATTCCTCCCACTGTTGAGCCAGCCTGTCCCCTTCCCAGAAAAACAGCCCATCCCAGAGTTCACAGAGATCCAGGAGCAGAGTTGCAGGGAACCCACAGCCACGAGGCCAACACAGAGCAGTCACGGGGCCAGCTTGGGAGCCCCAGAGCTCCCCGCCCCAAATCTTTTCTGGGAAAAACACGAGCCCGACAAGAGGCAGCCAAATGCAGGGTTTCTTGGAACCTGGAGCTAGAAGTGATCGTCAGCTCCAGCACCTGCTTTGTATAGATGGGGAAACTGAGGTCAGGAGAAGGGTGGAGCTTGCAGCGGCCACACAGCCAGGGAGTGGCAGTGCCAGTGTTTTGTTTGCTTACCAGGCTGTCCCTTCCTTCTGGCCTGGGATCCATGAGGCTGCGGCCATGTTAGGAGATGGGGAGTTAGCTCCCTTTGACAATAGCAATCTTACTAATAAGGCCAACCTGGAGGGGTTCCTTTGAGCAGGCACAAAGCTAAAATCTAAAACACCTGAGCATTTACTCCTCATTCCAACTCCATGAGGCGGGCACTGCTATTACTCCCACATTACAGATGAGGAAGTTGAGTCCCAGAGAAGTTACATGGCACTCACAGCACAGAAGCAACCACGTCAACATGACGATAAGAACAACTAGCATCGCTGACCAGGCTGTGCTCCCGGGCTGGCCCTGTGCAGAAGCCCTCACACGCAGCGCCCCATTAAGCTTTATCTGGAGCAGCACTAGCTGCACGGTCATTGAGACACCCTCTGACTGTTTTGCTCCACACATTCGTCTGCTGGCCCTCTGTGGGCCTCTTCCTGATGTCTCCCTGATGCCCATATGAGGCAGAAAGCTGAAAACTGGCCACCTGTCACGCCCAGCACCTTCCAGCCGTGCTCCAGGGCCCCCCCCCCCCAGGCTCCCCTGGGCCCACCTGCTCCCTACCCAAGGCCCTGAACTCCTGTAGACTGTAGTGTCATCCTAGAGCTGTGGGCGGCCAGGCCTGTCTTTATCAGCGGTGCCCCCATCTTCTCCACGGGGACTGTTGGGATGAAAGATTGATGAGCAATCTGTCCTCACTAGTGCATTTTTAATTATGGAAGAAAGTAGACCCCAGCCCCTGGCCTAAACCAGGACTGTGAGGAGGATGGTTCTTGGATGTCACCACTGTTAAAATTTCATCTGCATTGACAGCAGCCATGAACTCTGCATCCAGGTTTTTCTGTCCATAAATAAAGGTGAAGGCCTGGGATGGAAAGTAATTGGTGAAATTGGAAAAATCCCCTGACTTCTAACATAGATGGTTCTGGAATGATATGTGAGTAACTGAGCTTGGGACCCCAGAAGGCCAGGGGCAAGTCCACGCAGAGCAGGCAGTGGATGCGGGAGGCTGAAGCCATCCTAGCTGTTGGAATCTATGATTCTTGCCCTTCTAAATTGCAGGTGACCGCACTTCTCACCCTGGATCCTCTTACAGTCAACCAGCTGAGATGCGGCTGAGCTCAAAGCATGGCCTGGGGGCCTTGCAGAGGCTTTAATCAGGATCAGGGCTCAAGTGAGCCACTGCCCCAGAAGAGCAGGATGCCCGTGGGATTATCCATGACTCAGGTGGGCCTAATTTCACAGGTCAGTCAGCAAAGGGAAACCATCGCCTGGGCTTGAATCTCGGCTCCATAGCTTCCTGGCCCATGTTCTTGAGCAAGTCACTTCAGCCTCCTGAGGTTCAGTTTTCTCTTCCATAAAATGGGGGTAGAAACAACTCCTGCAGAGGGCTGTGGTGAAGGTAAGGAAAGGATGTATGGAAAACACTGAGCACTCTGCCTGGCCTTGGTCAGTTCTTTTTTTTTTTTTTTTTTTCCCTGAGGAAGGGGCTCTCTCTGTTGCCCTGGCTGGAGTGCAGTGGTGCAACCATAGCTCACTGTAACCTCAAATTCCTGGCCTCAAGTGATCCTCCTGCCTCAGCCTCCTGAGTAGCTGGGAGTACAGGCACATACCACCACACCCAGCTAATTTTTTAAAAATGTTTTTTGTGGAAATGGGATCTTGCTATGCTGGTCTCGAACTCCTGGCTCAAGCAATACTCCCACCTTGGCCTCCTGAAGTGCTGGGAATATAGGCCTGAGCCACCGTGCCTAACTGGTGACTGAGTTCTTGATCAACAACCAAACAAGGAAGAGTAAACCACCCATTCTACTTTCAAATGGTTTATAAACTAGTGAGGATCTCACACAGCCCGAAAACAAAACTTGAAAGGAAGAATGGAAGGGAAGAAATCAGGGGTGGAGGCAAGGGATCATTTTAACTTGGGGTGGCAATCAGAGAGGCTTCATTGAAGATGAAAATACACCTCCAAGCACTTTTATCCTTCGAAAGTTCAGGGACTAATCTCCTTGGGTGGAAGGCCTGCCTGCATCCTGAAGGTCTCTCTAGAAAATTGGGTGGCAATGAGGTTCCAGTATGTACCTGGTTCTCCGTGATACCACTGTTCAGTCAATAAAGTCAAGAGTCATTGGCTCCAGGAGCCCCAGGATTTCCACAAGTTCTGCCTCCTCCAGGAAGCCTCCCAGGATTGCTTCAGCCCACGTGAACCTCATTCTTCTCATGTGCCAGCAGCACCCAAGGCCCAAACAACATGCCCTAAACAGCTGCTTCCAAGGGAGAAGCCTTGGGTTCTAATTCCAACTCCACCCTCTACTCCCTGTGAGATGTTAGGCAAATGCCAGCCGCTCTTGGGGCCCGAGTTTCCTTGTCTGTGGAAAAAGGGTTGGACTAGCTTAGGGTCACTCGGAGTGAGCTCTGGGGAGCACTAGTCTTTCAAGAAGCTTCCTGTAGCTCCCATCCCCCTTGTAGATTTCACAAGGCAATGACTAAGGCTCTGATAAGTCCTGCATCATAGAAACCAGCTTAGTTTGGTTTGACCCAGTATTTCCCATATTAACTTGACCTTGAAAACTTTTTTGGAATAAACTAGCATTCCTTAGAATATACTTTGGGGAATGGTGGCCTCAAAGATCTCTCAGGTACCTTCCTGCTCTGTCATTCAGAGAGTTAGTAAGTCTAAGGTGTGGAATTTCACCCCCTCAGTAACTTTTCCAAAATGTCTTTCCTTTATTTCTGGCCAAGATATGAGGCCCCCCTGCCTCTTCCAGCTCTCAGGACAGGTGCTATGTCTGGGTCTCCATCACAAGAATCCCTGTGTTGCATTGGTGGGTGTGTCTCTGCCTGTGGTGGCCATACGCTCTTGAAGGAGGGACTGTGCCTGGACACTGGTGTGTCCCAGGGGTTGACAATCTCAGCGCCTGAAATGTCACTGTGTGCTCAATCAATGTTTTTGAACACAGGGGTGAGGTTTTAAGTATTTAGCAAGCAGCATGGCCTTGTCATGTGCCAAGGGGGACACTAGCTATAAATAACCAACAGGGCTTTCCTGACCCTGCTTGTCAGTCAAACATCAGCCCTGGTGGAATGAATGAATGCATGAATGAATGAGTATGAATGCATGAATGAATGAGTATGAATGCATGAATGAATGCATGAATGAATGAGTTGTAAGACCCATATAAGAGGTTGTAACTATTAACTAAAGAGGAAAAGCACTTTCTAAGGCAAAGCCCAATGTTGTGTTTTTTAAATGTTTTCCTTTTTCTGGACTTTTCTGGCTTGGCTGTTCAGATGTGGGGGTGGGGGCTTGGTGGTGCAAAGATACCCAACCCCCATCATGGCACCAGGCTGGAGCCAAGGCCAGATGGGAAAGCGGGCCTTTCTGTGTCCTTAACAGAGCTGGCGGCAGCTTTGGTATTTCAAATGTCCTTCTGAAATCTGAATCCAAAATGGAACAATTTTTCGAGTAAATAATACCATTGATGTCAGTGTTGCTGCAGGAGGTTCAGCAGGCCCCAGAAACTCAGAGGTGAGGACAGGGTATTCTGGCTACACAAGGTCTCTGGCTGCACGAGGCCACCTGCCTTGCAGGTGAATGAACGGTCTGTGGGTACTTAAGGCATTGACCTAGCTAAGAGACACATTTTTTTTTTCCTGGTTATACTTGATAGTGCCCCAGGGACATTCAAAAATGCCATACCTTGGGACCCTATGCTGTCATGGGCTTCGGGGGCCTGGGTCAAGAGTGAGAAGGTGAGGGGTGGTGGAGCCAGGGGGAGGAGTCTTGCAGCTGCAGGGGAGATAAGAAAGGGTCAGGGCCTTCTCTGAGTGATGGGCTGCCCCTGGCACCCACTGAGCTACTGAATGGGATGGCTTCAGATTCCCATATTGGTTTCCTACTCCGCCAGGATTTGACGCAGATACTCCCCGGTTTGAGTTACAGAATCCGGATCATGGCTTCCTGACCCTTGGCTTCTCAGGCGGTTTGTGGAGGAGGGGGAGGTGTTGAGTTTTCAAGAGGGGCCGGGCCCAGAGTGTATTCAGAAGGCTTGGAGGAGAGTGGCCAGGATGCAGCCAGGGCTACCCCTCTGTGGTGGGAGTGGTGCCCCCACACTCAGGGACCCTTCAGCAGGGACCCCCTCCCATTGCCACCCAAGGATGGGAGGCACACTCTGGGACACCTCTCCAAGGAGAAAGTCTGAGTTTAGTGCACGTATTGTATGTTTAACACCTCCCCGACGCTTGCTAAATTCTCTCTTAAACAAGGGGAGCAGACCTCCACTGGTAGGATGCAGTATCCACCCAGGATTTAATAGCATCAGCAGTCTGCCTTCTTTTTCTAAAGTTTTTTTAAATTGTTACTTTCTATTTATGACAGCTGTTACCATTTTTTCCCCATTTATGGTAGCAATAAAGTTTCACTCTAAAATAAGTTTATTTTGGTTGAAAAAAAGTGAGCTCATTTGAATAAAGATTTTCAGTACTTTTTAGTACAGGTGTTCTGATCTCCAGGTGTGGAGGGAGGGAAAGAAACAACTGGAGTTTGGGAAACTCTCATCGAGTCCAACCTCCCCACAGCAGAGATGGGTACACTGAGTCCCAGAAGAGAGAGGCATTACCCAAGCACACACACCTCGTTATAAAAGACTGAGGCAGGGTAAAGGGCTCAGGGTTGGGGACTCCAGCCTTTTTCCACTTTGCCATCTCTTTTCTTTGTGAGGCCAGGATGTGAATGTCTCTCTTGGTGTGATCCTCACAAGTGGGGGGAAATGTGGGCTCATAGATCTGCTGCCGCCAGGGTCTTGGGGGCTCTGCAGGGGCTGCAACTGAGTGAGCCTTTTCATCTCTACCCCACAGAGCCGGTCACAGAATTGATGCTTAGTGAGAACCTGGTGAAAGGATAGATGAATGAATGGATGGCTAGAAAGAAAAGTGGATATATGGAGATACAGATGGAGAGAGAAGGGGATGGATGGATGGATGGATGGATGGATGGATGGATGGATGGATGGACTGGTGGATGAATTGGTAGTTAGGCTGATAAATGAATAGACGGAGAAAAGGATGAGTGAATAAATGGATGGATGGAGATGTCAATGAATAAATAATTTGGCTGATGACTTAGGATTCTCCCTGTCCCATTACCTACTGAAGGTTATTTTCATTCCTTTAGAGAGCTAGCAGAAAGTTCTCTATGAGAAAAAGAATGAATGGTGATATTTCAGTTACCTTGATAGACTGGTAGTGACACACACACACATACACACACACATACTTTTCATTTACCAATGAGACACTGAGGCAAACATAAATGACACTGCCCAGGAGTCCAGGGCCTGGGCTTCTCATTTTGCTTTTGAAACTCACTCCCCAGACTCGGATGAGTTGTCTCCCTTCTCTGGGCCTCCATTTCCCCATGTGTAAAACAAGAGTGGGTGAGTCAACTAATTCTCACCCTCCCAGCATCCTGTGGCTCCTTTAAGGCCTGCCAGATGCCAAAGCTTCCCCATGCCCCACAGTGTGGACGGCAGGTTCTGAATCTGTCAGATTGACTGGGCTTCTCTAAGAGGCGGGTGCTTTCCTGCAAGGAGATGTGCCAGAGCCAGCCAGACAAGCAAGTGGTCCCCGGGGGCAGCATCAGCATGGGCTCCATCTCGCTCTGCCTTTGGGACCAGCTTATGTAAAGGAGAGAATATTGGAAAGACTGGTGACATGAGGTCAAGGCCTCAGTACCCTAAGGGATGCCTCCCTTCATATATAAAACTGTAATATGGAGGCCTGGACAAACAAAGATGGGAGGACAGGGCAGGGGCAGGAGGGAGAGGCTCCTGGGTCAGCCAGTCCTGGGTTCAGATCCTGCTCCTGCCACTTCTTAGCTGTGTGACCCTGGGCCAGTTCTCTCAGCCTCTCTGAGCCTCATCACCCTCCAAAATGTGAGAAAAATGACCTCTCCCCCTCGCTGGATCCTTGTGCAAGGTCGGGTGTAATAGATGCTAGCTTACTGTCCTTCCAGTCGGTGAACCGCAAGGGAAGAGCCTGGATCTTCTTCATTACGAATTTCTCCACTTACTAAATGTTTATTGAGCACCTACCATGTGCCAGGCCCTCTCCCCTGCTCTGGGAATGTGGTGGTGAGCTAAGGTAAACCCAGTGTCTGACCTCGTGGCCTTCACAGTCTGATGGCCATTTATCAAATGGTCACTTATATAAGTAGGAAATGTCACCTGAGATAGGTTCTGTAAAAAAGGTGGGGTGGAGGAGGGGCTACATCATGGGGCCCACTTTGTGTGATGATCCTGGGCCAGGGTCATCAGGGAGGCGACTCAAGCTGAGACCCGAAGCTATACAGGTGGGGAGCAGGTACAGGTGTTGGGGGCAGGGGAGAGGCTGGGCAATGCAAAGGCCTATTGCGGGATGGGCGTGGCACATTCCAGGACCAGCAGGGAAGCCAGTGTGGCTGGAGCAGGGGGCGGGGACCTGCATGGCCTCACAGGAAGCTAGAGACATGGCAGAGGCCCGACAACCCAGGGCCTCAGGGCCCATGGCCAGGGCTTTGGACTTTCTCCTGAGAAAAATGGGGAGCCATTAACAGATGTACAGTGGAAGGGTGAGAAGTCTGGCCGCTGTGGGTAGAGAGTGGATGCAGGACTCCCAGAGGGAGGCTGAGAGCAGTGAGGTGGCCATGCCACCATCCAGGCAAGAGGCAATGGTGGCCAGACTGGGTGGTGGACACAGAGTGAACAGCAGCCAGGAGCAGCCCTCCTCCAAGCTCTGGCGAATGATTAACGTGCAGGGAAGAGATGCCTGTGGAGTCCTCTAGGACATCCTCTGCCTCCTTTCGCAGCTCTCTCCTAATGCCCTAAAGCTCAACCACAGCCCTACAACCGGAGGCAGGCCTCAACGCAGGACCTGTAGTAGGGCGTCCATGCAATAGTGAAAGTGATGGCATTCACAATTCCGACCCATGGACTTCACTGTTTACAATCTCCTTTCACAGCCTTTATCATAGTCGCTCCTCATAGCGACTGCCACGGTGGGTGAACCCAAAACCAACCTCTTTCCTGCATCCCTTTGGAAGCAGAAAGGCAGTCACCATGGTAGGGACTGTGGTTACACAGTTGATGCTCGTTATTTCTGGTAGTTCTGCTCAATAAAGTCACCGTGGGCGCTGAATTGTCAAGCACTGAACCTTTGCTCCTAGGAAATACAGGGTCAGGTTCCTGGGAACTTCTGGTCACAACATTTTCACCAACTGATCAGTATATAACCTTGTTTTAAGTATTGTTTGTTTGTTTGTTTAAAGATACCTTATTTAATATCTATCGTTGGCTCATTAACGTTGGGCTCCCGGCCAACGGCACCATAACTCACGCCTGGATGAAGCTGCCTAACACACCGTTTTCTCCGTAGGGCACAGCCGGGCCTTCTGGGCTGAGGAACACAAAACAGCACGGCAGCACCACGCTTCGGGGCCATTTCAAACAGCAAAACCACCAACAGAAAGCACACAGATGGGGAAATATGCGGTACTACACAGACTGCAGAAGGCACCTCTGCTTATGGGACGAGCTTGAAGCAGGAAGGCAGAGCGTCACCCGGCTCGACCTCCGCTGGGAACGCGCTGCGGGCCACTGCCGTTTTCCCCCTCTGCACACGCCTGCAAATCACCGCAAAAGCACTATGAGTATTGATCGGGGTATATACATTATCTGGGTATACACATTTTAAGGAGGAGGCAAACTCGCACATATGGACTCCACAAAGAAGGAGGATGTGTTGATCATTCATTTGTTGATAGGGCACATTTCCCGCCGAGGGCCTTCCGTGTGCCACATGCCTCTCCGGTGCTTGGGAGACCACAGGCGTCATCTCAGCCGATCCTCACCTGCCCTGTGGGTAGAGGCTGTTGTTTTTCAGAGGCAGAGGCATAGAGGTTTGGTTGCAGGTGGAGGGTCCCACAGCTGGGAAGTGGCCGAGTAGGGATGAAACCCAGGGATCCTTCCTCCAGAGTCCAGCTCCACTGCCCAAGCTTCACCTGCATGCGCTCATTCTAAAAGCTGTTTTCACACCAAATCTCTTCAAGCCCTCTTTATTTCCCACTTCCTGCCAAGTAAGCAGTTCAGCTCACAAACTATATTAATCTCTGGCATAAATTCATTTAAACAAAATATTGCCAAGCAACGCAAAAGCAGAAATCCTCTTACAACCCACATGGGTATTGATGCTGTGCGTGTGGAAGGGCTGAGCCTCTTAGTGTCTGATTGTAAACACACCCAAATCTGTGACAAAGACTGGGCAAAGCCAGTGGAGAAGCCATCCGGACAAACCCCTTATCCTCGGGGACAGACTGACCTCTCACTGTCCGTCCATGGCTGGGAGTGTGGGGCGTTGCTCTTCGCCTGCTGATTTGGCTGAGTCTCCCCCATCCTCACAGACAGCAGCAGGCAACAGTTAAACACTGGCCACCTTTGAGTGGTAACACAATTTCATTTTAAAATTTTTTATTTTTAACTTTTAAGTTCAGGAGTACATGTGCATGTTTGTTACGTAGGTAGACTTGTGCCATGGGGGTTTGTTGTACAGATTATTTCATCACTTAAGTATTAAGCCCAGTACCCATTAGTTATTTTTCCTGATCCTCTCCCTCTTCCCATCTTCCACCCACCAAGAGGTCCCAGTGTCTGTTGTTCCCCTCTACAGGTCCATGTGTTCTCATCATTTAGCTCCCATTTATAAGTGAGAACATGCACATGTGGTATTTGATTTTCTATTCCTGCATTAGTTTGCTGAGTATAATGGCTTCCAGCTCCATCCATGTCCCTGCAAAGGACATGATCTTGTTCTTTTTTATGGCTTCATAGTATTCCATGGTGTATATGTACCACATTTTCTTTATCCAGTCTACCATTGATGGGCATTTACGTTGATTCCATGTCTTTGCTATTGGGTAACACAGCTTTATGATCCTGCATATTTAATTTTCCAGAGCCCCAGTTTCCTCATCTGTAAAATGGCTCAGGTGAAGTTATTGTTATTAATACTCTGCATTTATACTGCACTTAAAACTTTATAAAGCACTTTCACACCCAGTGGTTGACTCCTTGTTTCTCCAAATTGAGAGGTAGGTAGTGCTATTAGCCCAATTTGGCAATGAGGAAAGCAAGGCTAAGTTTGTGGCGGGGGGTGGGGGGTGGTGAGCACACAGCCAGTGGGAGGCAGGGCTGTGATTTGAACCCATGTCTTTGGTTTCTCGATGGCACAGTCTTTCAACTACTTCCTCGGGTAGAGAAACAATGATTTCTTCTTTTGGTGGGTCAATTCCAAATTGGAAAATGTGTTTCAGAATAGAAGGGAGTAGTTATGAGCACAGACCCCGAGCCACACAACTTGGTTTGCAGCCCAGCTGCGTGTCCTGGAGCAAGTTACTTACTCTATGTGTTTCAATTTCTTTATCTGTAAATCTGTAAAGTATCATCTACCTGGGAGGGTGGTATCAAGGGTTAAATGAGTCAGTATTTGTAAAGTGTTTCGTACAGGATCTGGCACTTAGTAAAATGCTACTTAAATACCTAGGCATAAATCAGAAGAAAAAACATTTGCAGAATTTGTTGTTGCTCAACACTTTTTATATCTGAATGTGGCTGAACTACATGTTGATTTGTTGCAATTAACATTACTATTAATAGCCAAGTGATAGGTCCATCTTTCCTTTAGGATAAATATTATTAGCCCATTTTACAGATGAGGAATCCTGAGGCTCAAAGAGGTGACATGACTTGTTCAAGATCACACAGTTGGCAAGTGGCAGAGCAAGGCCTCCAATTGAGCTCATTCAGCCTGTGCTATTAATCAAGCTGCCACCCCTCTAATCAGTGGCATTCAAGCTACTTGAGGTCCAGGCTTTGGGAAGGGAGATCTTTGCAAGGGGGCTACTGTGGACATGGTGGGACAGACCATATAAAGTGGCCCTCACTCCCAATCCCAGGCTGGCCCTGCACAAGTCCTGGCAGCCTGGAAGACAGACTTGCGTTCCATACAATGGGCTCCTCCTCCCTTAGAAAGGAGGCCAGCGTCCCCTACATGCTAAGAAAGAAAGATCAGAAATGCTTCCATATCAAATATAGCATCAGGATTAAAATCAGAGCAATATTTGGAAAGTGCCAGAAGATTTAACATAGCTTGCTGCTAATTTCCCAGTTTTGTTTCTTATAAAAGAGGTTTCAGGAGGGCTATCTTTACCCAAAGTGAGTTGCTACCAAAGATGAACTATTGTTGCACATCCAGAAGAGAGAATGGGCTTTGAACTTAATGTGAAGCAGGTCCGGAGGTCCTCAGCCTGGACTGGGACCCTCAGGTTCTAGGCTTGGCTTGACTGCTATCTCTGTGTGACTTTAGAAAAAATTTTCCCTTCTCTGTGCCTGAGGAGCAGTGGGGCAGGAGCCATGGGCTGAATCCAGCCTGCAGATGGTTTTTTGTGGTGGGCTTGGAGAGAGTTTTAAATGCTAGGAAAGTGACATATAAAAGTGTAGATTTCTGTACTTTCTTAAAAAATGGGAATACCAGGTTCCTGGATCTCACACTCCCCACAAGATTAACAACTCTGGTGCTGGGTGTGACTACTCCCATAGAGAGGCTGCAGTCTCCGCCACTCCCAGCTGCTCGTCTCCCCGTTTTCACGCAGCATGACATCAGCATGGCCCTGGAGACATTTGAGTTTGCCACCCCGGGGCAGGCCAGTATCCTCTATGGGGCCTTTATGTGTTACAGTTACTGTTTTCAGGAATGTCCCTACACTGTATGTCTTTGTTCTAAGGCTCAGTGAAGTCAGGGATCTTACACAGGGATCCTGGCACACAGTAGGTGCGTCACAAATTTCTGGTGAAACGCTCTGAGACAAAGTTAATGACTGTGGCAAGCTGGAGTAAACATTGGATGAGGAGTTGGCAGGGCTTAGCATTGAGCTCTGGCCTTGCCACAAAGGGACACTGGGCATGGGTGGGTCCTTTCCCCTGCCCTGGGTCTTTCTCTTAGCATCTAAAGAGGATGAGCCAGCTCTGCCAGGTCCTCTACAGGTGGCTCTGGGGACACAGCCCTGCACAGGGTCGGCCACTGAGCAAGTCCTGGCCTCTTTGTGGTGACAGCCCAGGAATAGTGAGGCCCAGTAGAACTGCTGCCTATCCCTGTTCCCCTGGTGGCTGTCCTGCTCTCCTCCTCTCACCCTGACTGGCTGGAGGGCACAGCCCTGCCATAAGGGCATCTGAGGACAGTCAAATGGAGGGGGGCACGTCTCTGTGTGACTTCTGACCAGGCCCTCAGACAGCCTGGCTGAGCCAGGGCTCCCTCAACATGAAGCTGATAAAAAGTAAGGAGATGCAGGGGCTGGCTGGGAACAGGGGCCCTGAGCCATATGGGCCTGGGAGTGGAATCCTTGCTCTTCCACCTCCCAGCTGTGTGACCTTGGATGAGTGACTTGACCTCTCTGAGTTTCTCTCCCTTCATCAAGAAAATGAGAATTCTAATGGCTGTCTTATAGAATCGCTGTGGGGGTTAAATGAGTTAACACATATGAGTGCTTCCATGAATGCTATTTCTCCCACCCTGCCTCCACTTCCAAAAGGTTTCCACACCAGGGTTGCCATCCACTGATGCAATAACAGCAGACAGGATGCCCTCCATCCTGGATTTGCTGCTCCTTCCCAGAAACAATCTGTTTCTCTTAGAAGTCTCACCCTACTGGAGAACTGTTAATGTTTCACTTTTTTAAGTTAACAAGCCTTCATTTATTAATCAACAGGGACCAAGAAGGGCATCTATTAGTCACTAACACTTTAGTATGAATTTCTTCACATCAAATGCCTTCTTCTCTGATGGTAATACATGGGGATAGAAATTTTAATGAAGGAAGGCCATGATATTGAAGCACTAGGCCCTTCACAAGGGAGAACAGTATGCAAGAAAAACTGAAAACCTGCCAGGGGAGGTAGACTAACTTAACTTTTAATATTCCAGCACTTTCTGAAATAATAGCTCTGAGCAACAAAGCTTAGGTAAGCCTGCACCCTTGGGCACAAGATCCTCAGTCCAGTTTCCATTCTATAGTTGAGGCAGGGCAGCCTGTATTGGCTGTCCCCCCAACAGTTATTCTCCTCCCCATTCTCCATGCTGTCAAGACATAACAGAGACAAGAAATGCCTGATACTCACTTTCCTAGATTCCTTCCCAGCTAAGGGTGGCCATCTGACCCATTTTAGCCATTAAGACTTCCGCTCAAAGGATCCCAGGTAAGAATGCCCCACCCCCCAACCCGATCAAGAGAGAGAGAGATGCACAAGCAGAACCCTTCTTCCTTGCCGCCTTTCTGCCTAACTTTGGATGCTTCCCTGTGAGGAGGTGAGGCTTGAACCCATGGCAGCCATTTTGCAACCATGAGGCTGACACAATGAGATGGCGCCTGAGTTCCTTTCTGAATCCACCCAGGAACCTCCCACTACCAGGTACTTATTACTTTATTACTTTCAATCACATGTTCTGTTATTTACAGGCAAAGTGCTCCTAAGTGATGCACAAGGCATCTGAGGCTACGTGACTTGTTTACAGCCATCTCATTGTCAGTTGGTGGCAGCTGCATGGTGAGACCCTGGTTTCCATGGTTCCAATATCTGCCATAGCACCATATCCCAAGGTGACCCCACTGGGGGCCGTGTCCAATTCAGCCTTGGAGACATCCCCAGGGGTGGCCCAAACAACTTCTCCAGTAGGAAAACACAGCTTCCATGGCCTCTCACAGATGCCCCAAGCCAGTCCCTGACTCCAGCCAACTGAACAATCTCCCTGATTCCAAAAATAGCCCCAGGATCTTCTCTGTGGCCTTGAGAAAACACAATTTTGGGGTCACTGTGACATACAGAAAATATAAACCACATCTTTGGGAGCCTCCAGTCATAGGCTTTGAGGGCTGAGCCCAGTACAAGTCATTTGAGTCAGTCCCCTGCCTCCAGCAGGGTGACCTGTCTTCTCCACAGAAGAGTGCATGAATGCCTTCTGAAACTTGACCCCATGACAAGTCACCAGGAAGGACCTTTACTCCCCTAAAGGAGCTCCCCTGTGAGCCTCCTGGCAGCCCGAACTCCACCATTAGCATGCGTGTCCTCTGCCAAAATACAAATCTCCACTATTCCTAACTATGAGCTTCAGAGAACTTTCTTGAGGGGCAGGTTTGGTGGGGAAGCCCTGTTATGTGGAACCAGGGCTTTTGCTCAAAGGATCAGAGGGTTGGGGGTGTGTCAGGGAGACACAACAGCGTATGGGATTGGTTGTTCCTACGTGATAGAAGAAAGAGCCTTCCAACACTCGCAGGACCCCGAGATAAATGTCCCTGGGAATCGGAATGGTATCAGTGGCCTCTCTGTGGGAGACAATACGGAGCAGGAGGTACTGTGAGGATATGGAAAGTGTCACTACTCAGCTCAAGGTTGCCTGAGCTTCCGATTTTCAAGAGAAGTTGGAAATCCAGGTACTTCCATGGCATCTCTCAATTTGGGGATGTTGGCAACTAATTCCAGTTTAAAACCCATAACATTCAACATAGTCACGGGATTTGCCTGAAGCCCCGAGTTTGGAGTCTCTGGTTGAGAGTTCCAGTGGTTAGGAATGTTGCACCCCAAGTAATCAGAAAACAGCTCTAAAAGCCTCCTGCATTTCCCTTCCTCCTCCAGTGACAGACTGAGGACACCAGGCAACATGACTTTCCAGCTCTTAGGTGCCTACAGCGGTGAAATTTCTCCATCCTGCTTGTGTGCCAGAGACTCTAAAGCCCATCCTGTTCCCCTCTCCCTCTCCAGTGTTCTGAGCCCTCCAGATGGCAGGGGCAGACAAGAATCAGAAGCAGCTGCCTAGAATGATCTGCCACAATTTGGCCTTGGTGGAAAATTCCACTAGCACCTCCCAGGTAGCATTTTGCACGCGACAAGGACGCAGCATCCGCAGGCCTCCTTCCATACAGCCCTGTGCCTGCCTGACCAGGATTGTGCCCTCTCAGTCATTCTCATCAATCCCTGCCAGCTTTGCACTGACCAGGCCGGGCTGGAGTCAGCAAATGATCCCCTGGTGGGTATTTCATAAAGCACTCCCTGGCCTTAGCTCAAAGAGATTCCTGCTGGCAAGGGAGGCTGCAGTGGCGGCTGCAAGTGTCACTCCCAGGCCTTCCTGCTGAGCCTCTCAGGGATAAGCCTCCAGGCAGAGGGCCCCCTGGACCTACCCAAATGGATGCCCAGGGCCCTAAATTCTGCACAAGTGCTCAGGGATGCAAACTCTGCCATTTGGCAGCCTGGAGACCTCTTACACTTAAACTTCTAAGAGGCAGATGAAAGCCTCTGCCTGCCGACCCCACAGGGGTCAAGATGTGGATAAGACTGGCACGTGATGTGCTATTCCAATGTAAAGGCCAGTCTCTTCCTGCAGCCCATGAGCATTCTCCCAGCATCAACTCCCCCGCTTTTGCCAATAATGACATGCCGCTTCACTCACCCAAGCACTCCTGCCTCAGAGTGCTAGGGACCTGCAGACAGAAATGCAAGGTGACAGTAGGGCAGGCTGTGTCATTTCCCAGGAGATGCACAGCCTCTCCTCTTAGGACTTGTCTTGAAAGGCTGGCTTCATGCTCAAACCTCCTTCCTGGGCTGCAGGAGGCCAGGAGATTGGGCTCACTCAGGCCAAGGGGGCTGGATGTCTAAGACCCCAGGGAGATTAGGAAGAACTTCTAGAAAGAGGAATTGTTCTAACGGTCAAACTGTTTCATTGTTTGCCTGATTTAAACGGCTGGGGAAACTTCTGTTTCCAGCCAAGAAGGAGCAACAGAGACCAGATTTGCCCTCTCACCTGCAAAAAATGAAAAAAAATGAGCAAAATATACAAAACAACAGTTTGTTTGCATGATGCTGGACATCAGACAACAATGGTCAATGATAACTGAGAGATGAAAAACAAAATAGGTAAGTCAGTGATTGCCCCAAACACTGCCTTGAGAGGGTTTCAAGGCCATGGTTCAGATTGGGGGGTACCCAGGTGGAGCCCGGTGGACTCTGAGTTGAGGAGATGGAGCTAAGAGTCCAGGACAGAGCATCAGAGGGGGAAGAGCTGCAGAGAGCTACAGAGAGAACTCTGGAGACCTGCAGAGAGTCACTCTTGAGTATTCAGCTAAGTGCTAATCAGGGCCTGTGTGTGAGAAACTTACCCAAGTCCAGGGAAGGAACCACTGGAAATAATTAGTGGGAGCAAGGCCTGGCAGTCAGACAGGGCTGGAAATAGTGCCTGTTGCCATTAGCCAGACTGGGACACCTCAAGATTCATGGACGTTGAGTTGAGTATTCAGAAGGGTCTTGCCTCAGCAGTGGGGAACAATTAACACTAGACTTAGCACTGCTCTATCCCTATCTAACAAGTATTAAAAACAAGACCCAATAGGATCAAACTGTCTCCAAGTATCTTAACTATGTCCCAGATGTAGCTCAAGAATATCGATAAGATTACAAAAATATCTAGTACCCAACAAGGTAAAATTCACAGTGTCTGGTATCCAGTAAAAACTTACCAGGTATGCAAAGAATCAGGAAATTACAATCAAAGTGAAAAGATAAATGAATCAATAAAAACTGACTCAGAACTGAATCAGATGTTAGAATTAGCAGACCAGGGCATTGTAACAGTTATTATAACTATATTCCATATGTTCAAAAAGTTAAGACATAGAAGATATAACAAAACCACAAATCAACCTTCTAGAGATGAAAACTATGATGTCTGAAATGAAAAAGACACTGGATGGGCTCAATAGCAGATTAGACACTGCAGAAGGAAAGATTAGTGAACTTGAAGATAGCAATAGAAACTACCCAAAATGAAATGCAGAGAGAAGAGAGAATAAGAAACTGAAAAGAGTATCAGTGAGCTGTGGGGCAGCTTTAAGTGGCCAACCACATATGCAACTGGAGTCCTCAGAGGAGAAGAGAAAGGAGAGGCAGTGCAGAAACAAACATTTGAGAAATAATGGCTGAAAATTTTCCAAATTTGATAAGAACTATAAACACACAGGCTTAAGAAGCTCAAAGAACCCCAAGCACAAGAAACATGAAGAAAGCAACACCAAGGCAGAGCAAAATCAAATTGTGGAAAACAAGTGGGAAGGAGAAAACCTTAGAAGCAGCCACAAAAAAAAAAAAGCATTGTAACAGAAGAACAAAGATAATGATGACAGATTTTTTCACTGGAAGCAATGCAAGTGAGAAGACAGTGGGGCAGCATCTTTAGATGAAAAGAAAAAAGAAGAAACACACTGTATACGTACCAGTGAAAATATCTCTCAAAATCAAGGTAAAATAAAAACATTTTTAGACATAAAAAGCTGAAAGAATTCATCACCAACAGAACTGTACTATAAGAAATGTTAAAGCAAGTCTTTCAGACAAAAGGAAAATAACAGATGGAAATACAGCTCCTCATAAGAAAGGAAGAGTATTTAGCAACTACGCAGGCAAATATATAGGATTTAAAAAACATTTAAAATGTTAAAAAAGATAATGCTGCCTACACAAAAATGACAACAAAGAAGTATGGTGTTTAAAACACATGCAAAAGTCAAATGTATGACAATAACAGCATAAAGGTTGAGGAGGAAAAATCGAAGTGTAGTTTTGTAAGGCATACTGCATGTGAAGTGGTATAATATCACTTGAAGGTAGACTGTGATAAGTTAAAAAACCCCACTAAAATAACAAAATACAGAATTAGAGATAATAAGCTAACAAAGGAAATAAAATAATATAAAGATATCCAATTAATCCCAAAGACAACAGGAAATAGGGAAAAAGTGCACAAAAACACAGGAGACAAATAGCAAGATGATAGATTTAAAGCTAACCATATCTATGATCCCAATAAATGTAAGTAGTCTAAACTCCCCAATTAAAAGGCAGAGATTGTCAGATTGGATTAAAAAGCAAAGTACAACTCTATGTTGTCTATAAGAAATGTGCTTCAAATAAAGACACAAATAAGTGGAAAGTAAAATGATGGAAAAAGATATGCTATGCTAACATAATCTAAAGCTGGAGTGGCTACATTTATATCAAAGTAGATTTCAGAGCAAAGAATATTAGCAGGGATAAAGAAGGTAATTTCATAATGCTAAGGAAGTCCATTCATAAAGTGGAGACAGCAATCCTAAATGATTCAGCATCTAATAAGGCAGCTTAAAATGCATGATGCAAATATTGATGGAAAACAAGAGAAATAGAGAAATTCACAATCATCGTTGGAGATTTCAATACTTCTTCAATAATCGATAGAACAAGGGACAGAACTATTGGGGTAAACGTTTGCAACTTTAGGCAAAGTTGGGCAAATATTCGTTATGTACATCACCAAAAGCACCATCCATAAAAGAACAAATAGATAAATTGGGCTTCATCAAAATTTAAAACTTCTGCTCTCGGAAAGACACTATTAAGAAAATGAAAAGTCACCAAAAGCCCAGCAGAATTCACTCCAGATGGCTCCAATGAGGGACTTTAATGCAGGCATGGGGTTATGGGAAGAATATTGTTCATTCTGGCTACTCTAACAAAATACAATTAAGTGGGTAGCTTATAGGCAATAGAAATGTATTTCTCACAGTTCTTAAGGCTGAGAAGTCCAAGGTCAAGGTGCCAGCAGATTTGGAGTCTGGAGAGGGCCTCAGACAGTGCCTTCTCACTGTATCCTCAAATGGGGGAGAGACTGGCTGGTTCTCTGGAGTCTCTTTTATAGAATCACTAATCCCCATCACGAGGGCTTCTCCCTCAAGACCTAATCACCTCCCCAAAGCCCCACCTCCTAATACCAGAACCTTGATGGATGGGACTTCAACATGGGAATTTTGAGGGGTCACAAACATTCAGACCCTAGCAGATATCAAGGCACCCAGAGACTAGCGACTGGGTGCGGAGTTGTTGCCACACCTAGGCCTGAAGGGACAAGGAGGAGAAAGAGTGTCGGTGGAGGCCGGTGACTGCTGGAACCATGGCAGAGTGCTCAAATCAGAAAGGGGGTTTGATTTGAGGAAGAAATGCCTGACTTTTCTCTCTCCTGCCACCTTCTAGTCTCCTGCTGATGTCTCCCATTGCTTAAACTCAAGCTAAGGCTGAAGGGCAGAAGTGCTCAGGGGTGCAGTCCCTAGAGATCAGCATCCCTGAGCACAGAGCAAGGTGAAGAGGGGAGAATGGCTCTGAGTAGGGACAGAGGGGGCCGCACATCCAGGCTTTCTTGGGTACTATTGGTGTTTTTGCACTGAAAGTCTAGACTTTTCCCAGGAGACCTTTTAGGCTCAGGCAAATTAGGATGGTTGGCCACCCCAGTGTGGTAGTGAACGGGAATCAGCCAGCACTGGGTGATGTTGTTATTCCCCTTGTACTGACGAGGAGACTGAGGTCTGAGAGGCTGAGCTACTCATCCATAGGGCAAGGAAGCAGGATTCGAACCGATGTCTATCTAAGGTGCTCTTTCACCCTACCGGACTTGCTCTGAAGGTAGGGAATGATTGGGGAACTACGTCAGAGGTCAGGACAGAAAGGACAGGGGTTTCCAGGGGACAGACAGACACAAGTGGTCCAAAGGAAGGTGAAGACAGCACAGCACCTCTCTAAATCGGCCTCTTCCTTCTCTGTCAAGGAGAATCATTTTCAGGCTGCAAATACTGCAGAGGGGGCACTGGAGGCAACAAGGGGAAGGCACTGGCTTGGGAACTCTTGATTTCTCTAGGGGGCTTGTTGCTTTGTGGCCACTGAGATGAATGACATCCTGGAGAAGTGCAGGCATTGTGACGTGATCTCAGGGATCTGAGACCTGGGGGAGGCCAGAAGGCAGGAGAAGGCAGAGGCTTCAGGGAGAAGGCAGTTACTTTCACTGGGATTCCCAGAAGGCTTCTGGAGGAGGAGGGCCCTTGTAATAAGGAAAGAGTGTGGGGAAGGCTGTGATGTCCTTACCCCAGCCCCCATTCCCCACCCCATTCCCCATTGCTGCCTCCTGCCTGCTTTCCTAGGGCTCTCCAGGCAGACGACAGTAACACGGAGGCATGGTGTTTGAACATTCAAGGTCTCTCCTGATGTTTTGGAGGAAATGTTGTGGAAAGGAAGGCCAGATCATAGTACAGAGGGATTCAGAGTGGTTGGATGATCAAATGAATTGGAAGTGTTATCCCAGAGGGGCGTCTCTGATAGCATGCCACGTGGCTCTGTCCTCAGAGCCCCTTCAACATGGCCATCAGTGATGTGGAGGACAATGTGAATGGATTCCTGACCAACAGTGGGGGTGTGTGACCCAAGGCAGGAAGGACTGGGGTACACCCAGGATGACTAGCAATTGAACTCAGGGAAACTAACAACCTTGGGACCTCAATTGAATTGGAAGGAAACACACAGAGGACCAGAAATGGAACAGGATACACTACAGCAGGGGTGCAGGTAGAAGATGGGGCAGCATAGCTTTTGTAGACAACTATTTGCTCAGAAGAGCCTAAGGTGGGATGCTGTAGCCAAGAAAACTAATCCCACCTGGAACCAGCTGACTAGAGGAGTAGTGTCTAGACTGGGGATTGCAAACTCAGGCTATCCAGGAGACAGGTTGATGACAAGTGAGAGGGCTGAGTGGGGACTGCTGCAAATGGAGAGTCTCAAGTCTCATCTCACATGGACAGCTGACCCTCAGCCCTAGCCAAGGGTGGCCCAGTATATGAGGGCCCAAGACCCTAAATTTTCCAAATTTTAAAAAAGAAGCTGGAAATCAAAATTCAACTCTCTGATTTTTAAATACTAAGTATTTTTTCTAGTTGTTACTGTTGTTTTCATCTGCTTTTGGTCAAAGAGAAAACATCCAGGGGCCAGATCTCGCCTTTAAGATGCCAGTTGGCAATGTCTGGTCTAGAACAAGAACGGAGATTATTCTCTTTCCGGTTGCTCAGCTCTAACTTGGATGCAGCTGAGGGTACATCTCTGGGAGGGAGATGTGCTGTGAAAAGAAGGAGTTCTGAGGGACCAGGAAAGGAGGGCATGGAGATGTTCCCGGGGAGAAGCGAAGTCTAAAAGTGTAGGAGAGAAACAGATGAGCCACTGTGTCTGGTTGACTCATCTACCCATCTATTCATCCAACCATCCACCTACCCACTCATTTACCTACCCACCCATCCATCCATTCACCCATCCATCCATCATCCACCCATCCATCCATTCATACATAATAAAACAATTCACTCACTCACTCATCCACTCATCCACCCACACACTCATCCACCCATCCACCCATCCACCCATTCATCCATCATTCACCCCTCCACCCATTCATCCTTCCATCCCTCATCCACCCCTCCACCCATCCCTTACTATACTGTTGTAGTTAAGAGCATGGACTCTGGAGCAAGACTGCTTAGGAGTGAATCTGGCTTTGTCACTTCCAGGTTGTATAAACTTGGGCAAAGTAGTCAACTTCCCTGAGCCTCAATTTCCTCATCTATAAAATAGGGAGGATGAAAGTAGGGTTTCGAGGATTAGAACAGTCTATTCATGTACAGCACTTTGAACAGTACCTGGCGTGTTGCAAGTGCATCATATAGGGGAGCTATACTTGGCCATTAGTGTTGACCCAAGAGTCATTTACAGAGTCCCAGCCAGGGGCTAGGCACTGTATTGGGTGCTGGGTCATGGATAAAGCAGGCACAGTCACTGGCCTCAGGAGCCTATAGTCTCTTGGAAGAAACAGAGCAGCGACCAGATAACTTTACAATCTCATCCTATAGAACAAAAAAGTCACTGTGTACATGTACACCCACACACGTACACACAATGTCTGGCCTGTGTAAAACCCATCAGAGCTCTGTGCTCACATATCATCAAAATAATCCATTTCTATGTTTAAAAAACACATGATTTTTCATGACCCATTCACCTGGAAATAATCACAGGTATGCATAGAGATTTAGCTAAAAAAAAAAGGTACGGCATGAAACAATGCCCGTGGATAATCTGCTTTGGGTCCCTGCCATGGTGGGCTGGATGTTTCATATGTGTGACCACAGAGGATTCCTAAGCCCCACAATAGTGTAGGGAAGTAGCTCTGGCCCCCCAGCCCTGAGCTCAGCACCCCCTGCCTCCTCCCCATACACTGAGGGAGTCTACCAAAGGGGTGTGCTCGCCTGGTGCCCAGGTCTTGGTCTCTAATTAATCATTTTCCTCTAACAGGAATCAGAGATCCTGGGAGAAATGGTTGACAGCAGGACTGGGGCAGGTCAGGTTCAGGATGAGCCAGGAACATCTTGTTATGCCGGAAAGTCAAGGAGATGCTTAAATACACACTCACACAACAACAACAACAAAAACAACAGCAGCAAGGCAAAGATGAGGCATGTCACAAGAACGCAAACGCCAGCTTGTAAGGACTCCCAGTGGCCAAATCTGGGATGATGTGAGCACCAAAATAATTAATACGGTAATTAACTATAAGTCTTTGGGGAACAAAACCAGGAATTCATGAGTTCACATAGAAGAGTGGATGCATCTGTGGCTCCATGGGAGAGAACGGAGAGCTCTTGCTTGAAGGAGCATGCAGAGGCCTGTTTGATAAATGTGGAATGCTGGAGTTGCAAAATCAGCAATCATAGTAAAGATGGATCAAGCAAGAATAATCAATGAAGGCCAAGTCTAGGGGAAACTTTGTGGAGAAGCAGCATTATTTACCTAGTCTTCAAGCATCTCCCCACAGATTGGGGAGAAAATAATAATGATACAGTGGAGAAATTACATGACACCTTGTCCGGATGGTCAAAATTCCCATCTCCATTGTGGGGCACATGGCATCACATGCCTGGGAAAGACAGCACCACCAAGGTGGCATTCCAGCTGAGAACGCATAACTGGAAGTTAATCAAGAGGAAACAGACAAACCCCAAATGAGGAACATTCTATTAAAAAGCACAGGGATTATATTCTTCAAAAATTTCAGTGTCATAAAAGACAAAGAAAGGCTGGGCAGATGTTCCAAATTAAAGGAGGCTTAAGAGACATGACAACCAAATGCAGTATCTGATCCTAGACTGGATCCTGTGCTGGAGGAAAAAAAAATGGGTCAATTGACAAAGCTGACAAAATAAGGGCATCAGGTTAGATCAAAGTATACATCAGACACCCAAAGCAAAAGCAACAAAAAGGAAATAGATAACTTGGACTTCATTAAAATAAAGCACTTTCATTCATGAAAGGACATTATCAAGAAAGTGAAAAGACAACCTACAGAATGGGAGAACAGGCTTGCAGATCATTGATCTGATAAGAGTCTAGTGTCCAGAATATAGAAAAAACTAACACAACTCAACAATAAAAAGGCAAACAACCCAATTTAAAAATGGGCAAAGGGCTTGAACAGACATTTCCCCAAAGAATATATACAAATAACCATCAAACACATGAAAATAGACTCAACAACTTCACCATCAGGAACATGCAAATCAAAACCACAATGAGATCACACCCACTAGAGTGGCTGTAATAAGTTAAGGAGAAAAGTTTTGGCAAGGGTGTGGAGAAATTGGAACCCTTGTACATTGCTGGTGGGAATGGAAAATGGTAGCTGCTACGGAGAACAGTTTGGCAGTTCCTTAAAAAGTTAAACATAGAATCACTATCTGACTCAGCAATTCCACTGCTAGGTATATGCCAAAAAGAATTGAAAACAGGGACTCAAACAAATATAGATACACATATGTTCACAACAGCGCTGTTCACAAAAGTCAAAAGGTGGAAGCAACCCAAATGTTCATCAAATGAAGAATGGATAAACAAAATGTGATGTGTACATACAATGGAATATTATTCAACCATGAAAAGGAATGAAGTACTAATACATGCTCCACCTAAATGCTAAATGAAAAAAGGCCAGACACAAAAGGCTGCATATTCCATGATTCTATTTATATGCAATGTCTAGAATCAATAAGTCCATAGAGACAGAATGCAGATTGGTGGTTGCCGGGGGCTGGAGGGAGAAGACATAGGGATAAACCGGTTAATGCAGATGGGTTTTCTTTTGGGGTGATGGAAATGTTTTGGAACTCGATAGAAGTGGTGGCTGCACAACAATGTGAATGTACTAAATGCCACTGAATTATTTCCTTTAAAATGGTTAACTTTATATTATGTGAATTTCCTCTCAACAAAAAAGTATCATATCATATCAAAATGTTAATTTTATAGAATGTATAAATTGCACTACAGTTATATAAGAGAATTCCCTCTTCTTAGGTAATATACCATGAAGGACTTATGGGTTAAGGCATATGTTGAATGCAAGTTATTCTCAAATGGTTTAGGAAAAAAACACTATGTATGTCGGGGTGGGTGGGGGAAAAAGAGAGAGAAAGAGAGAGAATGTGTGACTATGGTAAAGCAAGTGGGGTAAAATGTCAACCATAGGTGAATCTAGGTAAAATACATGGTTGTTCTCTGTAGTATTCTGTGAGTTTGAAATTATTGCTAAGTAAAAAGTTAAAAATAAAAATGGAGGGGGGTTGTACTCAAAATAAGCTAGTGGGAGAAAGCTTTGAAGGACTTCACTGGGGCTGTTGATGATATGTGAGTATGAACAGTGGATTGAGCAATAGCAGTGGAATAATGTTAAATTTGCAAATTTTGATCATTTCACAGGGCTTGTCAGAGAGTGTCTTTGTTCTTAGGAAGTGTATACTAAAGCATTTAGAGGTGAGGTGTAAGGAGGTTTGCAACTTATTCAAAAGATGCATCTCTACATGTGTGGACGCACACAGACAAAGCACACGAGGAAAGCAGAAACGATGGTGCCTCTGGTTAAAGGACACAGGAGTTCTTTGTATCATTCTTGCAATTTGAGATTTCACCCAAAAGAAGTCACAAAAGTGAAAAAGGAGTCAAAGTGGAGGCAGGCCTGAGGGATGAGGCCTGTGAATTGAGTCTGCATCTGTCTCCACTAATCATCCTGTATGATGCCTGGAAAATTTGTAAGCATGTCCCCTAAGGTCCCAATTTCTTCATCTTTGGTTAGTTCCAGCTGGGGTGGTAGTTGGGTTTCCTTTCATTCTCAAATGTTTCAAAGCCTCTTATGTGACCAGGAAAGCATCAAAGGGTGAGCTGGGAGGCTCCACCCTTCTCCTGTGTGTGACAGAAGACCTGTGGCATTGTGGCATTCACAGGATCTTTGATGTGTTCCCCTCGAACCTGGGAGGATCCACTTGATCCTGGGTGGGACCCCCGTTGCAAAGACATTGACACATGCAGCCTGGCTAGTTGGCAGCTGCTGTCTATCACAGGCGACCTGAGAGCCCCAGCGAAGACCCCACCCAGAAACTTCATCCAAAGCCCACTCCTTCTGCCTATCTGGAGAGAGTTCTGGCCAATATCAATGTTTGTGAGAGCCTGTACAAATTGTCTATTTGGGCATGTCGATGGCCTTCCCTAAATCGCTAAAGACTCCTAGGTTTCTGCAAATCAGAGTGGTTTCTGTCCTTCTCACGTTGTCCTGGGGATACTTGAGAGGTCACAAATGCTGAAATGATGATGCTGGCACCTGCATGGCTTCACTCCCCAAATTCTCCTTGCCTGGAATCCTTTCCTCTCTTCCTGTCCCATCCCAAACCGTCTCATCCTGGAGACCCAGCTCAAGTCCTTCCACCTCCCCAAGTCAGCCTGGGTGCTTGGGAGACCATTAAGACACCCCCGATCCTCTGGCTTCCTGTGACGTTTGCGATTCCTCTTTCATGGCTTAATTCCATATATGTCTTTTGCTTGTCATCACTTCCTGAGTGTGTTAGGCTCTGTGAGCTCTTAAGAATGGGGGCCTCTATCAGCTGTTTCTCCATTCACCCCCTCTTTACCCCCAAAGCCCCTCCCTGGCGCCACCCACCCAGCGGACATTCAATAACACTTGCTGACTAAAGCGAGGAAGCAGAGTGCGTTATATAATGGGAATGATCCTTGAGAAAGATTTTTCTGACAGCAGGATAAAGGATGGGCTAGAGAAAAACCAACAACAAGCCCATCAATCATTGTGTGTTTATTGAGCATCTCCTGTTTGAGGCGTTCCACTAAGAGATTCAGGGGATTCAAAGACAGATAAGGCACCCTGCCTACTCCCACAGCTCCCACCGGCACAGAATTCAGGTTGAGGAGACAACATGTGGGGCGTTACATAATCATACAAGGCAAGAAGCGCCCTGCAAGTGCACAGCATCAGAGGTTGGCACAGCAGGATGTGATTAATTGCCAGGTGAATGATGGACTACAAAGGGAAATTATGTGACACTGTGATTCAGCAAAGCAGTGGGGTTCCAGGGCTTGGTGGGAGCAATGGGGGTAGGGGGAATGGGGGCAGCCCCTTCTGCAGTACAATGATTTGGGAAAGGAGAAGATTGTGGAGAACAAGGAATCTGAGCTGTGTCCAGCCCATGGGGAGGGTTTCCATAGGTGAAGACAAGAAGGCATGACTGGCAGGGAAATGGGCCCACTAGAACAATAAGGAAGGAGAGGAGATGGGCTCAGAGGACTTGGGCAAAGAGGAAGTCAAGTGGTGGATGTGAGGCAGGGAAGGCAGAGTGGGGTGGATGGGAAAGGGTGCTGACATCTCACCGTGAGATCAAACAGGCCCTAGCTCTCTGCTTTATTTTGTTCAGTTTTTCTTCTCTCGCTTCCCCTAAGCATCTAGGTTCAAAACTTGCCATTGAAGAAGCCAAGGCACAGATTTTCATGAATAAGAGGATGGCTGGCACTGGTCCCCATCCCATGTGTTGCATCAACTGCTGTGGGGAAGTGGGGAGGATGAACATGAGGAGGGTCCCCTGTATCTGTCCCCAGCAAGGAGATGGCCCTGGTAAGGTTTCGGAGAATGAGGCAGGGGGCGAGCAGCCGATGGAGAGCTCTCACTTGGAAACTCAGACTGGGGAAGCCAAGGAGAGGGCAGTAGATGTTCCTAGGACAGTGAAGGCATCAAAGGAAGGAATAGATTTTCCTCAATAGAGGAAGTCTGAAGAGGTTTGAGAAGAGAGGAAAAGAAGTTGATGGTGATGAATAAAAGAGCAGGCAGGTGAAGAGATAAAACTCCATGGGCAAAGTCCAGAGAGGTGCACAAAAGAACTCTTCTCTCACAGGGGAAAGGGAGGCAGACATCCAGAAAAGGTGAAGGGAAGAGGATGAATTCCACACACAATGGTCTTCATCTTCTGATTCCAGTCTGCCCTCTGCTTTCCCACGTAATGCACCTGAAAAGATGTCAGCAAGAGAAAGTGGAGGACTGGCAATAGAGCAGGGAGTGCAATTGGCTGTGGAGATGGGAGCACTTGGGCATATAAGTTGGGAGGAGAAGGTGATTATTGTCAGCAAATCAGCAAGGAGATCAGCCTGAGGGTTGCCGGCTGTCCCCAGCTGGTTGCCCTTGAGCTAGGTCACCACTGACTTCTGCACTCATACATCCGATGGCAGTGGTTCTGTTCTTAGCTGGATTGACCTCTCACCTGCTCTCAACCTATTCCCCACCCCTCCACCTGGAGACAATCTCTTCCCTTGGCTGCCCTGACTAACACCTTCCCGGCTTTCCTGACTAACACTTTCCTGGATTTCTTCCAACATCTCTGGCCATGCTTTCTCTGTCACCTTTGTGGAAACACCTTTCTCCTCCCAGCATCAATGTTGGAGGCCCCTGAGGCTTGGGCCTAGGCTTCCTGCTGTTCCCTGACTCTGCCATCAAGGCCCATGGCTTTGGCTTCTACATATTCACAAATCCAACTTTCTATCTCCAACCCATACTTCTCGCCAGAGCCCCAGTTTCTTAACTGATATTTCCACCTGGACAACTCAAAAGCCACTTATGCTCACTGTGACCCAAGCCAACCTCAGGACTCCCAAACTCCCCCAAACCTGGTCCTGGGTTCCTTCCCTATCTCAATGAAAGTACCATTTTCCATCCCACTATGTCATCCAGAGACATAACCTGGGAGAAACTCCAAGAGCTTTGCTTCCAAATCACCAACACTTCTCCCAGCACCAAATCCTACCAGTTTTCCATCTCTGGTCTTTCCCAAATCTCTTCACTTCTCCCTACCTCCATTTCTGCCCCTGGTCCTAGGCCATACTGCCAGTCTTCTTCTCTGGGCCACAGCAGAAGCTTCCTCATTGAGTCTTCTTGCATCCTCTCATCATCTTTCCAATTCATTTTCCACAGAGCAGCCAGAGATGACCATGACCATGTTGATTCACCTGTTGCATAAACCCTTCATTTGGCCTCCAGCCATTTTCAGAGTATAGACCTGCACCTCCAGTGCAGCAGCCACTAGCCACATGTGGCCATTTAAATTTTATTATTATTATTATTTATAGAGATGGGGTCTTCCTTTGTTAGCTGGTCTCAAACTCCTGGTTTTAAGTGATCTTCCCACCTTGGCCTCCCAAAGTGCTGAGATCACAGGTGTGAGCTACCACATCTGGCATAAATTTCAATTAATTAAAGTGAGACATCAAAAGTTCTGTCCTTCAGTCATACTCACCACATTTCAAGTGCTCATGTTGGTCAGTGGCTATTATACTGGACAGCACAGTCACAGAATATTTCATCATCACAGAAAATTATATTGGATACCACTGGTATAGACAGAACTCCCTAAAGGGTCCCATAAGCCCACAGGGTCTGCCTTCTGCTCACCCCCCTCCCCCAGCCTCATCTTATGTCATCCTTCTGCCAATTTCTCTGATCCAGCTCTACTGGGTGACAAACTCTCTTCCAGCACAGGCCTTTTGCATATGCTGTTCCCTCAGATGGAGCATTCCTCTCTCTTATTAGACTAGTTAACTCCCATTCTCTCTGACCTCAGCTCAGGAAGGGAGGGGATGAGATGGATGGGTGAATGGACAGATGGGTGGATGGATAGGATAAACGGATGGATGGATGGTGATATGGTTTGGCTGTGTTCCCACTCACATCTCATCTTGAATTCCCACATGTTGTGGGAGGGACCTGGTGGGAGGTAATTGAATCATGGGGGCAGGTGTTTTCCATGCTGTTCTGTTCTCATGATAGTGAATAAGTCTCACAAGATCTGATGGTTTTAAAAAGGGGAGGTTCCCTGCACAAGCTCTCTTCTCTTGTGTACTACCATGTGAGACATGTCTTTCACCTTCCACAATGTTTGCGAGGTCTCCCCAGCCACGTGGAACTGTAAGTCCAATGGACGTCTTTCTTCTGTGAATTTCCCAGTCTCGGGTATGCCAATAAAGATCAGCAGCGTGAAAACAGACTAACACAGTAAATTGGTACCAGGCATGGGGTGCTAATGAAGATACCCGAAACTGTGCAAGCGACTTTGGAATTGGGTAACAGGCAGAAGTTGGAACAGTTTGGAGGGCTCAGAAGAAGATAAGAAAATGTGGGAAAGTTTGGAACTTCCTAGAGACTTGTTGAATGGCTTTGACAAAAATGCTCATAGTGATATAAACAATAACGTCCAGACTGAGGTGGTCTCAGATGGAGTTGAGGAACTTGTTGGGAACTGGAGAAAGGTGACTCTTATTATGTTTTAGCAAAGAGACTGGTGGCATTTTGCCCCTGCCCGAGAGATTTGTGGAACTTTGAATTTGAGAGAGATGATTTAAGGTATATGGCGGAAGAAATTTCTAAGCAGCAAAGCATTCAAGAGGTGACTTGGGTGCTGTTAAGGGCATTCAGTTTTAAAAGGGAAACAGAGGACAAAAGTTTGGAAAATTTTCAGCCTGACAATGTGATAGAAATGAAAATCCCATTTCCTGAGGAGAAATTCAAGCCAGCGGCAGAAATTTGCATAAGTAACAAGGAACTGAATGTTAATCTCCAAGAAATGGGGAAAATATCTCCAGGACATGTTGGAGTTCTTCACAGCAGCCCCTCCTATCACAGGCTTGGAGGCCTAGTAGGAAAAGATGGTTTTGTGGGCTGGGCCCAGGGCCCCCCTGCTCTGTGCAGCTGTCAGAAGAGGGCTACCATCCTCCAGACCCCATAATGGTAGGTACATTGACAGCTTGCACCATGCACCTGGAAAAGCCACAGACACTCAATGCCAGCCCCTGAAAGCAACCAGGAGGGGAGCTATGCCCTGCAAAGCCACAGGGTTGAGCTTCCCAAGGCCACGGGAGCCCACCTCTTGCATCCATGTGACCTGGATGTGAGACATAGAGTCAAAGGAGATCATTTTTAAGCTTTAAGGCTTGACTGCCCTGCTGGATTTTGGACTTGAGTGGGGCCTGCAGCCCCTTTGTTTTGGCCAATTTCTCCCATTTGGAATGGCTGTAGTTACCCAATGCCTGTACCCCCATTGTATCTAGGAAGTAACTAGCTTGCTTTTGATTTTACAGGCTCATAGGCAGAAGGGACTTGCCTTGTCTTGGATGAGACTTTGGACTGTGGACTTTTGAGTTAATGCTGAAATAAATTAAGACTTTGGGGGACTGTTGAGAAGGCATGATTGGTTTTGAAATGTGAGGACATGAGATTAGGGAGGGGCCAGATGTGGAATGATAAGGTTTGGCTGTGTCCCCACCCACATTTCATATCGAATTTCCATGTGTTGTGGGAGGGACCCAGTGAGAGGTAATTGAATCATGGTGGCAGGTCTTTCCCATGCTGTTCTGTTCTCATGATAGTGAATAAGTCTCACAAGATCTGATGGTTTTAAAAAGGGGAGGTTCCTTGCATAAGCTCTCTTCTCTTGTCTGCTGCCATGTGAGATGTGCCTTTCACCTTCCACCATGATTGTGAGGCCTCCCCAGCCACATGGAACTGTAAGTCCAATAAATCTCCTCCTTTTGTAAATTGCCCAGTCTTGGATATGTCTTTCTCAGCCATGTGAAAATGGAGTAACACAGATGGGTTCATGGGTGGATGGATGGGGGGATATGGATGTGTAGGTGGATGGAAGGGTGGGTGGATGGCTGGGTGGTAGATGGGTGGATGGAAGGGTGAATGGATGGATGGATGGATGGGTGAATGCATGTATGAATGGATGCATGGATGGATGGATGGATGGATGGATGGATGGATGGATGGATGGATGGATGAAGGTGGTAGTAGATTTAGCTAGTGTCAAGGATTATAACCTTCTGGAAAGCCTTTGTCCATTGTGAGATGCAGTTCTTTAGCTTAATGCCAGTCATGCTTCATCTGTCTTACTCCCCTGTTTCAATTTGGTGCTGTCTTCTGATGCCCATTAACTTTGTGAACTAGAAGAGAATGGACTATGCCAGGTTCAGGTTTCTGTTTGGGGTGATGATGGGTCCCTGGCAAATCAGTACAATAGTCTCCTCTTCTGATTTGGATATGTATGGAGCCTGAGGCTTCAAGGGGAGACTATTCTATTCCAGATAATGGGGCTATTTTTTGTGGCAAACAAATAAATAGGCCTTCTTCGGCCCACCTCAGCCCCAGATGTGGCCTGGCTGGTATAAATCAGCTTCTCTGGGCTGATGACCCCACCACGTGGCCCAGAGGGAGTCCCTGAGCCCCAGAGCAGAGGGGCAGACACCTGGGCCATCCTCAAGCAGAAAGGTTTTCACCATTTTCAAGTGAAGTCCACCACCCTTCTCTAGCTACATCAGAGGAAATAAAATGATGGGCAGTCGTCTGCAGGAGTCAGAAATGAGGTGAGGCTATAAGGCAAGATCTTTACAACACACAAAGAAAACTAGACTTTAGCTATGACTTAGTCACTTAAGTGTCATTACAACACCATGCATTGATGTTACAGGGCTCCCTGAATCCAGGGAGGTCCTGGTGCATAAGTACTGGATGTAGAGAGACAGAACCAGTATGACGATTCCTTGAAAACTTAAACTTAGAATCACCACATGATACAGCAATCCCATTCCTGAGTATATACCCAGAAGAACTGAAAGCAGGGACACAAACAGATATTTGCACACCCATGTTTGTAGCAGCGTTATTCACAATAGCCAAAATATGGGAACAACGCAAGTGTCCATCAGTGGATGAATGCAGAAACAAAATGCAGTATACACACACAGTTGAATATTGTTCGGCCTCAAAAAGAAAGGAAATCCAAAGGATGAATGTTGAGGATGTTATGCTGAGTGAAATAAGCGGTTCACAACAGGACAAATACTGTGTGGTTCCACTCATGAGGTATGTACAGCAGTCAAGGTCATAGGGACAGAAAGTGAGTGGTGGTTGCTAGGGGCTTGGGAAGAACAGGGAGTTAGTGTTTAATGGGTATAGCGTTTCAGTTAAGGAAGGTGAAAAAGTTCTGGAGATGGATGGTGGTGATAGTTTCACAGCTATATGAATACACTTGAGACCTGAACTGTACACCTAAAAACGGCTAAGATGGTACATTTTATGTTATGTGTATCCCACCTCAATAAAAAAGTCAAAGTGAAAAAATAAATTTAAAGGGAAGTGTTCTCAGATAGGTATTTCTAAGGCAAGCCCCAGAACAGCAGGCCGGCATGGCTCCTCCATGGGGTGTGGCATGCTCACCAGGCCAGCCACCATTGACCCCCCTTTGCTTATGTGAAAGCCACACAGCCACTCTTATCTGCTGCAGCCCATCACCTCATCCTGGAAACATTGTTTCCAAGACTTCAAAGTGCCCAGTCTTCATTGGCTGTGGGTGAATTTGCTTTCTGAAGAGTCCAAAGGACTCAACCACACCTGATGGAGACAGGGCAGGATGGGGAGGGAAGGTGCCTGAGTTGAGTGACCCACTTGGGGGGCGTCAGAAACCAGGCAGGGCCTCAAGGGGGAATTGATCCACTTACCCACAAGGGAACTCCCAATGCAGTTTCCAGAATGCTCTGCCAAAGGCAGAATCCCTGGATGTAAATATGTGCACCTTAGTCACTCACCAACGAGTATTTCTTAGCCTCAATAACAGCAGCCCCAGCTAACCCTTACTGAGTGTAGCATACTGAGCTCCCATGATTACTTGATCTAATCTTCACTTTATCTCCATAAGGCATGTGCCATTATTGCCCTCCCTTTTCAGATGGGGAAACCTAGGCTTAGTGAGAGTCTCCAGCCTACGGCTTACTATAGCCTACGATATCCTCCACCCTCCAGCTTTGCTGAGCAGACCCTACAGCATTTTTTCTCGTGTTCTATACTGTTCCTGCTTCCTGGATTGCCCTTCCTCTCCTTTCTCTACTCAACACATTTTTTCTCATCCTGTTCCTCCACTTCCAATACCCCCTTCTTCTGTGAGGCCTTCTTGATAATTTTAGGCAGATTGAGGAGTCATTCCTTCCTACACAGCATCAACCTCATTATTGCTGAACTCTTACTTGGCTCCTGGAAATGAGTTAGGCATTCTGTACTCATTCTCTTACTTGTCCCTCCCACAAACCCTCTGAGGCAGGCTTTGTTGTTCTCCCTTTTTTAAAGATGAGAAAAGTGGAACATAGAGAGGATAAGATACTTGCCCAAGGTAACACAGATACTGAGGGTGGACTCGGAACTTAAACCCTGGCAGCCTGACTCCAGAGTCCTTACTAGGGTATTTTTATTACTGTATCCGTGCGTCTGTCTGTCCCCCACACTAGACTGCGAGCTTCTCTAGGGCAGTGTGGGTTCATCTTGTAACCCAGGGCCTACTTAGAACCGGACACATAAAAGGTCTTGATAAATATTTGCTCAATTAGTGGCTGGCTGACTCAAGGAGGAGACAACAGAGGTTCCAGGCTGTACAGGCTGAGCATCCGAGTGGATGAGGCGGGAAATGAACATAGACCAGCGAAGTGGAGGAGACATAGGTATGGGTCGAGAGGCTGCCTGGAGGTGGCAGGTCCTGAAAGAAAGGGTGGGGACCTCGCAGGAAGATGTGGAAGAGGGGATTCCAAAAAGCTAAGAAAGGAGAACCTATGGATCCGCCTCCCTCCAGCATAGATTTATCCTGTGCAATCTAGTGCAGAAGGTCCCAGGAGGAAAGTGGTAACAGGAGTGCTTGGAACTGTGTGGTGTGCAGGGTTTTGGGAGGCTGTCTCCATAAGGGAGTGGTCCTCAGTGTATTGAAATCTCTTGGGAAGCCGGTAAAAAAAAAAAAAACGCAGACTCTGGGGCTCCCTGGAGAGTCACAAGGCCTTGGGCCAAGGAAACTGCATTTTCACAACACCCAAGAGATTCTGCTGAAGCTGTCCACAAACCACATTTAGAGAAATACTGTCGCAGCGACTGGTGTGTGGCCTCCTCATCTCCACATCACTACTGTAGGGGCTGTCAGCGGGGGCCTCTCAGCCTGGAAGGTGCTTGGAAGACCTGCATAGTTTAAAAATGCCAGAAGAGCACAGGATGCTTCCACGTGAGCTTTCCTACAAGCAGGAACTAGTCAATAAAAACACATATGCCTGGCAAAACATGAATAACCAGCTTGCGCAGAGGTCAAGACATAATATGAAATACTGCTGGTCAAATGGAAATGCCAAGCTACGTGCTGTCTCTCATTCACTCTCAACTACACCGATCCCTCTGTCACTTAACTCTGCTCTTCCCTTTCTCAACCCCCTCCACTCTCCTCCCTCTCCTATTGGGATTTGAAACCTGTTAAGACAGCTGTGCCTCTGAGTTTGTCAACGCCCCTGCACCAAGAACAGCAGCTTGGAAGCTTGTTAGAAATGCAAATTCTTGGGCCTCCCTCCAGACCTGCTCAATCAGAATCCCCCAGGTTGGGACCAAGTAAATTCTACTTTGTAAATTCCCTGGGCACTTCAGAAGAACCTAACCTAGTTGCAAGCCACTGTACTCCAGTCATCCAGACCCTTGCTACTCAAAGTATGGTCCCTGGACCAGCAGCATCAGCATTGCCTGGCAGTTAGTAGAAATGCCAGGTCCCAGAGCCCATCAAATCCGCAGTACAAGAGCCCAGGTGATGGCTACACATATCAGTTGAAGAAGAACAGGCCCCATGTCCCCGGACTTACGTGGAGTCGCCTGCCTACACTAATTCCACCTTCCCACTTAACCATTTCAGAAGTGATTCTTTCTCTCTATTTCTTCCTACTAAGAGAAGTTCCTTCCTTCGTTTGAAGCAGGCTGACTCAAAATTTGCTTTCAGGAGTATAAACTGTGGAAACCTGATTTTAAAAATCTACCCAATTCAACGTGCCTCCTCCTTCTTCATCAATGCTTTATTTACCATTCCTTGGTATATTTAATAACACTTTACAATCCAATGTCTTGAGAGGACAAAACGTTTCTTCTCTTGGAGAACATAGCTGAGAGAGCAGGGAAAACAATCCGTGGATTGATGAGTCCAAACAGAATAAGTCTTCAGTGTCCACAGGGGTGGGGAAAGGTCTGTCCTGGAGAAACTTGAATAGGTGTCTGACTTATTTCACAGGCAGTGGGGATGGCTGGGAGTTTGGAGGAGGGAAGGTAGGGGGAGAAAAAGATGGTGAGGAAGTTGCTGGGGACTGAAGAGAGGAAGGCCTTGATGTGTGGGAAGGTGTGAAGGACCCAAGGGTGTCAACCACGGGTCCAGGCCCACTTCAGTGCATCATTTCTCTTTTGTACCCCTTAAGACAGGATGGGGTCAGGGACTGAGCATGGGGAGAAGGGAGCAGCCCATTTCAGGATTGACAGCCAATCTGTCTAGCTCTCAACATCCCAGAGCACTCTGCAGATGTTGTATCTTTCCTTCCTTTCCCCTCAGGAACTGGCTGAGAATATGACCTTCACTGGGAGCTCCTTCTTACTCAGAGGACGATGTCCAAATGCCTTACCTAGATATTCAAGGCCTTTCACCACCTCACCCTGGCTCCTGCCCAACCTCTGGGCCTTCCACACACACAAGTCAAATGCAGCAATTTTTCAGGAGCACCTACTCTGTGTCAGGCACTGCTAAAGGCACCTGGGATGAGGAGGTGAGAGAGATAAGGTCCCTGACCTCACACAGCCCAAATTCTAGTGGAGAGATGCAAAATGGACAAGACAACAATGGAACCAGTCTGATGACTAGAGATGTTACAAGTGTTTTGAAGGAACCAACAGGGCAATGTGCTGAAGTGTGACTTCTCTAAGACATGGCATAAACTGAGACCTCAAGGACAAGAAGAAGCCAGCCCTGGGAAGTTCTGGAGGAAGGGAGTTTCTTCCCCTAGAAGAGGGCACAGCAAATGCTAAGGCCCTGGGGCAGGAGCAAGCTTTCAGAGGACAGAGTCAGCCAGGGGCTGGAGTGAGTGAAAGGGAGCAGGGCAAGACATGAGGCCAGCGGCTGGCTGGACATGGAAAGGGGTTTGGGTTTTTTTTTCCAAGTGGGAGAGGAAGCCACTGAAAGGTTTTATTGCTTGTTTGTTTTTGTTTCTGGAGAAGATGCTCAGTGAGACGTGATCATATTTACATTCTTAAAAGACATCTTTGGCTGCTTCTGTTTGGAGAATAAGTTGGAGAGACTCAGGAGAAATATGATGAGGCTGGAAGACGGGGTCACAGAAGTTCCACCAACAAGCAGTGCCTTTTACACCCCTGTGCCTTTGCACATGCCGTTCCCTCTTCCTACAATGCCATTCCCACCTTCTCCATCTGAAAATTCCCATTTGAGCTTCCCTGAGCTACACAGCGTCACCACCCACCCTCATGTCTAAACATTACAATTTGTTGCCCCTTCCTTTGCCCTTTTTTGGAAATTGATGTCTCCCTCTGCTGTAGTCCTCATCACTTGCTGCAGGGTGGAAAAAAAAACTGGCCTTTGGAGTCAAATCATGACAGGTCCAAGGCATGCCTCAGCTACCACCAGTGGTGGGGCATTCAAGAAAGTGGCTGAAGTCAGAGATTGAACTGCCAGGTGGCAGCGAGGCTGGGGGAGGGGGGCCCGCCATTGCTGTGGCTTGAGTAGGTAAACAAAGCGACCTGGAAGCTTGAACTGGGTGGAGCCCACCACAGCTCAAGGAGGCCTGCCTGCCTCTGTAGACTCCACCTCTGGGGGCAGAGCATAGCCGAACAAAAGGCAGCAGAAACCTCTGCAGACTTAAATGTCCCTGTCTGACAGCTTTGAAGAGAGTAGTGGTTCTCCCAGCATGGAGTTTGAGATCTGAGAACAGACAGACTGCCTCCTCAAGTGGGTCCCTGACCCCCAAGGAGCCTAACTGGGAGGCACCCCCAAGTAGGGGCAGACTGACACCTCACACGGCTGAGCACCCCTCTGAGACGAAACTTCCAGAGGAACTGTCAGGCAGCAACATATACTGTTCAGCAATATTCGTTGTTCTGCAGCCTCCATTGTTGAAAACCAGGCAAACAGGGTCTGGAGTGGACCTCCAGCAAACTCCAACAGACCTGCAGCTGAGGGTCCTGAATGTTAGAAGGAAAACTAACAAACAGAAAGGACATCCACACCAAAACCCCATCTGTATGTCACCATAATCAAAGACCAAAGGTAGATAAAACCACAAAGATGGGGAAAAAACAAAGCAGAAAAGCTGAAAATTCTAAAAATCAGAGTGCCTCTTCTCCTCCAAAGGAACGCAGCTCCGCACCAGCAATGCAACATAGCTGGACGGAGAATGACTTTGACGAGTTGAGAGAAGAAGGCTTCAGATGATCAAACTTTTCTGAGCTAAAGGAGAAGTTCGAACCCATCACAAAGAAGCTAAAAACCTTGAAAAAAGATTAGACGACTGGCTAACTAGAATAACCAGTGTAGAGAAGTCCTTAAATGACCTGATGGAGCTGAAAACCATGGCACGTGAACTATGTGATGAATGCACAAGCTTCAGTAGCTGATTTGATCAACTGGAAGAAAGGGTATCCATGATTGAAGATCAAATGAATGAAATGAAGCAAGAAGAGAAGTTTAGAGAAAAAAGAATAAAAAGAAAAGAACAAAGCCTCCAAGAAATATGGGACTATGTGAAAAGACCAAATCTACATCTGATTGGTGTACCTGAAAGTGACGGGGAGAATGGAACCAAGTTGGAAAACACTCTTCAGGATATTATCCAGGAGAACTTCCCCAACCTAGCAAGGCAGGCCAACATTCAAATTCAGGAAATACAGAGAATGCCACAAAGATACTCCTCGAGAAGAGCAACTCCAAGACACATAATTGTCAGATTCACCGAAGTTGAAATGAAGTAAAAAATGTTAAGGGCAGCCAGAGAGAAAGGTCGGGTTACCCACAAAGGGAAGCCCATCAGACTAACAGCGGATCTCTCGGCAGAAACTCTACAAGCCAGAAGAGAGTGGTGGCCAATATTCAACATTCTTAAAGAAAAGAATTTTCAACCCAGAATTTCATATCTAGTCAAACTAAGCTTCATAAGTGAAGGAGGAATAAAATCCTTTACAGACAAGCAAATGCTGAGAGATTTTGTCACCACCAGGCCTGCCCTACAAGAGCTCCTGAAGGAAGCACTAAACATGGAAAGGAACAACCGGTTCCAGCCACTGCAAAAACATGCCAAATTGTAAAGACCATCGATGCTAGGAAGAAACTGCATCAACTAATGAGCAAAATAACCAGCTAACATCATAATGACAGGATCAAATTCACACATAACAATATTAACCTTAAATGTAAATGGGATAAATGCTCCAATTAAAAGACACAGACTGGCAAATTGGATAAAGAGTCAAGACCCATCAGTGTGCTGTATTCAGGAAACCCATCTCATGTGCAGAGACACACATAGGCTCAAAATAAAGGGATGGAGGAACATCTATCAAGCAAATGGAAAACAAAAAAAGGCAGGGGTTGCAATCCTAGTCTCTGATAAAACAGACTTTAAACCAACTAAGATCAAAAGAGACAAAGAAGGCCATTACATAATGGTAAGGGGATCAATTCAACAAGAAGAGCTAACTATGCTAAATATATGTGCACCCAATACAGGAGTACCCAGATTCATAAAGCAAGTCCTTAGAGACCTACAAAGAGACTTAGACTCCCACACAATAATAATGGGAGACTTTAATACCCCAGTGTCAACATTAGACAGATCAACAAAACAGAAAGTTAACAAGGATATCCAGGAATTGAATTCAGCTCTGCACCAAGTGGACCTAATATACATCTACAGAACTCTCCACCCCAAATCAACAGAATATACATTCTTCTCAGCACCACATTGCACTT